>NC_057747.1:24220-44019 GCF_004010195.1 Chiloscyllium plagiosum
TTAGGTAAATTGGCCATGCTAAATTGCCCCATAGTGTTCAGGGATGTGTAGGTTATGTGCATTAGTCAGGGGTAAAATGTAGAGTAGTAGGGTAGGGGAACGATTCTGGGTGGGTTACTCTTCAGAGGGTCTGTGTGGACTTTGTTGGGCTGAAGGGCCTGTTTCCATACTGTAGTAATTCGATGGTTCTATGGGTGACAGCAATGTTATTAACATGAGGCTTGTATGGTGTACACACAGTGATAGAATAGTTTACAGATTCAGTTTCAGCTTGATATTGTTTGAATCTTCAACAGTTAGAATAGTGCTCAGGAGCACAATTGGGCAGACAGGGCCACATGTGTTTTTACGGCAATCAAAGGTGCAGCGTACTCTCTAACTGAGGAGTTTACTGTGATGGGATGTCATTGATTTGACTGTTTGCTGTGTATATAGTCTGGACTAAATGATTGTTTTGTTTGAAATGGTTCAGGAACCCAGAGAGCTATATTTAAACAAGCCATGAGACACTGGGAGAAGTTCACTTGTGTCCACGTTGTGGAGCGAACCAATGAAGAAAGTTTTGTCATTTTTACCTATCGGCCGTGTGGGTAAGTAAACTTAGTCAGATGTTTATGAAGAATAAGATTAAGGACATAATGACCAGTAGTGTGCAAGGAATCTTTCTTTGCTTTCATGGGATGTGGACATCAGTGGCGAGGCCAGCATTTGTGGCCCCTCCTTAATTACCCTTGAGCTGAGAGCCTTGCTTGACCATTGCTATTGGTCTGGTGTCAGAAGTAAGCAGTAGACAACCAGATGGGATCTTTAAAACAATTAATGACAGTTTTGTGGTCATTTTTACCAAGTTTTTAATTTCAGACTTATAATCTGAATTTAAATTCCACTAGCTAGTTACAATGGGATTCAAGCCCGTGTTCATAAGCCTCTGGGTTATTAGTTACCATGAAGCCACCAGCTCACCTTGAGGTGCTGTCGGAAAAGGAGCGGGTACATCCAGTCAGACGGATCCCTGAGAAAATAGTCAGTTATTTGCTAGAACGTTCAATCCAGCGCCAAGATGCAACTTAGCTGATGGTGAGACAGGCCAAAGAGCTCCTTCCTGTGCGCCCACAATCTCACTTCCTCCTCACCTTGAGGTGGCTGTAGTAGGGAAGAAAGAGACTGTCACACTTCTCCTTCTGGAATGTGTTTTGGCAAAGGTCTGTGGAAAGATACAGTGGTTTTTATCGATGTAACACTTGACTGTGCTCTAGTAGCTGTTCCAGGGATGTAAATGGAGATAAACCTCCACTGCACCTGGGACACCATGGACTCAGTGAAAGACATGCTTTAATTTTCCTAAAACTTACTGTCTTTGAGTGTAATAAGGCATTTGTTAAGGGTCGAAAATGTGTTGCTGGAAAAGCTCAGCAGGTCAGGCAGCATCCAAGGAGCAGGAGAATTGACGTTTCGGGCATGAGCCCTTCTTTAGGGTCCCCATGGCAAACTAATGGAGAAAGTCACATGGTGTGCAGGCTGTTCTAGGTAGGTGGATAAAGAACTGGTTGAGCAACAGGAGACAGAGAGTAGTAGTTGAAGGGAGTTTCTCGAAATGGAGAAAGGTGACTAGCGGTATTCCACAGAAATCAGTGCTGGGGCCACTGTTATAGAGTCATAGAGATGTACAGCATGGAAACAGACCCTTCAGTCCAACCCGTTCATGCCGACCAGACACCCCAACACAATCTAGTCCCAACTGCCAGCACCCGGCCCATATCCCTCCAAACCCCTCCTATTCATATACCCATCCAAATGCCTCTTAAATGTTGCAATTGTACCAGCCTCCACCACTTCCTCTGGCAGCTCATTCCATACCCTCTGTGTGAAAAGGTTGCCCTGTCGGTCTCTTTTATATCTTTCCCCTCTCACCCTAAACCTATGCCCTCTAGTTCTGGACTCCCTGACCCCAGGGAAAAGACTTTGTCTATTTACCCTATCCATGCCCCTCATAATTTTGTCAACTTCTAGAAGGTCACCCTTCAGCCTCCGACGCTCTAGGGAAAACAACCCCAGCCTGTTAAGCCTCTCCCTATAGCTCAAATCGACCAAACATGGCAATATCCTTGTAAATCTTTTCTGAACCATTTCAAGCTTCACAACATCTTTCCGATAGGAAGGAGACCAGAATTGCACGCAATATTCCAACAGTGGCCTAACCAATGTCCCGTACAGCCGCAACGTGACCTCCCAACTCCTGTACTCAATACTCTGACCAATAAAGGAAAGCATACCAAACGCCTTCTTCACTATCCTATCTATCTCCGTCTCCGCTATCAAGGAGCTATGAACCTGCACTCCAAAGTCTCTTTGTTCAGCAACACTCCCTAGGACCTTACTGTTAAGTGTATAAGTCCTGCTAAGATTTGTTTTCCCAAAATGCAGCACCTCGCATTTATCTGAATTGAACTCCATCTGCACTTCTCGGCCCATTGGCCCATCTGGTCAAGATCCTGTTGTAATCTGAGGTAACCCTCTTCGTTGTTCACTCCACCTCCAACTTTGGTGTCATCTGCAAACTTACTAACTGTACTCTTATGCTCGCATCCAAATCATTTGTGTCAATGAGAAAAAGTAGAGGACCCAGCACGATTCCTTGTGGCACTCCACTGGTCACAGGCTTCCAGTCTGAAAAACAACCGTCCACCACCACCCTCTGTTTTCCATCTTTGAGCTAGTTCTGTATCCAAATGGCTAATTCTCCCTGTATTCCATGAGATCAAACCTTGCTAATCAGTCTCCATGGGGAACCTTGTCGAACGCCTTACTGAAATCTATATAGATCACATCTACTGCTCTGCCCTCATTAATCCTCTTTGTTACTTCTTCAAAAAACTCAATCAAGTTTGTGAGACATGATTTCCCACGCATAAAGCCGTGTTGACTATCCCATATCTGTCCTTGCCTTTCCAAATACATGTAGATCCTGTACCTCTGGTTTCCCTCCAACAACTTGCCCACCACCAAGGTCAGGCTCACTGGTCTATTGTTCCCCAGCTTGTCATTACCACCATTTGTAAACAGTGGCACCACGTTAGCCAACCTCCAGTCTTCCAGCACCTCACCTGTGACTATCGATAATACAAATATCTCAGCAAGAGGCCTACTAATCACTTCTCTAGCTTCCCACAGAGTTCGACGGTACACCTGATCAGGTCCTGGGGATTTATCCACCTTTACCTGTTTCAAGACATCCAGCACTTCCTCCTCTGTAATCTGGACATTATGCAAGATGTCACCATCTATTTCCCGACAATCTATATCTTCCATATCCTTTTCCACAGTAAATACTGATGCAAACTACTCATTTAGTATCTCCCCCATTTTCTGCGGCTCCCCACAAAGGCCACCTTGCTGATCTTTGAGGGGCCCTATTCTCTCCCGAGTTACCCTTTTGTCCTTAATGTATTTGTAAAAACTCTTTAGATTCTCCTTAATTCTATTTGCCAAAGCTATCTCATGCCCCCTTTTGCCCTCCTGATTTCCCTCTTAAGTATACTGCTACTTCCTTTCTACTCTTCTAAGGATTTACTCGATTTATCCTGTCTGTACCTTACATATGCTTCCTTCTTTTTCTTAACCAAACCCTCAATTTCTCCACATACTGAATCAGAAAATCTGCCCTGCCTTATTCCCCAAGAGTAGGTCAAGTTTTGCATCTTCTCTGGTAGGTACATCCACATACTGAATCAGAAAATCTGCCCTGCCTTATTCCCCAAGAGTAGGTCAAGTTTTGCATCTTCTCTGGTAGGTACATCCACATACTGAATCAGAAAATCTGCCCTGCCTTATTCCCCAAGAGTAGGTCAAGTTTTGCATCTTCTCTGGTAGGTACATCCACATACTGAATCAGAAAATCTGCCCTGCCTTATTCCCCAAGAGTAGGTCAAGTTTTGCATCTTCTCTGGTAGGTACATCCACATACTGAATCAGAAAATCTGCCCTGCCTTATTCCCCAAGAGTAGGTCAAGTTTTGCATCTTCTCTGGTAGGTACATCCACATACTGAATCAGAAAATCTGCCCTGCCTTATTCCCCAAGAGTAGGTCAAGTTTTGCATCTTCTCTGGTAGGTACATCCACATACTGAATCAGAAAATTGTCTTGTACACACTTAACAAATTCCTCTCCATCTAAAGCTTTAACACTCTGGCAGTCTCAGTCTATGTTTGGCAAGTTAAAATCCCCTACCATAACTGCCCTATTATTCTTGAAAAATGGCCATATTACAGAGGAGGAAGTGCTGGATATCTTGAAATGCATAAAGGTGGATAAATCCCCAGGACCTGATCAGGTGTACCTGGAACTCTGTGGGAAACTAGGGAAGTGAGTGCTGGGTCCCTTTCTGAGATATTTGTATTGTCGATAGTCATAGGCAAGGTGCCAGAAGACTGGAGGTTGCCTAATGTGGTACCACTGTGGGAAGGACAGGCCAGGAAACTATAGACTGGTGAGCCTGACATCAGTGGTGGGCAAGTTGTTGGAGGGACAGGATGTACATGTATTTGGAAAGGCAAGGACTGATTAGGGATAGTCAACATGGCCTTGTGCATGGGAAATCATGTCTCATGAACTTGATAAGTTTTTTGAAGAACAAAGAGTAAGGCGTTCAACATGGGAGACTGGTTAGGAAAGTTAGTTCTCATGGAATACAGAGATTGGGTACAGAACTCGCTTGAATGTAGAAGACAGAGGGTGGTGGTGGAGTGTTATTTTTCAGACTGGAGGCCTGTGACCAGTGGAATGTCACAAGGATCGGTGCTGGGTCCACTACTTTTCATTATTTATATAAATGATTTGGATTTGAACATAGGAGGCATGGTTAACAAGTTTGCTGATGACACCAAAATTGGAGGTGTAATGGACAGCAAAGGTTACCTCAGATTACAACAGGATCTTGATCAGATGAACCAGTGGGCTAAGGAGTTTAATTCAGATAAATGCGAGGTACTGCATTTTGGGAAAAGAAGTCTTAGCAGGATCTATACACTTCATGGAGTGTTGCTGAACAAAGAGACCTTGGAGTGCAGATTCATAGCTCCTTGAAAGTAGAGTCACGGGTTGATAGGATAGTGAAGAAGGTGTTTGGTATGCTTTCCTTTATTGGTCAGAGTATCGAGTACAGGAGTTGGGAGGTCATGTTGCGGCTGTACAGGACATTGGTTAGGCCACTGTTGGAATATTGCATGCAATTCTGGTCTCCTTCCTATCGGAAAGATGTTGTGAAACTTGAAAGGGTTCAGAAAAGATTTACAAGGATGTTGCCAGGGTTGGAGGATCTGAGCTACAGAGAGAGGCTGAACAGGCTATGGCTGTTTTCCCTGGAGCGTAGGAGGCTGAAGGGTGACCTTCTAGAAGTTGACAAAATTATAAGGGGCATGAAAAGGGTAAGAGGGGAAAGATATAAAAGAGACCTAAGGGGCAACTTTTTCATGCAGAGGGTGGTACTTGTATGGAATGAGCTGCCAGAGAATGTGGTGGAGGCTGGTACAATTGCAACATTTAAGAGGCATTTGGATGGGTGTATGAATCGGAAGGGTTTGGAGGGATATGAGCCGGGTGCTGGCAATTGGGACTAGATTGTGTTGGGGTGTCTGGTCGGCATGAACGGGATGGACTGAAGAGTCTGTTTCAATGCTGTACATCTCTATATCTCTATGACTCTATGAACACTTACAGCACAGTACAGGCCTTTCGGTCCACGATGTTGTGTTGAGCATTTACTTTAATCTAAGATCAACCTGACCTACACATTCCTCAAGGAGAAAGTGAGGACTGCAGATGTTGGAGATCAGAGCTGAAAATGTGTTGCTGGAAAAGCGCAGCAGGTCAGGCAGCATCCAAGGAACAGGAGAATTGACGTTTCGGATCATTCCTGAAGAAGAGCTTATGCCTGAAAAGTCGATTCTCCTGTTCCTTGGATGCTGCCTGACCTGCTGCGCTTTTCCAACAACACATTTTCAGCTCTACACATCCCTCAATTTACTGTCATCCATGTGCTTACCCAGCAGTCACTTAAACGTCCCTAATATCTCTGACACTACTATCATCGCTGGCAGTGCATTCCACGCACCCACCACACTCTGCATAAGAACCTACCTCTGACATCTGCCCTACACCTTCCTCCAATCTCCTTGAAATTGTGATCCCTCGTGTCAGCCATTTCTGTCCTGGGGAAAGTATCTGGCTATCCACTCTATCTATGCCTCTCATTACCTTGTACACCTCTATCACACCATCTCTCTTCCTTTTTCCCTCAAGTGTGAAAAGCCCTAGCTCACTCAACCTATCTTCATAAGACAAGCCCTCCAACCCAGGCAAGTATCCTGGTAAATCTCCTCTGCACCCTCTCTAAAGCATTTAAATTCATCCTGTAATGAAGTGACCAGAACTGAACACAATATTCTAAGTGTGGTCCAACCAGGGTTTTATAGAGCTGCAGCAAAACCTCGCAGCTCGTAAACCCAATCCCCCTGCTAATGAAAGCCAAAACATCATATGCCTTCTTAACAACCTTATCAACTTGGGTGGCGATTGTCACGCTGTTCCTCCATACTGCCAAAAATCCTGTCTTTAACCCTGTATTCAGCATTCAAATTCAAAGTTACAAAATGAATCACTTCGCATTTATCCAGGTTGAACTCCATCACTGGACACAAAGTACTCCCCCACTGACACCTCAGTCCCCTGCCATGTCTTATTTCCCAAGAGTAGGTCACGTTTTGCTCCTCCTGTACGTCTACATACTGAATCAGATTTTCTTGTACACACTCAAGAAATTCCTCTTTGTGTCCTTAATGTATTTGTAGAATCTCTTTGGATTCTCCTTAACTCTATTTGCCAAAGCTATCTCATGTCTACTTTTTGCCTTTCTAATTTCTCTCTTAAGTATACTTTCTTGCCTTTACCTTCTCTTCAGGATTCATTCAATTCCTGTTGTGTAATTTTTAACATAACCATGTAAACAGACGATCTCCCTGCTTGAAACTGAAACAAAAATGGAAAAATGTTAGTATGATTTATTAATTGATGGGTTGGATCAATTGGGTAATTCGGGAAAAGGGATATTTCAACTCCTGTCTGAATTTAGTTTGGGTCACAACATAAATTACAGTTGTTGTGGTTCTGTTCGCCGAGCTGGAAATTTTTGTTGCAAACGTTTCGTCCCCTGTCTAGGTGACATCCTCAGTACTTGGGAGCCTCCTGTGAAGCGCTTCTGTGGTGTTTCCTCCGGCATTTATAGTGGCCTGTCCCTGCCGCTTCTGGTTGTCAGTTTCAGCTGTCCGCTGTAGTGGCCAGTATATTGGGTCCAGGTCGATGTGTTTGTTGATGAAGTTTGTGGATGGGTGCCATGCTTCTAGGAATTCCCTGGCTGTTCTTTGTTTGGCTTGCCCTATAATGGTAGTGTTGTCCCAGTCGAATTCATGTTGCTTGTCGTCTGCGTGTGTGGCTACTAAGGATAGCTGGTCGTAGCGTTTCGTGGCTAGTTGATGTAGGGAATTCCTAGAAGCATGGCACTCATCCACAAACTCCATCAAGCACTGAGGATGTCACCTAGACAGGGGACGAAACGTTTGCAACAAAAATTTCCAGCTCGGCGAACAGAACCACAACAACGAGCACCCGAGCTACAAATCTTCACCCAAACTTTGAATAAATTACAGTATTTGTGCAGCAACTCATAAGCTGCAGCATGAAGCCCAATTCCTGCACAAACTGATGTAGATACACCGACCGATAACCAAAATAATGCATCTGGCTCCATATACAACACACCATAATCATTGTACTTAACAGGATGAAATGACAAACATTAAAATGATGGATTTCTGTCAACTGTCTGCCTCTGGGTCTCTGACACTCTCACCACTGCTGTGAGCTCGGAGTCTCCTGCAGGCTCTGCTGATTACTAATATTTGTCTGACAGTGAAAACATGGAGCAGCAGAATCAGGACAAATGGAACACATGGAGTTAGAATATGATGAAGGAATTCAGTTGTGATCCAGACCACAGAGGATTTAAAATAATTTGTTACATCGCAAAACCAGGGAACATTGCATAGCCAATACTGACCCACGAACATAAAATACCAGAAAGTATTCTTCAAGCAGCTCAGCATAGTCATTATTTCCAAAACCACAGCTGCTGTTTTCTCACTGCAATATTTACTTTTCAGTTTCTGGCAGCAAATGGCCTCAAATCGGTCAAAAGTGAAAGTGACTGTGAACCAAGCAGAACAGTTAGTGGCTGCATAAAGCAGGATGGCATAGATATTACGCATGGGGGTGTACCACAGTAAATAAAAATACTCATTATATACATTTGGAATATGTCTCAATGTTGAGTCAAAAATAATCACCAGGAGGTCCACTGTTGCCATGGCCACGAGGTACAGACTGACACATTTAGACAGACCACAATTTTTATAAAGCAGGACGAATATTGTCACTAGGTTAACTGAGCAAGGGAAATAAACACATTATACATCAACCTTACAGCAAATGTTCAATTTAGATTGACACAATACTCAGATATTCAAAAGTGCATCAATAATTTTTTTTAAAGTAGTTATATTCACGAGTAGAACAAACTTAAGAGCTTTGCATCTAAATGTATGAAGCATTCAAAACAAAATGAATGGATTATGGCATAAATAGAATCAAATGTAGTGATTACTGAGACATGGTTGCGAGGACATCAGGTCAGGGAGTTGAATATCCAAGGGTACTCAGCATTTTGGAAAGATAGACTGAAAAGAAAAGGAGGAAATGGTGCAGGAAGGGATCAGTGCTGTATTAAGAAATGACAGAAGAACAGGAGATGATGATGTGGAATCAGTCTGGGTAGAAATAAGAAATAACAAAGGGAAGTACTTGATAGAAGTAATCTTTTGGTCCCTCAACAGTAGTTCCGCAGTGGAGCACTGTATAAAGTAGGAAATATTAGAGGCTCGCAAGATCATGGGTGATTTTAACATGCGCATAGACTGGAATAATCAAATTGGCAAGGCTAGCCCGGAAACAGAGTTCATTGAATGTATTGGGGATTGTTTCTTGGAGCAGTATGTTGTGGAACCAACCAGGGAACAGACTACTCTGAATTTAGTATTGTGTAATGAGGAGAGATTAATTGATAACATCATGGTTAAGCATCCTCTAGGGAGTAGTGACCAGAGTATGATAGAATTTGAAATTCAGTTTCGGGGTGAGAGAGTGGAGTCCGACATAATGTTCTGGAATTATACAAAGGAAATACATAGAAATGAGGACAGATTTGGCCTGAGTAGATTGGACAGGAAAGTTAAAACGTAAAACAGCAGATGATCCAGGGCAGATGTTGAAGGAGCTACTCATTTCCTCATAACAAAACTACACCTCAGTGAGGAAGAAAGAAAAACACCCATGGTTAAACACAGAGGTCAAGGACAAGTCAAAAACTAAGGTATACCACATTGCAAAGGCCAGTGGCAGATTGGAAGATTGGGAAACATAAACACAACACTAAAAAATTAATAAAAAGAGTTAAGATTAATTACAAAAGAAAACTGGCACAAAATATCAAAAAGGATAGTAAAAGCTTCAATAACTAGAAAAAAGGGAAGAGAGTTACTAACGTGAATGTTGGTTCCTTGGAAGATGAAACTGGAGAGATAACAGTGGGGAACACTGAAATGGCAGAGATGCTAAATCAATATTTTGCCTCAGTTTTCGTGGTGGAGGACAATACTACATTCCTATTGGATTGGGCAAGTCAGAGACAATAGAACGGGTAGAACTTAGAACAATCAACATCAATAGGGAAAATGTACTCAACAAGCTATTAGGATTGAGGGCAGACAAGTCTGCCGGGCCTATTGGCATACATCCTAGGACATTAAAGGAAGTAGCAGTGGAGATAATAAATTCATTGGTTACAATATTCTGAAATTCCCTGGACACAGGAAAGGGTTCAGGGAATTGGAAAAATGCTAATGTTACACCCTTATTCAAAAAGTCAGGGTGGCAAAACGTGAGATAATGAGGATGTTGTAGATGTAATATATCTAGAGTTCAGGAAGGTATTTGAGAAGGTACTGCACAAAAGGTTAGTTCACAAGCTTTGATCATGTGGGATCAGGGATAATTTATTAGCTTGGATTTACTGGCTGATGGACAGAAGACAGAGAGTCAATAAATGGATTTTTTTCTGGATGGCAAGACGTAACTAATAGGGTGCCACAGGGTTTCACTCACTCACTCACTATATCTGTCTTTAGGAGAAAGTGAGTACTGCAGATGCTGGAGAGTCAGACTTGAAAAGCACAGCAGGCCAGGTAACATCCGGGGGGCAAGAGAGTTTCAGGCAGGACTTTGTAGATTTTCTACTTCCCCTTGACAATTTAATTTTCTATGTATCTTCGTGTAATCAGCAAATTTAGCTGATTTACACTTTACATTTACAATTTACGTTTGGAACATCATCCAAATCATTGACATAGATTGTACATAGTTCCTGCCTCAGGCAACTGTCTGTGTAGAGTTTGCACATTCTCCCCGTGTCTGCGTGGGTTTCCTCCAGGTGCTCCAGTTTCCTCCCACAGTCCAAAGGTGTGCAGGTTAGGTGAATTGGCCATGCTAAATTGCCCGTAGTGTTACGTGAAGGGGTAAATGTAGGGGAATGGGTCTGGGTGGGTTGCTCTTCGAAGGGTCGGTGTGGACTTGTTGGGCCGAAGGGCCTGTTTCCACACTGTAAGTAATCTAATCTTAATAGCTCCCTGTGGCATTCCACTAGTTACAGCTTTACAATTCAAAACATAAATATTTCTTCCTACTCACTAAATGGGCCTCCATATTTTTCTGAGTAACAGGTTAGAATGGCTGAAGGGCTCTCCCAGTTCCTGCACAACAGTTGTGAGGGGTTAAAAGGCCTCTTCTTCTTCCTTTCTACCAATGCGGACAATTCTGAGTAGCTGAAGTGCATCTTTGTATTCCTGCATAACAGTTTTGAGAAACTGAATTGACTCCTCCCTCCTATACAGCAGATCAGAAGAACTGCAGAGGTGACATCCTGCAGGTCCAACAAGCTGAATAACTCCTTCTTGTTCCTGGTTAAGAGGCTTGTAGAGTTGAGTGGTCTTTTCCAGTTCCTGTATATCTAATTCAAAGAATTGTAAAACCGCATCATTGCTCTTTACCAGCAGCTGAATGGCCTTCTGCCGAGCCAGTGTAACAGCTTAGAGAGGTTGAGTAAGACATTATTTGAACTGGCTGAACAGCCCCTTGACCATGCTCCATTAAATTTAGGGTTACATCATGAAAGATCACAGACAATCTCAAAGACTCATAGATATTTACAGCATAGAAAGTCATGCTGCTCAACAAAAATCTAACTGCAAAAATCCCATTTTCCAACACTTAATCAATAACCCTAGACACTATGGCAATGAACATTTAAACACTGTTTTTGACTCAGTCACCCTTTCAGGTAGTGAATTCCAGACGTCCAACATCCTCTGAATGAAAAACAATTCTCCTGAATCCTCCCATTCTTAGTCTTCTACTTCTTAACTTCAATCCATGTGTAATGATGCTGCTCCTTTAACAAGGTTATACTGTCCTTGGCTTTTTTTTTCAGAGAAGTCATAAAAGCAGTGATTCAGCAAAGTCAAGGTTTGGAGGGTTTTAGGGCTAATTTGCTTATAGCTAACAAATACTATCTCAGGAAAAAGGCTTTCAGGTTTTAAAAAATACCTTTATACAAGAAAAGGGGAGTGGCCAGTTCTCCCAGCTCAGTTGTTCTCTGGTTTGGTTTGATTTTCTTTAGCAGTTTGGCTGTTCACTGAAAGTAAGCAGGTAGTGAGGCTACTGGTCCAAGAAACAGCAACATGGAAGAAGGCGTTCCACGCTGGATATCTCTACCATATCCCTCTCTCTCCTGTAAGAGTCTGTGTTTGATTTTACATTTTTTGCCAAGGGGTGTTTATGGGGATTGTTGCAGGAATTGGGAACAGCATCATTGAGTTGGGATAGTCTGCTGGGTTTTTGGATAGGTTAATTTATTCTATATTCTGTTCTCTTTTGTTTGTGTTTCATTCAATAATATTGCAAGTAAATTCTCTTTTGTTTAAAACTAAGTGGTTGGGCGAGCTGCATCCCTCCTGGAATATCCACTCTACACCTGCTTAAAACAACTAGCAGAGTTAGGGTCCGACTACTTTCTTGAAATGTTTTGAGGGCGTTTAGTCGGGCCCATAACACATGCCCCTTGATTATGGTTATTGACTGCACTACTAATGGAAAAAGTGTCTTCATATTCAGCACCTCAATCTCATATTTATGTCAGGTTCCCTCTCTAGCTTCAGTGCTTCAAGGAAAACACCACCAACTTATCCAACTTTTCCTAATAGCTGAGACCCTCCATGTAGGTAATATCTTAGTAAATCTCTCTGACCTCCTCTGATGCAAACACATCCTTCCTACAGTATAGTGACCAGAACTACACACACTATTCCAGTTATGGCCTAACCAGTATTTTATATATTTACCCTTCCTCTTGTATTCTACTCCTTAGCTAATAAAGACAAGTATTCCATATGTCTTCTTAATCACCTTATTGATCTGTCTTATTACCTTCATAAATCTCTGGGTATGCACACCACACCTTAAGGTTCATCATGTACACCCTTGCCTTCTTAGTTTCCCAAAATGCATGACCTCACACCTTTCCAGATTGAATTCCGTTTGCCACTACCTTGTCCGTTTGACCAGTCGACTGACATACTTCTGCAATTTACGGCTATCCTCCTCACCATTTACCTACTAATTTTCATATCATCTGCAAATGTCTTGATCATACTCCTTCCTCTTAAGTTCAATTCATCAATGTATACTGCAAACAGCAAAAGCTCCAAATCCAAACCCAGATGAACCTTGCTGGAAATAGACTTCCAATCAGAGAAACATTTCACGCTCTGTTTCTTACCTCTAGTGCCACGTTTTATTTGATTTCATGGGCTCTTAAGCAGTTGACCAATCTGCCATGAGGCACTTTACTGAAGGTCTTACGGAAGTCCATGCAGACCAGATTAAATGCATTACCCTCATCATCACTCCTGGTTACTTCCTCAAAAGATTTATCAAATTTATCAAACATGACCCTTCCTAATATCTCCATGCTATCTCTGATTAACCTGTGGAATTCCAAATGCAAGTATATTCTGTCCCACAAAATTATATCTAACTATATCACCAAAATTAAATTGACTGGGTTGTAATTTCCTAGTAATTTCTTATTTCTTTCTTTCTTAATGGGATAATGTTAATGTCGGAGAGGGAGTTTAAAGAGGAGTCTTGA
The DNA here is from genome assembly GCF_004010195.1 of Chiloscyllium plagiosum. Lineage (NCBI taxonomy): Eukaryota > Metazoa > Chordata > Chondrichthyes > Orectolobiformes > Hemiscylliidae > Chiloscyllium > Chiloscyllium plagiosum. Next base: position 37,591 of record NC_057747.1, read on the forward strand.
GACCAATGTTCAGCAGCACAAGTCGTTCTTTATTTGGTGCTCCTTACCAACAAGCATGGGAGAGGTCTCTGTAGAGATTCCAAGGCACTGTGACACCCAAGAACACTATATTTTTACATTCCACATTACAATGATTACATGCAACATTGGCATCGGTGTTAGACATATCCCCTCTAACCTCCACATCCAATCTTGGGAATACATAAACAATGATGGCCACTTCATGGATAAGGACAAAGTGAGGTTTGCAGATGCAGGAGTTCAGAGTCGAAAAGTGCAGTGCTGGAAAAGTACAGCCAGTCAGGCAGTGTCCGAGGACCAGGAGATTTGATGTTTCAAGCATAAACTCTTATCAGAAATGAGTTGGGGTGGGTCTCAAGGGAGAGATAAATGGGAGTGGGGTGGGGATGGAGTAAGGTAGCTGGGAATGTGATAGGTAGATGCAGGAGGGGGGGTGGGAAATAAGGAAACTGGTGAAATCAATATTATGCCATGTGGTTGGAGGGCCCAAGGCGGAAGAAGAGGCATTCTTCCTCCAGGCATCAGCTGGCTCGAGTTTGGCAGTGGAGGAGGCCAAGAACTTGCATGCCCTTGTCAGACCTGGAGGGGTAGTTGAAGTGTTTGGTCACAGGACAGTGCGGTTGTTTAGTGCATGTGTCACAGAGATGTTCTCTGAAATATTCTGCAATTTGGTGTGCTGTCTCCCCAATGTATAGGAGAGCACATAGAGAGCAACGGACAGAGTAGATGACAGTAGAGTGTCACCTCAGATTACAACAGGACCTGGACCAGATGGGCCAATGGGCTGAGAAGTGGCAGATGGAGTTTAATTCAGATAAATGCGAGGTGCTGCATTTTGGGAAAGCAAATCTTAGCAGGACATATACACTTAATGGTAAGGTCCTAGGGAGTGTTGCTGAACAAAGAGACCTTGGAGTGCAGGTTCATGGTTCCATGAAAGTGGATAGGATAGTGAAGAAGGGTGGTAAAGAAGGCATATGGCATGCTCACCTTTATTGATTAGAGAAATGAGTACAAGAGTTGGGATGTCATGTTGCAGTTTTATAAGACTTTGGTTAGACCACACTTAGAATATTGCATTCAGTTCTGATTGCCACATTACAGGAAGAATGTGGAAGCTTGGACAGTGTGCAGAAGAGGTTTACCAGGCTGCTGTCTGGATTAGAGGGTATGAACTATAGGAAAGGCTAGAAAAACTCGGGTTGTTTTCTCTGACGCGGCAGACGCTGAGGGAAGATTTGATAGGAGTCTATAAAATTATTAGATGCAAAGATATGATTGACAATTAGTATATTTTTCCCAGATTTGAAATGTCTAAAAGTAGGAGGCATGCATTTAAGGTGATTGGGAGACGTTCAAAGGAGAGTGAGGGGCAAATTATTTTTACACAGAGTGGTAGAAGTCTGCAATGCACTGTCAGCGGTGGTGGTAGAGGCAAATATTTTAGACATAATTTGGAGAGGCAGTTAAGGGACTTTGAGATAATCACATGAAAATGCAAGGAATGGATGGATATGGACCAAGGGCAAGCAGAATGGATATATTTAATTTGGCGTCACGTTCGGCATAATATCGTGGCCAGACTACCCATTCCTGTATTGTACTGTTCTATGTTCTATGATGAACACTGGCCTCAACAGAATTTGTATGCATGTGGGATTGGAAGCAGGTGGCACTTAAGCCTGGGTTGTTCTCCTCTTCCACCCACCTTTGTGGATAGCATTTAGGGGCATGAGGGAAGCGTGGAGTATTCCATCACAATTCTGGCTTATCCTTGTAAATTGTAGGCAGGCTTTGAGGGCTCAGGAAATGAACTACTTGCCATAGAATTCCTAGCCTCTCATCTGCTCTTGCAACACAATATTTTTATCACTAGTCCAGTTAGATTTCAGGTCAATGGTGAACCCCAAGATGTTGCTGGTGGGGATTCAATGAAGGAAATGTCATTGAAAGTCAAGGATTGATGGTTAGATTCTCCTCTGTTGTAGGCAGTTATTGTCTGGCACTTGCGTGGTGCAAATGAAATTTGTTAATTATCAGCTCAAGCCAAGATGATGCCCAGGTCTTACTACAATTGGCCATGGACTGCTTCAGTATCTGAGGAGTTGCAGATGATGCCAAAACTTGTATAATTATCTGTAACATCACCATTACTGAAAATACAATGGAGGGACATTCCCAGAAAACCTCTCTAAATAAGTGTCCATAAAATATTAGCACAGTTCACATGGTCTTGTAAATACTGGTACAGTCCACTATTGTAAGTATTGATACATGCCCAGAGATCCTCTTCAATTACTCATACGTGTCCGGCAAAGCCCAGAGTAGAATATGTAAATATTCTGTAAATATTGACACCCTCACCAAGGACAGATGTTTTCTGTAGAGACACATTTTAAATTTTGACACACTCCCTAGGAATCCCCAATAAATTATCTATGAGTCATAGAAAAACTGACACATTTTCAGTTTGAATAATGAAACACTCCATGTGCCCACTGAAAATACTACACATTATAGGGGACAACTGGTAAATGCTTATAAACTTCACAAAAATCTGTTCTAATTACTGATACACTCCAGGGAGGCCATTAAATAAAGACATACTGCCCAGGTACTGATTGTGAATACTGACATGCTCCCTTAGGCCTCCCCTTAAATACCTTTCAAGATGTCAGTGCTGGCACGGCATGTAGTGTTAAGGCTCCTGAGACCATCTTCTCCAGGCTTTTGGCAGACTGTGGTGACCAAACAGGTTCCACTGTATCTTCCTGCATATATGTAACAATTGTTGCAAAGTTGGGTAGAGTAATTGTAGGTTGGGAGGCAGGAAGAATTTGGTGTTTGTAAAATTGTAAAAGGTGGGGGGAGACAGCATTCCATGGTCCCTTTAAAAGACATTTTTTTCTCAGTGCTTAGAGTTAAAATGGATGTTTTTAATGGATGTGAGCAGTTTTAAAGTTTGCAGAAATAGAGAGCAGCTAAACAGAAACATTTGTATCGAAAGGCCATACAGTTAGTAGGCCAAGCAGCAGTTTTTTTTAATCAAGACAACAGTTTTTTTAAATTTAGCCAATCAATTTAAACAAGGTACTTTGATGCCAAAAACCTATTGTATTTAAATCAACATAGGTTTTCACAACGTAGGACCAATCCAATGTAAGAAATATTGTTATGTCATCAAGGGTAGAGAAGAAAGAGGTAGTTGGACAAAGACCCCAGAGCTAACGTCCATTCGCCAAATCTAAGAGATTTTGAGAAAGGAACTGACTATCACAGTCATCCGTATACTTAAAAAACATCTAAACATCTAAAAAAATAGTATCAATGACAGAAAAATGTGTTTCTTACAGAAATATCAAAGGAAGTATTCCTAACAGAAGAATCGGTGGAAGCGTTCCTGCCAGAAGATTCAACAGAGGAGGCACAGAACATTCCAGAAGACATGTAAACTGGCCATAACTTCAAGAGACTAAATTTTATTTTTTTTTTGTATATGAGTCGAATTTGTATTTATTGGACCAGCATACCATTAGAAACTTGTTTTATTCAGGAATAGTTAGTAGTCAGAAGGGATTTATTCAGTCTGTTAATAGTTTAGTTAATTTAGTCACAGTTAGGGTTAGATAAATAAATTCTTGATTTTAAAGTGAGTGTCAGGGATTTATTTTTAGTTAACCATTAGAAGTTGCTGAAAAGCAGGTTACACCACTTTTCACACTCCTTTTACAGATTATAGGGACAGGCACTCCTCTTTGGGTGTTTTGGTTTTAGTTCTCAGAAGGGGGTCAACTTCTGCTTCATCTAAAATCATTCACACACTCTGGGTTCCATTCCAACATAGGAATTTAAGAACCATTAAACTCCATGAACCTAACCCGCAGTTTTGAAACATTGATGTTTACTTTCTCATCTCTTGTCCAGCTTCTGCATCATCTATCCCTTAGTATCCACTATATTTTTCTGTAATATATTCACTCATTCAGTCTTTGCAATGGAAAAGTTCACAGATTTCTAACAATTTGAATGAAGACATTTCTCCTCATCCTTGTCAGAAATTATTGCCCTATAATTCTGAAACTGTGTTTTTTTTTAGACTCCTATCTCCAAAGAGTGCCTGCCAACATCCACACTTCAATCTCCATAATAATAATATACAGAGCACAAGATGAACACATCTTATTTGTCTTAACCATATTAATCTAGTCTATTTAGACACCTTCCTTAAACAGGGAAAAAGTGAGGACTGCAGATGCTGGAGATCAGAGTCGAGAATATGGTGCTGGAAAAGCACAGCCAATCAGGCAGCATTCAAGGTGCAGGAGAATCAACGTTCAGGCACAAGCCTTTCATCAGCTGTTTTGTCTTATGTGTGACTCCAGAACTAACGGATGTCCTTTCAAATTAGATGAATTTTGTTTTCTCTGAAAACGTTGTGTGGCCATTGAACTCTTTGCCTAAGAAAATAGGAAATTGAGAATATTTAATACAGAGATAAATCCGGCTTAGCAGAGGCTTCAAGAGCTATGATGGAAGGAATTGGGTGGTGGTAGTGGTGGTCCGGGGGCGAGGTGGTTGTTATCGATGGGAATGTGCAATTCAAGGAGACATACCGTAGATCAGCCATAATCTGAAACTACAGTCACAAATGGTGAAGAGATTAAAATAAGAAATATTCAAGTGGCTAGACTTTGGTAAGTGCAGATAGCACAACAGGTTGTGGAACTGCAAACAGCCACTTGGATACAGAACTGACTCGAAGGTAGAAGACAGAGGTCGTGGTGAAGGGTTGCTTTTCAGACTTTCCATTGTTGCTTTCCATTGTTTTTTGTCATTGGATGTGAACATAGGAGATATGGTTAGAACGTTTGCATGAAAATTGGTGGAGTAGTGGGCAGTGAAGAAGGTTACCTCAGAGTACAATGAGACCTTGATCAGATGGGCAAGGTGTGGCAGATGGAGTTTAATTTAGATAAATGTGAGGTGCTGCGTTTTAGAAATGAATCAAGGCAGGATTTAGAAACTTAATGGTAAGGTCCTGGGAGTGCAGGTTCATATTTCCTTGAAAGTGGATTTCCAAGTAGACAGGATAGTGAAGAAGATGTTTAGTATGCTTGCCTTTATTGGTCAGTGCATTCTGTATAGGAGTTGAGAGGTCATGTTGTGACTGTACAGGATATTGGGGTTAGGCTACTTTGGAATTTGCATTCAATTCTGATCTCATTGCATAGGAAAAATGTTGTGAACTTGGAAAGGGTACAGAAAAGATTTACAAGAATGTTGCCAGGGATGAAGGATTTGTGCTACAAGGAAAGGCTGAACAGGTTAGGGCTACTTTGTTCGGAACATGAGATGCTAAGGGATGACCTTATATCAGTTTATAAAACCAAGGTAGTCAAGGATAGGATGGATAGGACATTTCACTGGGCATCAGTTTAAAGTGAGAAGGGAAGGATTTAAAAGGGACATTATAGGCAACTTTTTCACAGTGAGGGTAGTGTGTGTATGAAATGAGCTGCTAAAGAATGTGCTGGAGGCTGGTACAATTACAACAGTTAAAAGGCATCGGGATAGGAAGGGTTTAGCGGGATATGGGTCAAATGCTGGCAAATTGAACAAGATTAATTTAAGATTAATCTGTAAGGGCACAGACAGCAGAGTTTGCAATGACCATGGGGACATGAAGGTAGAATGTGGGAAACAAGCCTAGACTGTTTTGGAGGAGTCACAGTGAGTGAGTAGTCATAGAGATGTACAGCACAGAAACAGACCTTTTGGTCCAACTCATCTATCCCAACCCAATCTAGTCCCACCTGCCAGCACCTGGCCCATATCCTTCCAAACCCTTCCTATTCATATACCCATCCTTTTAAATGTTGCAACTGTACTAGCCTCCACCACTTCCTCTAGCAGCTCATTCCAAACACTTACCACCCTCTGCGTGAAAAGGTGCCCCTTAGGTCTCTTTTATATCTTTCCCCTCTTACCCTAAACCTATGCCCTCTAGTTCTGGAGTCCCCCAACCCAATGAAAAAACTTTGTCTATTTATTCTATCCATGTCCCTCATGATTTTATGAAGCTTTATGAGGTCACCCCTCAGCCTCTGATGCTCCAGGTAACACGCCCCCACAGATCCCACTGTCACCATCCCCACCCCCAGAACCCTGAGGGGAACACCACTCCTGCTCATGACTCCACCCCCATTCCCCCCACCACCACACCCACTCCAGTTACCGGCTCTGCCCCCACTCCCAACTCCACACCCACACCAGGTCCCAGCTCCCAGCCCTGCCGAGTTTTCACCATTCCTCCAGACCTTGCCCTCACTGAGGACGAACGATCAGTCCTCACCAAAGGACTCACCTTCATCCCACTCCGCCCATGCATCAATGAATTTAATACACGCC
>NC_057747.1:46534-109636 GCF_004010195.1 Chiloscyllium plagiosum
TCAGCACAGTCCCCATGACCTGTCCTACCTGCCTATCTTCCTTTCCACCTGTCCACTCCACCCTCCTCTCTGACCTATAACCTTCATCCCGCCCCATTCACCTATTGTATTCTTTGCTACCTTCCCCCACCCTCCTCCCTGACCTATCATCTCCATCACCATCCCCATTCACATATTGTACTCTATGCTACTTTCTCCCCACTCCCACCCTCCTCTCATTTATCTCTCCACCCTTCAGGCACTCTGCCTGTATTCCTGATGAAGGGCTTTTGCCAGAAAGATTGATTTTACTGCTCCTCGGATGCTGCCTGAACTGCTGTGCTTTTCCAGCACCACTAATCCAGAAAACAGTACCAGCCTATTCAACCTCTCCCTATAGCTCAAATCCTCCAACCCTGACAAAATCTTGTAAATCTTTTCTGAACCCTTTCAAGTTTCACAACATCTTTCCAATAGGAAGGAGACCAGAATTGCATGCAATATTTCAACCAATGTCCTGTACAGCCGCAACATGACCTCTCAACTCCAGTACTCAATACTCTGACCAATAAAGGAAAGCATACCAAATGCCTTCTTCACTATCCTATCTACCTGAGATTCCACTTCCAAGGAGCTATGAATCTGCACTCCAAGGTCTCTTTGTTCAGCAACACTCCTTCGGACCTTACTGTTAAGTGTATAAGTCCTGCCAAGATTTACTTTCCCAAAATGCAGCACCTCACATTTTTCTAAATTTAAGTCGATCTGCCACTTCTCAGCCCATTGGCCCATCTGATCAAGATCCCGTTATAATCTGAGGTAGTCTTTTTTGCTGTCCACTACACCTCCAATTTTGGTGTCATCTGAAACTTGCTAACTATGCCTCCTACGTTCACATCCAAAACATTTATATAAATGACGAAAAGTAATGGGGCCAGCACTGTTCCTGGTCACAGGCCTCCAGTCTGAAAAACAACCCTCCACCACCACAACTACCTTCTGTCTTCTACCTTTGAGCCAGTTCTGCATCCAAATGATGAGTTCTCTTTGTATTCCATGAGATCTAACCTTGCTCACCAGTCTCCCATGGGGAACCTTGTCGAACGCCATACTGAAGTCCATATAGATCACATCTACCACTCTGCCCTCATCAATCCTCTTTGTGACTTCTTCAAAAAACTCAATCAAGTTTGTGAAATGTGATTTCCCATGCACAAAGCCATGTTGACTATCCCATATCTGTCCTTGCCTTTCCAAATACAAGTACATCCTGTCCCTCAGGATTCCCTCCAACAACTTGCCCACCACCAAGGTCAGGCTCACTGGTCTATAGTTCCCTGGCTTTTGCTTACCACCTTTCTTAAAGAATGGAACCACATTAGCCAACCTCCAGTCTTCCGGCACCTCACCTGTGACTATCAATGATACAAATATCTCAGCAAGAGGTCCAGCAATCACTTCCCTAGCTTCCCATAGGGTATACCTGGTCAGGACCTGGGGATTGATCCACTTTTATGCGTTTCAAGACATCCAGCGCTTCTTCCTCTATAATATGGACATTTTTCAAGATGTCACCATCTATTTCCCTACATTCTATATCTTCCATGTCTTTTTCCACTGTAAATACTGATGCAAAATAATAGTTTAGTACCTGCCCCATCTCCTGCAGCTCCACACAAAGGCCGCCTTGCTGATCTTTGATGGCCCTATTCTTGTCCTAGTTACCCATTTGTCCTTAATGTATTTGTAAAAGCCCTTTGGATTCTCCTTAATTCTATTTGCCAAAGCTTTCTCATGTCCCCTTTTTGCCCTCCTGATTTCCCTCTTAAAGATACTCCTACTGCCTTTATACTCTGCTAAGGATTCATTCGATCTATCCTGTCTATATCTAATATATGCTTCCATCTTTTTCTTAACCAAACCCTCAATTTCTTTAGTCATCCAATATTCCCTATACCTACCAGCCTTTCCTTTCACCCGAATAGGAATATACTGTCTCTAGACTCTTGTCATCTCATTTCTGAAGGCTTCCCACTTTCCAGTCATCCCTTTACCTGTGAACATCTGCCCCCAATCAGCTTTTGAAAGTTCTTGCCTAATATCGTCAACATTGGCCTTCCTCCAATTTAGAACTTCAACTTTTAGATCTGGTCTATCCTTTACATCACTATTTCAAAACAAATAGAATTATGGTCACTGGCCCAAAGTGCTCCCTCACTGACACCTCAGTCACTGTCCTGCCTTATTTCCCAAGAATAAGTCAAGTTTTGCACTTTAGTGGGCAGCACGGTGGCACAGTGGTTAGCACTGCTGCCTCAGAGACCCGGGTTCAATTCCCACCTCAGGCGACTCTCTGTGTGGAGTTTGCACATTCTCACAGTGTCTGCATGGGTTTCCTCCGGATGCTCCGGTTTCCTCCCACAATCCAAAAATGTGCAGGTTAGGTGAATTGGCCATCCTAAATTGTCCGTGTGTTAGGTGAAGGTGTAAATATAGGGAAATGGGTCTGGGTGGGTGGCGGGTTGGTGTGGACTTGTTGGGCCGAAGGGCCTGTTTCCACACTGTAAGTAATCTAATCTAATCTAATCTTCTCTAGTAGGTACATCCACATACTGAATCAGAAAATTTTCTTGTACACACTTAACAAATTCCTCTCCATCTTAACACTATGGCAGTCCCAGTCTATGTTTGGAAAGTTAAAATCTCCTACCATAATCGCCCTATTATTCTTACAGATAACTGAGATCTCCTTACAAATTTGTTTCTCAATTTCCCTCTGACTATTAGGGGGTCTATAATAGAATCCCAAAAAGGTGATCATCCCTTTCTTATTTCTCAGTTCCACCCAAACAACTTCCCTGGATGTATTTCTGGGAATATCTTCCCTCAGTATAGCTCTAATGCTATCCCTTATCAAAAATGCCACTCCCCCTCCTCTCTTGCTTTCCTTTCTGTCCTTCCTGTAGCATTTGTATCCTGGAACATTAAGCTGCCAGTCCTGTCCATCCCTGAGCCACATTTCTGTAACTGCTCTGATATCTCAGTCCCATGTTCCTAACCATGCCCTGAGTTCATCTGCCTTCTCTGTTAGGCCTCTTGCATTGAAATAAATGCAGTCCTACCTTGTTCTCTGCTTTGTCCTTGCCTGCCCTGACTGTTTGACTTGCCTTTGTTCTCAACTGTACTCAGACTGAAATCTTTCCTCACTATCTCTCTGGGCCCCACCTTACTAGTCTAAATCCTCCCTAGCAGCTCTAGCAAATTCCCCAGCCAGTTTAGGTGCAATCTGTCCTTCTTATGCAGGTCACATCTACCCCAAAACAGCTTCCAAAACAGTAGTACAACTGCTGGATGGAGGGTTTCAGTTGAAGGTAGTCTAAGGGCTGCGCAAACCACAAGAAACTATGCAAGTGACCATTACCCAATCAGACAGGTAGACTTATACATCAGCAAGAATCTGACCATGTGTTGTCAGTCAATTTTAAAGAATTGAATAGAAATTTTACTCTAAACCTGTTTCTGCAACATTTAACATAACCATGAAACAAGAAATGAATAATCAGCTGAAAATGAGGCCACTGCATAAAAAGTTAAAGGGAAAAGCACACAACATTCTTCGCAGTGCTATAAATAAGCAGCCATTTGTATAATAAGGAGCTAAGAACAAAGAGACTAAATTCTCAGCACATGGAAAAGCAATGCAAATAGCATGCGATTAAATATAGAGTTGGGTATTCTTTAGATAAATGTACCACGCACTGATTCTCTGCTTTGCCTAAGAACAAACAGTTTTTCAGTTCGCTGGCCATGCAAATTACAAACAAAGGAAGACTGATTCAAGATGCTCAAACAAATTACCCTATTCATGCCAGCCCACTGCACACAACAGCAAAACCCTCTAATAACAGCACACATTCCAGTTAAATAGAGGCATACAGTGAAGCATAGAAGACACTCCAATCATGAAAATCTGGACATTTGACTGAAGAAAATGCATCATTGAATAATCCCCCCAAAAAATCTGAAACAGTGATAGCAGTACACTAGCCCAGGCGAGTATAAAGTCTTTCTCAGTCTAATAATCACAGACAATTTCTGATTTTTTTTTTCAAACCACTAAGAGTAATACATGTAAAATGCTGTCCTAAATTCCTGGAAAAAAATTATTCTTGGTTATTCTGACCAATAAACATATTGTTTAATGCAATTATCACAATAAAATGTAATTGCATTGCAGCAAATGCATTGCAGCAAATATCTTCTAATTGATAAGATCATAAACTTCCAATGATGCTTAATCCAAAACATCTCAAAAATATCAAACTATTTTTCACTTTAATATGAATATAACATATCTAATAGTTTTCAGTGCAATATCTCAATTGTATGCTCAAATATTTTTCAGGTCAGTTTTCAGAGTCAATTCAACATTAATATCCAATAAGCTATTCCGACATCTTTGTATTACTTAATTATAGTAAATAGTTCCTTATTTCTCAATCAGCAAATAAAAAATAATGTTCAGTGTCGAAGTAGCTGTGAAGTATCATTAGCTTTTCATGGTGAGAGATCGCAGAGAAGGAGATTATCATGAAGGTGTAGCATTAGATAGGATTTTGTATTTGATCTTGTGTTGGAACTCCGTCCTTGTTGGGAACCATTCTACTTACTTATCAATGACCTTTCTGAGCTTGAAGGATGAGGTTTATTTATCCAATGCAATCCTCACATGAAGCTGTAGGATAATGTCAAATCCATGTCATTATTTGAACTTACACTTTTTCCACTCAAGAGTTTTCTCCAGAATGGTCGTTGTTGTTAATTAGAAAAGGGTAACTGATATGACATGTTAAGCTTCACCAATTCTCCATATCCTCCTGGAAGGATTTAACCAGTTGCATCCTGTGAGTTCTGCATGTGTTCACTAGAGGATGTAGTGTACATCAGTAATCGTTTTCAGTACTAACAAGTATGTAACTTATGCAATGATGCATATGTAATCTTAAATAAAGCCTGATAGTCTCAAAATGATCTAATACATATCTCAGATGTAGTGTAGCTAGCTACTAAGTAATATGCAATAAACTTATCTCCTGTTCATCAACATTGAGCCTATCTTGTGACAGAGTTTGTATGGGTATCCTTCTTCACCACCCATCAGTAACTTAGATTTATATTAGAAAGAAGGATTCATGGCAATGAATCTATCAAAGGTATCCCAAATGGTTCCAGCAAAAACCAAAATTTTCAAGAACAGCCATAAACCAGAGTCCAATCCCAAGAAATAGCTCCAGAGTTGCAATGCGGAAATGACCGGTTTTTAATTCTGCAATTGTGAACTCTATTGGCTTTTTGAAGTCTCCCAACCATCCTCCCAGAGTTCCCATTCTTGCCAGGGATCATGGCTGATCTGTTTGAGTTTTGAATTTCTCATTCCCTTCTATCAAAAGTCTATCAAATATTCAACGATCTTACTGTCAACACCTTCTGACGCAGAGTTCCAAAGTAACAAAACCCTCTGCAAGAAAAATATTCTGCTTATCTCAGTCAAACTTTAAAACATTGGCCACTAGTTCTGTCCTTACCAAAATCAGCAACCATCCTTTCCACATCAATCTTGTTAGATGCATTCGGACCTGTGCACTTCATCCGTCACTCTTCTGAACTCCATTCAAAACAAACCCAGGCATAGAAATTTTCTTCTTTAACATGAACATAGCATCACAGGAGCAGAATTGGGTCAATTGCCCCCTTGAGTCCACTTCATCATTCAATAGGATCACAAATTATCTATTTGTGGTCTCAATTCCATTTTCTGGTCTGCACTCCATGATGTTGGACTACTTTGATAATGTTAAAAAAAATCACACAACACTAGGTCTTAGTTCAATGGGTTTATTTGAAAGTACAGGCTTTCAGAACTCCTTCCTCAGTACAGGCTCCTTCCTCAGGTAGCTAATGGGGCAGGATCATAGGACACAGAATTTATACTAAAAGATCAAAGTGTCAGACAATTGATGTGATGCGCTGAACAAGCTAGATTGCTGTTAAGTCTTTAATCCCTTATAATTGGCATACAGGTTTCAATTAATTAATATATAAATTAAGAATTTCTTTCAAGTTACAGCCGTGCGACAATGTAAGGTTTTATCAGAATTTTTTAAAAGTGTCATCTGAGCTCAGACAATGCATTAAAGGTGTGAAATTAGAGTCTGTTTGTATTCCATCCTTGAGTCAGACTGGTTCTATCTCCAAAGTAGGAATTTATAAAGCATCATATGGACTGACTGCCTACAGATTGTGTGTGTTTTTGGACAAAATAGAATGTATCTGCAAATACAAATTCATCCAATGTGTGTGTGAGAGTGAGTGAGTGTGAGGGAGAGAGACTGTGTGCGAGTTTATTTACAGAATTTATTTACAACAGAATTTATTTACAAGATTACCAAATGAAACACAAACAAAAGAGAACAGAATACAGAATAAGTTAACCTACCCAAAAACCCAACAAACTATCCCAAATTAATGATGCTTTTCCAAATTCCTCATAAACACCTCTTAGTAAAAAAGTTAAAATCAAACCCAGGGTCTTACAGGAGAGAAAGAGATAGCAGAGAGATTCAGCATGGAACACCTTCTTCCATGTAGCTGTTTCTTTTACCAGCTAACAACTGACCAGCAGCCTCTTAAAACTGCTTACTGAAACCAAGCCAGCAAAACCAGAGGAAAGGTGAGCTGGGAGAGCTGGTCACTCCTCTTTCATTGTACAAATGTTTTTTTAAACTGAAAAGCTTCTTCAAGTAGATTAACCCTGACATTTCAGCAACTCTGCCTCTTACAACACTTTTGAAAAAAAAACAAACACAACACAACCTTGTTAAAGGAGCAGCATCGCCACACACCCGAAACATATTAAAATCGCCATCCCCTACAGACAAGCCCTACACATACACAGGATCTATCCACATGAGGAGGAAGGTGACGGACACCTGAAGGTGATGAAGGACGCCTTCATAAGGACAGGGTATGATGCTCAACTCACCAACCGCTAGTTCCGACGTGCCACAGCGAGAATCTGTAACTACCTCCTCAGGAGACTGACATGGGATACAACCTAGAGGGCACCATTCATTGTCCAGTACTTCCCGGGAGCAGAGAAACTACGCCATGTTCTTCTCAGCCTGCAACACATTATCGATGAGGATAAGCACCTCACCAAGATCTTCTCTATGCCTCCACTTCCTGTCTTTAAAAAAGACCATCAAACCATAAACAGAGCAATGTTTGCAGCAGAATGCCAAGCCTTCAGGATAACATTGACCATAACACCATACAACCCTGTCACGGCAATCACTGCAATACGTGTCTTAATGTCAACATGGATACTACCATTACACGTGAGAACACCACCCATCACATAGGCGGCAGGTATTCATGTGACTCCGCCAACATTGTCTATCTCATACACTGCAGACAAGGATGCCCCAAGGCATGGTATATTGGCGAGACCAAGCAGATGCTACAATGGATGAATGGACACCACGCAACAATCGCCAGACAAAGATGTTCCCTCCCAGTCGGGGAACACTTCAGCGTTCAAGGACATTCAGCCTTGGATCTTTGGGCATTGTTTGGAAATGCAAGAATGCAGAGTTGCCAACCAGAGGCTGATAGCCAAGCTGGTATCCATGAGGACATCCTCAACGAGGATCTTGGATTCATGTCACACCACAGGTCACCCCACTGCACTATGCACTCTCATGCAACCGCGCACACACACCCTTTCAGGCCATACTCTGCCATACTCTGACCATATGATACACACACTGCATCAACCATGCACACATATTCACATAAACACACTCACACTATTTCTCCTCTCCCACACAGGAGAAAGTGAGGACTGCAGATGTTGGAGATCAGAGTCGAGAGTGTGGTGCTGGAAAAGGGCAGCAGGTTAGGCAACATCCAAGGAGCAGGAGAATTGACGTTTCAAGCATAAGCTTGCAATGTCGTTTCTCCTGCTCATCGGATGCTGCCTGACCTGCTGTGCTTTTCCAGCACCATTATCCCCACTTCTCTACCACACACACACACATAAATCTACAGGAGTGAATTTGCATTTCCTGATTTGTATTTGCAGATACATTCTATTTTGTTCAAAAAGCACACAATCTGTAGGCAGTTAACCCATATGACATTTTATAAATTCCTACTTTGGAGATAGAACCAGTCTGACTCAAGTTTGGGATACAGACATGATTTAGAGGATGTTGTGTGATTTTTAACGGTATACAGACAGATTCTAACCTCACCTTTAATGCATTATCTGAGCTCAGATGTCCCTCTATATATACATACATACATGTCTACTGATAAAACCTTAAGTTGTCTCAGCACTGTGACTTGAAAGAAGTTACATATGAACATAGATTTACATCTTAATGAATTGAAACCTGTATTGCCAATCTAAATGATTAAAGACTTAACAGCAATTTAGGTTTGTTCAATCCATCACATTAGTTGGCTTATATTTTGATCTTTTACTATAAATTCCCTGTTGTTAGAAACGAAAATCGCTTCTCAATAATCGCTCTAGACAAATTCAGGAAAACAAAGTTTTATTAACAAGTCAAGTCTGCAGAGTCGGGCACCCTTAAAGAAAAGGCACGCTGAGGCTTACAAAGTCTCCATTATATATAGCACAAGTCCCTCCTCTCCTTGGCTCCAACAAGCCATGAGGTACACATTCTTAAAAACATCATTATTTTTATCACAAAGTCTGCAACAAAAGGCTCCAGAGTCTCCAAAGTTTGTTGTTTTTCTCACCCTGTAGTCTTATCAAAACAGATGTCTCAAGTCGTACTCCCATCCTGGAGTCTTATCAACCAAGGACTCATCCTTCTCTGCTGTGTGAATGGCTTCATTAATCAAGAGCCTGCTCGCTTTCACTATAGCTCACAAATTGTCAGCATTCTGCACAATTTAAACTACTCTACTTTTGAGTATATAAAATGGTTGTTAGAAAAGAAACAAAGGTTTTGTCTTTTATTATAGATCAGTCTCACAAATTGTCAGCATTCTGCACAATTTAAACTACTCTACTTTTGAGTATATAAAATGGTTGTTAGAAAAGAAACAAAGGTTTTGTCTTTTATTATAGATCAGTCTCACAAATTGTCAGCATTCTGCACAATTTAAACTACTCTACTTTTGAGTATATAAAATGGTTGTTAGAAAAGAAACAAAGGTTTTGTCTTTTATTATAGATCAGTCTCACAAATTGTCAGCATTCTGCACAATTTAAACTACTCTACTTTTGAGTATATAAAATGGTTGTTAGAAAAGAAACAAAAGTTTTGTCTTTTATTATAGATCAGTCTCACAAATTGTCAGCATTCTGCACAATTTAAACTACTCTACTTTTGAGTATATAAAATGGTTGTTAGAAAAGAAACAAAAGTTTTGTCTTTTATTATAGATCAGTCTCACAAATTGTCAGCATTCTGCACAATTTAAACTACTCTACTTTTGAGTATATAAAATGGTTGTTAGAAAAGAAACAAAGGTTTTGTCTTTTATTATAGATCAGTCTCACAAATTGTCAGCATTCTGCACAATTTAAACTACTCTACTTTTGAGTATATAAAATGGTTAGAAAAGAAACGAAGGTTTTGTCTTTTATTATAGATCAGTCTCACAAATTGTCAGCATTCTGCACAATGTAAACTACTCTACTTTTGAGTATATAAAATGGTTAGAAAAGAAACGAAGGTTTTGTCTTTTATTATAGATCAGTCTCACAAATTGTCAGCATTCTGCACAATTTAAACTACTCTACTTTTGAGTATATAAAATGGTTGTTAGAAAAGAAACAAAGGTTTTGTCTTTTATTATAGATCAGTCTCACAAATTGTCAGCATTCTGCACAATGTAAACTACTCTACTTTTGAGTATATAAAATGGTTAGAAAAGAAACGAAGGTTTTGTCTTTTATTATAGATCAGTCTCACAAATTGTCAGCATTCTGCACAATGTAAACTACTCTACTTTTGAGTATATAAAATGGTTAGAAAAGAAACGAAGGTTTTGTCTTTTATTATAGATCAGTCTCACAAATTGTCAGCATTCTGCACAATTTAAACTACTCTACTTTTGAGTATATAAAATGGTTGTTAGAAAAGAAACAAAGGTTTTGTCTTTTATTATAGATCAGTCTCACAAATTGTCAGCATTCTGCACAATGTAAACTACTCTACTTTTGAGTATATAAAATGGTTAGAAAAGAAACGAAGGTTTTGTCTTTTATTATAGATCAGTCTCACAAATTGTCAGCATTCTGCACAATGTAAACTACTCTACTTTTGAGTATATAAAATGGTTAGAAAAGAAACGAAGGTTTTGTCTTTTATTATAGATCAGTCTCACAAATTGTCAGCATTCTGCACAATTTAAACTACTCTACTTTTGAGTATATAAAATGGTTGTTAGAAAAGAAACAAAGGTTTTGTCTTTTATTATAGATCAGTCTCACAAATTGTCAGCATTCTGCACAATGTAAACTACTCTACTTTTGAGTATATAAAATGGTTAGAAAAGAAACGAAGGTTTTGTCTTTTATTATAGATCAGTCTCACAAATTGTCAGCATTCTGCACAATGTAAACTACTCTACTTTTGAGTATATAAAATGGTTAGAAAAGAAACGAAGGTTTTGTCTTTTATTATAGATCAGTCTCACAAATTGTCAGCATTCTGCACAATTTAAACTACTCTACTTTTGAGTATATAAAATGGTTGTTAGAAAAGAAACAAAGGTTTTGTCTTTTATTATAGATCAGTCTCACAAATTGTCAGCATTCTGCACAATGTAAACTACTCTACTTTTGAGTATATAAAATGGTTAGAAAAGAAACGAAGGTTTTGTCTTTTATTATAGATCAGTCTCACAAATTGTCAGCATTCTGCACAATGTAAACTACTCTACTTTTGAGTATATAAAATGGTTAGAAAAGAAACGAAGGTTTTGTCTTTTATTATAGATCAGTCTCACAAATTGTCAGCATTCTGCACAATTTAAACTACTCTACTTTTGAGTATATAAAATGGTTGTTAGAAAAGAAACAAAGGTTTTGTCTTTTATTATAGATCAGTCTCACAAATTGTCAGCATTCTGCACAATGTAAACTACTCTACTTTTGAGTATATAAAATGGTTAGAAAAGAAACGAAGGTTTTGTCTTTTATTATAGATCAGTCTCACAAATTGTCAGCATTCTGCACAATGTAAACTACTCTACTTTTGAGTATATAAAATGGTTAGAAAAGAAACGAAGGTTTTGTCTTTTATTATAGATCAGTCTCACAAATTGTCAGCATTCTGCACAATTTAAACTACTCTACTTTTGAGTATATAAAATGGTTGTTAGAAAAGAAACAAAGGTTTTGTCTTTTATTATAGATCAGTCTCACAAATTGTCAGCATTCTGCACAATGTAAACTACTCTACTTTTGAGTATATAAAATGGTTAGAAAAGAAACGAAGGTTTTGTCTTTTATTATAGATCAGTCTCACAAATTGTCAGCATTCTGCACAATGTAAACTACTCTACTTTTGAGTATATAAAATGGTTAGAAAAGAAACGAAGGTTTTGTCTTTTATTATAGATCAGTCTCACAAATTGTCAGCATTCTGCACAATTTAAACTACTCTACTTTTGAGTATATAAAATGGTTGTTAGAAAAGAAACAAAGGTTTTGTCTTTTATTATAGATCAGTCTCACAAATTGTCAGCATTCTGCACAATGTAAACTACTCTACTTTTGAGTATATAAAATGGTTAGAAAAGAAACGAAGGTTTTGTCTTTTATTATAGATCAGTCTCACAAATTGTCAGCATTCTGCACAATGTAAACTACTCTACTTTTGAGTATATAAAATGGTTAGAAAAGAAACGAAGGTTTTGTCTTTTATTATAGATCAGTCTCACAAATTGTCAGCATTCTGCACAATTTAAACTACTCTACTTTTGAGTATATAAAATGGTTGTTAGAAAAGAAACAAAGGTTTTGTCTTTTATTATAGATCAGTCTCACAAATTGTCAGCATTCTGCACAATGTAAACTACTCTACTTTTGAGTATATAAAATGGTTAGAAAAGAAACGAAGGTTTTGTCTTTTATTATAGATCAGTCTCACAAATTGTCAGCATTCTGCACAATGTAAACTACTCTACTTTTGAGTATATAAAATGGTTAGAAAAGAAACGAAGGTTTTGTCTTTTATTATAGATCAGTCTCACAAATTGTCAGCATTCTGCACAATTTAAACTACTCTACTTTTGAGTATATAAAATGGTTGTTAGAAAAGAAACAAAGGTTTTGTCTTTTATTATAGATCAGTCTCACAAATTGTCAGCATTCTGCACAATGTAAACTACTCTACTTTTGAGTATATAAAATGGTTAGAAAAGAAACGAAGGTTTTGTCTTTTATTATAGATCAGTCTCACAAATTGTCAGCATTCTGCACAATGTAAACTACTCTACTTTTGAGTATATAAAATGGTTAGAAAAGAAACGAAGGTTTTGTCTTTTATTATAGATCAGTCTCACAAATTGTCAGCATTCTGCACAATTTAAACTACTCTACTTTTGAGTATATAAAATGGTTGTTAGAAAAGAAACAAAGGTTTTGTCTTTTATTATAGATCAGTCTCACAAATTGTCAGCATTCTGCACAATGTAAACTACTCTACTTTTGAGTATATAAAATGGTTAGAAAAGAAACGAAGGTTTTGTCTTTTATTATAGATCAGTCTCACAAATTGTCAGCATTCTGCACAATGTAAACTACTCTACTTTTGAGTATATAAAATGGTTAGAAAAGAAACGAAGGTTTTGTCTTTTATTATAGATCAGTCTCACAAATTGTCAGCATTCTGCACAATTTAAACTACTCTACTTTTGAGTATATAAAATGGTTGTTAGAAAAGAAACAAAGGTTTTGTCTTTTATTATAGATCAGTCTCACAAATTGTCAGCATTCTGCACAATGTAAACTACTCTACTTTTGAGTATATAAAATGGTTAGAAAAGAAACGAAGGTTTTGTCTTTTATTATAGATCAGTCTCACAAATTGTCAGCATTCTGCACAATGTAAACTACTCTACTTTTGAGTATATAAAATGGTTAGAAAAGAAACGAAGGTTTTGTCTTTTATTATAGATCAGTCTCACAAATTGTCAGCATTCTGCACAATTTAAACTACTCTACTTTTGAGTATATAAAATGGTTGTTAGAAAAGAAACAAAGGTTTTGTCTTTTATTATAGATCAGTCTCACAAATTGTCAGCATTCTGCACAATGTAAACTACTCTACTTTTGAGTATATAAAATGGTTAGAAAAGAAACGAAGGTTTTGTCTTTTATTATAGATCAGTCTCACAAATTGTCAGCATTCTGCACAATGTAAACTACTCTACTTTTGAGTATATAAAATGGTTAGAAAAGAAACGAAGGTTTTGTCTTTTATTATAGATCAGTCTCACAAATTGTCAGCATTCTGCACAATTTAAACTACTCTACTTTTGAGTATATAAAATGGTTGTTAGAAAAGAAACAAAGGTTTTGTCTTTTATTATAGATCAGTCTCACAAATTGTCAGCATTCTGCACAATGTAAACTACTCTACTTTTGAGTATATAAAATGGTTAGAAAAGAAACGAAGGTTTTGTCTTTTATTATAGATCAGTCTCACAAATTGTCAGCATTCTGCACAATGTAAACTACTCTACTTTTGAGTATATAAAATGGTTAGAAAAGAAACGAAGGTTTTGTCTTTTATTATAGATCAGTCTCACAAATTGTCAGCATTCTGCACAATTTAAACTACTCTACTTTTGAGTATATAAAATGGTTGTTAGAAAAGAAACAAAGGTTTTGTCTTTTATTATAGATCAGTCTCACAAATTGTCAGCATTCTGCACAATGTAAACTACTCTACTTTTGAGTATATAAAATGGTTAGAAAAGAAACGAAGGTTTTGTCTTTTATTATAGATCAGTCTCACAAATTGTCAGCATTCTGCACAATGTAAACTACTCTACTTTTGAGTATATAAAATGGTTAGAAAAGAAACGAAGGTTTTGTCTTTTATTATAGATCAGTCTCACAAATTGTCAGCATTCTGCACAATTTAAACTACTCTACTTTTGAGTATATAAAATGGTTGTTAGAAAAGAAACAAAGGTTTTGTCTTTTATTATAGATCAGTCTCACAAATTGTCAGCATTCTGCACAATGTAAACTACTCTACTTTTGAGTATATAAAATGGTTAGAAAAGAAACGAAGGTTTTGTCTTTTATTATAGATCAGTCTCACAAATTGTCAGCATTCTGCACAATGTAAACTACTCTACTTTTGAGTATATAAAATGGTTAGAAAAGAAACGAAGGTTTTGTCTTTTATTATAGATCAGTCTCACAAATTGTCAGCATTCTGCACAATTTAAACTACTCTACTTTTGAGTATATAAAATGGTTGTTAGAAAAGAAACAAAGGTTTTGTCTTTTATTATAGATCAGTCTCACAAATTGTCAGCATTCTGCACAATGTAAACTACTCTACTTTTGAGTATATAAAATGGTTAGAAAAGAAACGAAGGTTTTGTCTTTTATTATAGATCAGTCTCACAAATTGTCAGCATTCTGCACAATGTAAACTACTCTACTTTTGAGTATATAAAATGGTTAGAAAAGAAACGAAGGTTTTGTCTTTTATTATAGATCAGTCTCACAAATTGTCAGCATTCTGCACAATTTAAACTACTCTACTTTTGAGTATATAAAATGGTTGTTAGAAAAGAAACAAAGGTTTTGTCTTTTATTATAGATCAGTCTCACAAATTGTCAGCATTCTGCACAATGTAAACTACTCTACTTTTGAGTATATAAAATGGTTAGAAAAGAAACGAAGGTTTTGTCTTTTATTATAGATCAGTCTCACAAATTGTCAGCATTCTGCACAATGTAAACTACTCTACTTTTGAGTATATAAAATGGTTAGAAAAGAAACGAAGGTTTTGTCTTTTATTATAGATCAGTCTCACAAATTGTCAGCATTCTGCACAATTTAAACTACTCTACTTTTGAGTATATAAAATGGTTGTTAGAAAAGAAACATCAAGTCGTACTCCCATCCTGGAGTCTTATCAGCCAAGGACTCATCCTTCCCTGCTGTGTGAATGGCTTCATTAATCAAGAGCCTGCTTGCTTTTACTATCGCTCACAAATTGTCAGCATTCTGCACAATTTAAACTACTCTACTTTTGAGTATATAAAATGGTTGTTAGAAAAGAAACAAAGGTTTTGTCTTTTATTATAGATCAGTCTGTGGTCCAGGCACATCTTAAAGTTTAAACCGAAATTACCTCTCACACCTGTCCTATGATCCTTTCCCACTAGCTACCTGATGAAGGAACAACGATCCGAAAGTTTCTACTTTCAAATAAACCTGTTGAACTATAACCTGGCGATGTGTGATGTTTAACTTCATGCACCCCGGTCCAACACCGGCACTTCCACATCATACTTTGACAATGCTGAGTTTGGTATCTTTGACAAGTTTTGATATTCAGTTACTTGTTCTGGGATCTAATTTATTAACGTAAATTACAAAGACAAACTAGCAGGTTATCAATCATTAGTTCGGTTTTTTTCTAATCTGAGAAGATGGAGATTGGAGGAGTAGGTGGAATGCTTATGGTTTGCATCAAGGAGAAGGTCTCGGCATAAGTATTTATTTTGTATTCCATCTTTCGTTCGAATCATAACCAAGATGTTGAAACACTGAGTTTCTGTCTCTAACTGTAGATGTCAATGGTGAATTAGCTATCCTAAATACCTAGCACCATAAATTACCTCATCTCAGTGACCTGAGAGCCAGTGCGCAGGTGTAGGAGCGGGGTGTGCTGTGAGCATGCTCAGTTTCAGTTAGATGGACAGAGTGAGGAAGAGCGGATGGTTGTTGCGGCGGCCAAGATTGTCAGACAGGGTAGGCACGGAAATCGCGGGAATGAGTTGGGGATGTCATAAACTTCTGGGGTAAGCCTCCGAATAAATGCCTTCAGGCGGGGACAGGTCGGAGGCATCGGCTTAGTATGAGGTATCTTGCGAGTGGGAGGGCGGGGCTTCTTTCCCGATTGAAGGACCGGAACTCCCCAGGCAACCGTCGCCATCTTGATGATGGAAATAGCCCAGCCATCTTTGTAAAGGAATGACCCAGATAACCGGTCACTTCGGGGTGGGAGCATTGTCATAAAATGACAAAGTTATGCAGGGAGGTCACAGATCGCAGGAACATTCAGACTGACGAGCTTGCTCGGACATTGGAATGTATCATGGTTGATGGAATGCCTCCCAAACATCCCTGTAACCCTTTACCGGAATGAAAGCTTACCACCCTCTATATATACTCAAAAGTCTCAGTTCCTTAAATAAAGTTAAAAATCGTACAACACCAGGTTATAGTCCAACAGGTTTAATTGGAAGCACTAGCTTTCGGAGCGACGCTCCTTCATCAGGTGATAGTGGAGGGCTCGATCGTAACACAGAATTTATAGCAAAAATTTGCAGTGTGATGTAACTGAAATTATACATTGAAAAATTGATTGTTAAACCTTTCATCTGTTAGAATACAGTGATAGTTTCACTTCTTTCATGTGTAAATCACAAAACCTTTTTTTAAAATTCAACTTTAAAAAAAAGGTTTTGTGATTTACACATGAAAGAAGTGAAACATCACTGTATTCTAACAGATGAAAGGCTTAACAGACAATCAATTTTTCAATGTATAATTTCAGTTACATCACATTGTAAATTTTTGCTATAAATTCTGTGTTACGATCAAGCCCTCCACTATCACCTGATGAAGGAGCGTCGCTCCGAAAGCTAGTGTGCTTCCAATTAAACCTGTTGGACTATAACCTGGTGTTGTGTGATTTTTAACTTTGTACACCCCAGTCCAACACCGGCATCTCCAAATCATGACTCTTTAAATAAAGAATTATAAAGATTCACAATTGTCTGAGTAAAAGAAAACACCCTTGTCTCTGTCCAAAATTATGCCACCCTTATTTTTAAATTGCTCCCTGGCTCTAGGTTTGCAACGAGGGCACACATTTAGTCTGAGGTTACTGTCTATCCTTTTAAGTATTTTGCTATTAAGCCTTTAATCACTTAATAATTTAACCCGGAGCAGAGTTTTGCAGAGGAATAAATGGTGGGTCTATTTTCTGGGTCTGTGGATTCTGGAGGAGCAAAACTGGCCTTTAATAGAGTGATATGCTCTTCTCGTCGGATGTGGGAGTTTAGGGAGAGTTTACGGGTTACTGTGGATTACTTCTATTCCCATTTCAAACAAGTGTGTTGTTTTGGAAAATGTAGGGGGTGATGGATTCTCAGGGGAACGTAGCACAAACAGCCAAGTTTCCGGTATTGAGATTGACTCTAACGTAATGAGGAGAAAGTGAGGACTGCAGATGCTGGAGATCAGAGCTGAAAATGTGTTGCTGGAAAAGCGCAGCAGGTCAGGCAGCATCCAAGGCACTCCATTCCTGAAGAAGGGCTTATGCCCGAAACGTCGATTCTCCTGTTCCTTGGATGCTGCCTGACCTGCTGCGCTTTTCCAGCAACACATTTTCAGCTCTAATGTAATGAGGGCTACTCCGAGTTCCAAGAGACCAATTGTGTTAGGGGACTCTCAAGTCCGAAGTATAGACAGACGTTTCTGTGGCTACAGGCGAAAAATCAGAATGGTGTGTTGCTTCCCTAGTGCCAGGATCAAGGATGTCTCAGAGGGTGCAGAATGTTCTCGCGGGGGAGACGGGCCAGCAGAAGGTCATTGTCCACATTGGAACCAGTGACATAGGAAGGGAAAAGGTTGAAATTCTGAAGGGAGATTACAGAGAGTTAGGCAGGAATCTAAAAAGGAGGTTCTCGAGAGTAGTAACACCTGGATTACTCCTGGTGCTACGAGCTAGTGAGGGCAGGAGCAGGAGGACAGAGTAGATGAGAAGTTGGTGTATGGGAGAAGGATTCATGTTTTTGGATTATTGGAAGCTCTTTTGAGGTAGACGTGACCCTTACAAGAAGGATGGATTGCACCTAAATTGGAAGGGGACTAATATACTGCAGGGAGATTTGCCAAACCTGCTCAGGAGGATTTAAGATAGTTAGTTGGGGGTGCGGGGAGTGGGACCCAGGGAGATAGTCTCATATTCTACCATTTGCCTTATTACTGGTATCAGGCTAACAAGTCTGTCGTACTCTGCTTTCTGTCTTGCTCCTTTCTTAAATAGTGCAGTGACATTTGTTAGTTTCTACTCTATGAGAATCATTTCAGAACCTATGAAATTTTGAAAGATTAACAATGCATCAACTATCTCTAGAGTCACCATCTTCAACACTCTTGGGTGTAGACTATCAGGTCCCAGAGACTTAGCGACATCTCATAATCCTAATTTCTCCACTACAACACTAATTTTATTCAACATCTCATTGTCCCTTGCCAGTCAGGTCTCTGCTTCTGGGACATTCCTGAAAACAGACAAAACTAACCATTCAGCTTCTCTGCTATTTTTCTATTCCCCAACACGAATTCTCCTTTAACGAACACACATTCATGTTAGCCATGCATTTTCTTTTTACATACATAGAGAAACTTTTGCAGTTTTTATGTTTTTTAATTCATCCATGGGACGAGGCTGTCACTAGCTAGACCAGCAGTTATTGCTCAGCCCTAGTTGATCAGAAGGCAATTCAGAGTCACCACATTGCTGTGGAGTCACATGTAGGTCAGACTAGATAAGGATGGCAGTGAACTAGATGGAGTTTTCCAATAATAGATTCATGGTCATCATTACACCCCAATCCCAGATATTTAGTGAATTCAAATTTCAGTATCTGCCGTAGCAGGATTGGAACCTGGGTCCTCCAGAACTTTACCTAGGTCTCTCGATTAATAGTCCAACTATCACACCACAAGGTCTTCTTTAGATTACATTCATATTCTTTTTCAGCCATGAGCTCACTGCAGCATCAAGACTGAGGGGCTAACTGGCTGCCTCCTAGTATGAGAAAAATATTCAGTACAAAAAAAATTCAATCCTCTGTGCATTCCATACACTTGTTTTCTGTACTTTAATTTTGACATTTTCCTAATTTACCCTGATCCTCATCACTGATGCTGTTTCTCATCATTTCTCACATCATAGGCTTATTTTCACCGAAATCTCTGCTGCACTCTCCAGCCTTACTGTTCTCCTGACTTCTCAAAATTTATTGCCCAAAATGCCCAACAGCTTTCACCTGCTCCCAGGTTGCAGGTGATGTTTACAGCCTAGTGCATCCCTGAGCCATATATATATTTGGTGTGAGAAGTGGCAATTTTTGTCCAATAATCTGAGAGCCTATACTTGGTGGCACTTCATCCACACCCTTGATCCTTGGCTATCCAGTCTGAAGGGGTCTGTATAAATTAGAGAATCCTCTCCTGGGCCTAGACTTGGGCCTGATTCAATGAGCAAGTTGTAGATGCAAGATGAGAGGTTTATCCAATATCCTCCATTGTCTTTATGTCCAAATGGCCCAGCAGCAAGACCATATAATGTTCATCAGTATGCATGATACATTCCATAGCCAGTGGAAAACCCCATGAAGTGTGTTATGGACCAGGCCCAACCCCCTCAGAATATGTTAAGAGAATAGCCTAGAGTCTAATTTTTTTTAATTTTAAAGGCAAGTCCCAGACATGCATCTCTAAGAGTATCATATGTTTGATCTATTTTCAACTTATCAACCTATCAAAATTATTTTGAGCCTTTCAAACTCTGTACATTTGACCAGGTTCCTTCTTTAGATTCCTAAAATGTCTATAAGCTTCTGGTACTGGCTCATATGCACTTAAGATCACTTTATTCTCACTACATACCATACCTGATAGCAACACAAATACCTCACTAGCTAACTCACTACCTACAAGCTTTGCTTGGATCATCAATACCTACATGGTCACCGACCATTTCATTTGTTCAGCTACTTTCTGAATTGAAATTAGAAAGGCTTCTATGTCCTTCTCGTTGAACTGAGGCAACACCTGGACATATTTAAACAGATGGAGAAAGTGAGGACTGCAGATGCTGGAGATCAGAGCTGAAAATGTGTTGCTGGAAAAGCACAGCAGGTCAGGCAGCATCCAAGGAGCAGGAGAGTCGACGTTTCGGGCATGAGCCCTTTTTCAGGAATTTTTTATCGACGTTTTGGGCATGAGCCCTTCTTCAGGCATATTTAAACAGATGCCAATCAGGCCTTTGGCTATGATGGGATTGCTCTCCATCACTGTCCTCATAACTACTCCTACGTTTCCCCACTACCTCTGCCATTTTAAGTGAACTTTGAGTTTTTAGTTCCAAACTCTAAAGTTCAAAAAACTCTCTTCCTCCTGTCTTCTGCTAGGGCCAACCTTTCCTCTGTTTTTAATTGTAATTCAAACTCTTTCATTTCCCTTTCTGTTTCTTTTTATTCTGTCAGGACTATTCTTTCCTTTTCTTGTTCCACAAGGTCTATTTTTTCTTTTTATTTTCTCTTGCCGTTGTCTCTAAGTCACATTGCTTCATTTGCAATTGAATTTTAACAATCTCCGATGATTCGGATGACATTTACATTTGCCAGGAACGCAGAACTATTACTGCAATTATTTCCCCTTTCCTCACAGACACATGCAACTCCAACCTTAACTTGTTTGGCAATATTGAAAGCTTTACTTTGCTCACTTTATGTAAAACTCCCGAAGTGACTTCTTCCACCCCAAGGAAACGTTTGGAGACTGAAGCAGCCATAATAACACAAGGCACACCCTGTTTAAATTAACCAAATAGAACACCCAAAACAGAAAAAACACCAACACCCCCTCAAAATATATTAACAGGATAGCCTAGATTCTAATATTTTCTTATTTTAAAGGCAAGTGTTGCATTCTGGATGCAATTTGATTGTTCAAACTACCAGTCTTAGAGCACAGCACACTTTAATCATACACTATATTTAAAATACAATAAAAGAAAGAAGAAATTGGAATGATTTAACAGAATAATGAAGTATTTAATTACAAAACAGTATCTGTTCCAATATAGTAACATGCCATAAACACACCCTTGGCAAAGGTAAGTTCAGTAAAATAGATTGTCACACATGCAACTCTCCAGTCAGAAGGAAAAATATCAAGAGAAAGTGAGTAGCAGGGAGAGATGTACTGTAGCTTCCAAACCCAGCTTCAAGACCCCCGAACTGTTAATGATAATCTAAAACTAAAAATTCTGGTTCTCTGGGAACTAGACCCACCCATTCAGGCTGCTTTCATTGTTCTGAATTTAGAAAAAAAATTCCAAGGCCTCACAAGCTGATTATTAGATGGAAATAGACCTCCGTCTTTAAACCGCTCCAAAAAAAGGGCAAACTATACCTCTTAAAGTCATAGCATTGTTACAAGAATGTCTCGAGGAGACTGGTAATAATGCCCTGATTTCATTGGAAAGGCTTATTTTGTTGTGATTGGGAAGTTGTTGATTTTTGCTTCTTTTTTACTTCGAATGGATGACATGTTTGAAGAAATTCCATAGAAACTCAAATTTTATATTCTAGATTTATGGCCTGTACCGATAGTGAAGACCTTTTACATGTCTTTTACAGGGTATTATAAAGAGAGGATTTGTAGTTTGGGAAATTGAAACAAAAATCATGTGGTGATCTGACAGCTACTCAATTATCAACATCTGAATGTGGAAGGACAAATGTTTGCCTGTGCTGTCTGTGGCTAAATATTTTTAAAAAGCCAATGTGACTCAAAAGGCACTGACATACACACCCAAGTGAGAGTATTCCAGGACACAGATGAAAGAGCCTTCAGCATCCCAGTGAGCTTACAGCTTGAAAGAAAAATCACACCACTCACACAGTGTACGTGAGTAAATATGTGCCGTTCTATGTTTGGACAGGGTTTCGACTGATCATTCAACCTGGGGAGACACAAAGGCACCCGCACCACAGAGAAACCATGGAAATGTGGAGACTGTGGGAAAGAATACAATTACCCATCTGAACTGGAAACTCATCAACGCAGTCACACTGGAGAGAAACCATGGAAATGTGGAGATTGTGGAAAGGGATTTAATTACCCATCTCAGCTGGAAATTCATCGACGCAGTCACACCGGAGAGAGGCCATTCACTTGCTCCATGTGTAGAAAGGGATTCACAGAGCTATCGAAGCTCCATATGCACATGCATGTTCACACTGGGGAGAGACCATTCCCCTGCTCATTGTGTGGGAAGGAATTCACACAGTTATCCACCCTGCTGTCGCACAGACGTGTTCACACTGATAAGAGACCTTTTCAATGTTCAGCATGTGAGAAGAGTTTTAAAAGTAGAACTGAGGTACTGACGCACCAGCGCACTCATACTGGAGAGAGGCCATTCACCTGCTCTGTGTGTGGGAAGGCATTCACTCAGTCTTCTACCCTGCAGAAACACCAGCGAGTTCACACAGGGGAGAGGCCGTACACCTGCTCCATCTGTGGAAAGGGATTCACTCAGTCATCCAGTCTTGTGGAGCACCAGAGAGTTCATACTGGGGAGAGGCCATTCACTTGCTCCCTGTGTGGGAAGGGATTTACCCATTCATCCCATCTGCAGACACACCAGCGAATTCATACTGGGGAGAGGCCATTCACCTGCTCTGTGTGTAGAAGGGGATTTACACAAAAATCCAGCCTTCTTGGGCACCAGCGCCTACATACTGGGGAAAGACCCTTTACCTGCTCTGTATGTGGGAAGGGATTCACTCGATCATCCAATCTGGTGACTCACCAACGAATACACAAGTAATTGTGCAATAGTCGTAGGATAGATCCTGGTGTTAATTACGCACAGAATAGACTATGTTTATTCAGGTGGTTGAAGTTCCTTTCTGATATTGTTAACCCCATATTCAAATTTTATATTAAAATTGTGGATAAAATTGACATTGGTTAGTTCTGTTTTAAACATTTGGTGTGATCTTTCCCCCTTGACTACTTGACAACATCTGGCTGTAGCTCTGAAAGGACACTGTCAGGAGAGGATTGAAAAGTAGAAATAAAACTTCAGCATGAATTTGGTCTTTCATCGTCACGCAGAGGGGGATAAACAGCACTTTGGTGTTTCTCATCTCTCTTCACTGGTAGCAAACATCTCATGTGGGGTTAATTCTGAGATGTAAGCAATGTGTTCCAGCCAGGTATTCCATAGTCCAGACTTTTAGACATGCACAGAAGCTCCTTTACAACTGTTTAGAGTCAGGACGAATAGCGGTGAATGCTGAAATCATACTGTCAAATTGTAATCTGTTCCTGATTAAATCTCAACCAGTAGAGCTACATTTTGATTTGAAAAAGATTGTGATAATTGTTTTGCAAAGGTTAAATGTATTTCTGTAATTGTTGGATTCTACCATTTTAAGGTAGATATTATTTTGTTTAAAAGTAGCCTTTTGAAGGTAAATTGGTTAACATGTTTGATTAAAATAGGAGGTTTCAGGAGCCTGTTCACTTTAACCTGTCTTCATAAATTAACCTTTAGCTATCATTCAGGTAAGCCTGTGTTGGTCCTTCCCCTCAGGATAGTCTGTCATTCCTCTGATGTGTGATTCTGGAATGCACTGCCTGGGAGTGTAATAGAGGCAGGAAACCTCACAACTTCAATGTATTCTCCAACCGTGTTCTTGGCATGATTTATAATCTCTTGGTGCTTTTCCAGTTATGCTGATCGCTAAATTATTTTCCCATGGACAGAACAAACAGATCTTTATCCTTCCAATGTCAAAGTCTGATATTCAGATATTGCTGAATTTTTAGAATCCCTACAGTGTGGAAACAAGCTATTTGCCCAACAAGTCCACATCAACCCTCTGAAGAGTAATCCACCCATTCCCCTACCGTATTACTCTACATTTCCCCTGACTAATACATCTAACCAACACATCCTTGGACACTGAGAAATTTAGTTTGGCCAATTCCACTAACCTGCATATCTTTGGACTGTGGGAATAAACGGAGCACTCTGAGGAAATCCATGCAGACACTGGGAGAATATGCACATTCTGCACAGACAGTCACCTGAGGCTGGAATTGAACCTGGGTATCTGATGCTATGAGGTACCGGTGCTAACCACTGAGCCACCTTGCCAAAAGTGGAGTACAAAGACATATACAGCATGGGAATGGGTCTTTGGCCAACAATGTTGTGTCGTACATGATACCAAATTAAACAAATCCCTTCTGGCTGCCCTTGGTCCGTATCTCTCTATTCCTTGCTTATTCATGTGCTTATCTAAAAGTCTCTATCGTATCTGCCTCTAACGCTACCCCTGGCAGCACACTCCTACCACTCTGTGTTTAAAAAAAAAACTTGCCCCTCACGCCTTCTTTGAACTTTTCCCCTCTCACCTTAAATGCATTAGACATTTCAACTCTGGAAAAAAGATTCCGAATGTCAACCCGATCTGTGCATCTCATAATTTTCTAAGCTTCTATCACGTGTTCCCTCAGCCTCCACCACTCTAGAGAAAACATCCTGAGTTTTTCTGGTCTCTCCTTATTGCTCATAGCCTCTAATCCAGGCAGCATCCTGGCAAACCTCTTCTGCAACCTCTTCAAAGCCTTCACATCCTTCCTGTAATGCGATGACCAGAGTTGAACACAATACTCTTAAGTTTGGCCTAATCAAAGTCTTATCAATCTGCAGCGTGATACCTGGACTCTTGTACTCAGTTCCCCAACCAATAAAGGCAAGTGCTGTATCCACTGTATCTACTTATGTGGCCACTTTCAGTGACTTGAAACCCAAGATCCCTCTGTATATCAATGCTGTTCAGGGTCTTGCCATTAACTGTATACTTGTCCTTACAATTTGATCTCCCACAGTGCAGTACCTCACACTTACCCGGATTGGGGCAGCACAGCGGCTCAGTGGTTAGCACTGCTGCCTCACAGCTCCAGGGTCCCAAGTTCAATTCCAGCCTCGGGTGACTGTCTGTGTGGAGTTTGCACATTCTCCCCGTGTCTGCGTGGGTTTCCTCCAGGTGTTCTAGTTTCCTCCCACAGTCCAAAGATGTGCAGGTCAGGTGAATTGGCTAAGCTAAATTGCCCATAGTGTTAGGTGCGTTAGTCAGAGGGAAATGAGTCTGGGTGGGTTACTCTTCGGAGGGTCGGTGTGGACTGATTAGACCGAAGGGCTTGTTTCCACACTGTAGGTATTCTAATCTAATCTGCCATTTCTCTATATATACCTGCAACTGATGTACATCCTGCTGTATTCGTAGATAACCTTCCATGCTTTCTACAACTTCAAAGATCTTTGTATCATCTGTAAACTTACTAACCAACCCATCTACAATTTCATCTAAGTCATTTATGTATAACACAAACAGCAGAGGGCCTAGTTCAGATCCCAGTGAAACACCACCAGCCAGAAAAACACAATTTCACCACTACTTTCTGCCTTCTATGGGCAAGCCAATTCCAAATCCACACATGGCCAAATCACTGTGGATCCCATGCACCTTCTGGATGAGCCTACCATGAGATACCTATTTAAAAGCCTTGCTAAAAATCTATGTAGATAAAATGCACTGTTCTACCCTCATTGATCACTTTTGTCACCTCGAAAAAGTAAACCTAGTTAGTAAGACATGACCTGCACTGCACAAGGCCATGCTGACAGTTCCTAATTAAGCCATGCTTTTCCAAATGTGTGTAAATTTCATCCCTACCACCAATGCGAGATTCACCGGACTATGGTTTCCTGGATTATCCATATCTTCCTTCTTGACCAGAGGAATGTTAGGTACTGCCCAGTCCTCCAGAACCTCTCCAGTGGATAGCGAAGATACAAAGATCTTGGCTGAAAATTTGTTGCTGGAACAGCGCAGCAGGTCAGGCAGCATCCAAGGAGCAGGAGAATCGATGTTTCGGGCATGAGCCCTTCTTCAGAAAATGAATAAAATTCTCCTGCTCCTTGGATGCTGCCTGACCTGCTGCACTTTTCCAGCAACACATTTTCAGCTCTGATCTCGAGTATCTGCAGTCCTCACTTTCTCCTCATACAAAGATCTTGGTCAAGGCCCCAACAATCTGTCTTGCCCCTCTCAATATCCTGGTGTAGATATCATTGGGCCCTGGGGACCTTGATGCTCTTCAAGAGACCCAGTACCACTTCTATCTTGATCTCAAAATGACCTAACATATTAGCACGCTCCACACATCTCACTATCCTCCATATTCTTCTCCTGGGTGAATACTGACACAAAATACTCATTTTGGTCTGTGACTGTGAGTGACTGTGTCAAATCTTGATATGGTGTTTGGTTTGAATTTCCTGTCTGCAAATATTTCCCATTAACTCTCCTGGTAAGGGAGTTGACAGAAACTCTGTCCCTTTCAGGCAGAAAAGAAACCGTCACCAGCTTTCTGGCCAAGGAGAGCTGCAGATGTGCAATGTTACAGATTGCCCTGATCAAAATGACGGATAATAGTGTCTGCTTGGTGGCAAGGGAAAGCAATGGCCTAACAGTGGTGTTAATCAAAATGTTCTTGGGATCCAGGGTCAAATCCCAGCAGATGTTGGAATTTGAATTCAATAAAAAAAATCTGGTATTTGTATTCTAAAAATGATGATCATTATTGAATTTCAGAATAACCCATCTGGTTCACTAATGCCCTTTAGGGAAGGAAACTGTCATCCTTGCCTGGTCTGGTCTGCATGTGATTCTAGACCCACAGCAATGTGGTTAACTCTTAACTGCCTATGGGCAGTTAGGGATGGGCAATAAATGCTGACCTAGCCAATGATGTCCTTCTCCTGTGAAGGCCTATATCTGTTACCCGGTTTGGGTCAAACTCAGGGTATGTGGGTTCTTGTATGACATGCAAAACCTTTTGTAAGATGTTTCCAGTCCTCCCAGGGCCTCTTTTCGTTTCCTACCCTGCTGACCACTCATACTCTGTGAAATAGACAGAGCTGCCACCAGATCCTGCAATGTATAACTTTCACTCTCTGCCTAGCCCTGCCCCTTTTTGACTCCTGAATGATAAGACAACCAACCCCAAGCACAATTGTGAGTGGAGTAGAGGATTTATAAATTCTGAGTATGGTCTCAGAGTGAATCTGAACAATGAACACTCTCCAATCTCAGTGTTTACCACTATTGGCTCGTCCCTGCACTGCTCAGCCCACACCAACCACAGCAGCTGTATATATATATATATATATATATATCTATCTTCAAGTTATTAAAGATCAAAGCACCAACTAAATTTGGAGAATCAGAGTGAAGGATTGAGCCACAGGTGAATTACCAGTTTAAGGACAGGAAAGGTGAAGATCACAAGAAGAAAAGAATAAGTAAAATGACTAGAAGCTGAATCTTGAGCAAGAAACAGAGAGGGGAGGAGTGCATGGGACACGGCTTTATAGACTTTGAGAACCAAAGAAGAACAATGCCAAATAGAAATTAAAATGATCTGTTCTGAATTTCTATCCTGTACTAAGAATGATAAATTTACTAAATGCCTTTCACATTTTATTTGAGAGGGGGTTCCGCATAGTAAAGCCAAAGGAAGCACAGAGGACCAGAGAGCTCTTGGTGTGCTTGTCCACAGATTTTTGAAGGTGGCAGGGCAGGTTAATAGATTGATTAAGAATGGGATCCTTGCCCTTGTTAGTTGTGTTATGGTTTATAAGAGCAGGATGATTATTGGTTAGGCCACAGCTGAAATATTGACTACACAGGGGGATCCCAGTGGATGTGTTGATTACCTATGGTGTGGAAACAGGCCCTTCAGCCCAACAAGCTCACACTGACCCTCTGAAGAGTAACCCACCCAGACCCACTCCCCTACGTTTACCCCTTCACCTAACACTACGGGCAATTTAGCATGGCCAATTCACCTTTCCTGCACGTTTTTGGACTCTGGGAGGAAACTGGAGCACCCGGAGGAAACCCACGCAGACACGGGGAGAATGTGCAAACTCCACACAGACAGTTGTCTGAGGCGGGAATTGAACCCAGGTCTCTGGCACTGTGAGGCAGCAGTGCTAACCACCATGCCACCCATTGTGTGTGGATTTCCAGAAGATGTTTGACAAGGTGCCTCACAAAAGGTCATAAGATACGTGAAACAAGTGAGATTCGCATCCTTTTACCTATTGAGGACCCCTCAATGATGGCTGGAATTTGTAGCTCAATCTCAATTTCTTCTCAGAGTTGAGGGGCCTTGGAACTCCTTGCCATAGAGTGTAGTGGGGGTAGAGTTCTTGTATATCTATTTAAAGCTGAGATAGATATATTCTTGAACAAGAGAGGAATCAAGGGTTATGGGGAAAGACAAGAAAATGGATGTGAGGAATGTCGGATCAGCCATGATCCTATTAAATGGCAGAGTAGGCTTAAAGAGTGGAATGGTCTTCTCCTGTTCCTATTTCTTATGGTCTTATAGTTCTGGTCAGAAATCAGCCCTCATCACAAATCCAGTCCAATGATGAAGTCCAATAAACTGAAAAGTCCCCGATAATAATAATATGCTGGATTGATGTCATGTGCTGAATTGCCCCTTCTGAGTATTGCTGCAAAACATCTTGTTCCCATGCCTGGTCAATCTTCTTCCAAAACAGTCTAATGTCTCCACTCTCCATCTCAATCTCCATAGCTTATTGCGATATCTAGTTAACCTTTAATTATTTGGTCGGAAATGTCATTTTTGGTATCTTACACTACAAGGCTCTTTTGCAGCACTTACTTTTTTTTATATGTTTAATCTATTTTTCTAATCCACCTGTTCAGACATCTCTGGAGTGGGTGGTACTTGAACCCGTACTTTGGTCTAGGGGTTGGGGCGCTACCACTGTGCCACAAGAGGGGCCCCATTGCAGCAGTTTTTTAAAATAAGTCAAAGTCAGGATACAGATGTGTTTGAGTTGGGAAGACCTAAGCTTGACGATTAACAGGTTTGCGAGGTTTTCCTGTGTTAACAACTGTGAGACAATGACAACAACTTGCATTTATATTGTTATGTAAATATGTGTTATCATGAACCCTAAATTAAGCACTGGGACAAATCTTGTGATTAATGTTTTGTGAAGTTATCATAATAACTTCTCCCAGTCAACCCAGTTGGAAATTATAGAGTGAATGGCGGAACCCTTAGGAGTATACAGAGGGATCTAGCTGTACAGGTCCACAGATCGCTGAAGGTGGCAGTGCAGGTAAATAAGGCAGTAAAAACGGCCTATGGCATGCTTGCCTTCATTGGAAGGAGCATTGAGTATATAGGATAGACACGTTATGCTGTAGCCTTACAGAACTTTAGTCATGTCACACTTGGAATATTGTGTACAGTTCTGGTCACCACACTACCAGGGAATGTGGATTCTTTGGAAAGGGTACAGCAAAGTTTTACCAGGATGTTGCCTGGTATGGGGATTTTAGCTCTGAAGAAAGTTTGGATAGACTAAGTTTGTTTTCACTGGAATGCAGGAGGTTGAGGGATGACCTGATAAAAGTTTATAAGATTGAGACTGACATGGACAAAATATGAGGCTTTCTGCCAGAGTGGAAGGGTCAATTACTAGGGGACACAGCTTCATGGTGTTGTTAAATTCTTTTCCCGAGTTTCGCACACAAGATGCAAATTGCACACACCAACTTCTGCAAACTGTTAATCTTCATTAAAGCTTGTACAAGCTAGGTAACCCCTCTGATACTCTTTGCGGGTGCTCAAAGTCAAGTCAGAAGAGAGACCCTGAACAAAGAAAATACATCCCCTTTATACAAGGCAGTTAGCAATGCTGCAGATGCTCTGGCCACTTCCCCATAGCCACATGCCTCTCAGGACAACCCCCTGTCACTCACAGTCACATATTACCCCAGGTACAATGGCAGGATGAGATAATCGTCTGAGATAATGCAAATGCTAATGCCCTAATCCTGGGGAATCGTTATGCAAATAATTTCCTGGCTCAGTGATTCCCCAAGACAATGTAGGTGCGATATACCTCTGGCCAGAAAGCATTTCTGGATGGAAGAGATTGAATTATAGTTTAACTTTACAATAGCAGGGGAGCAATAGCAAATGACTGTCTAAATGAAGTGTGAATTACAATGGATAGTTATCTGCATTCTGCATGTTTTTTGTGAGACAGAATGTCAACCCCCCCCCCCCCACCTCCAGAAGGTTCAGTTTTGCAGTCAAACTCTTTAGTATTACATTAATGTCCAGAAAGATATTTCCATTTAATCTTTGAACATTACATTCCTTCCTTTTATCATTCCATGATAATGACTCCCCTAAATGGGGACTGAGAAGGGTCTTAGTAGCTTATTCATAACAATCCTGCAGCCAGTATTAAATAATGGGATGGCACGGTGGCTCAGTGGCTAGCACTGCTGTCTCTCTGCGCCAAGGACCTGGGTTCGATTCCAGCCTCGGGCAACTATCTATGTGGAGTTTGCACGTTCTCTCCATGTCTGCGTGGGTTTCCTCCCACAGTCCAAATGTGCACATTAGGTGAATTGGCCATGCTAAGTTGCCCATAGTGTTTGGGGATGTGTAGGTTTGGTGTGTTAGTCAGAGATAAATGTAGAGTAATGGGGTTTGGGTGGGATACTCTTCAGAGGGTCAATGTGGACTTGGTGGGCCGAAGGGCCTGTTTTCACTCTGTAGGGACTCTATTAAAAAAAGTCAGTGAGATGCAGCATACAATGAGTAGGACAGCAAATAGGATCTCCAGGTTCCCCCAAACCTTATACCTTCTGAGATTGTCTAACTGGTGCTAAATGGATTGAATAGTGTGTGTTATGTTGTAAGATTCATCCGTAATTTGGGTAATACATTTATTTCCCACAGTTGTACAGATGCCTCGTTGTTGGGCAAGTAAATTGTTAACGGCATATCTGGTCTGTTGTACGTAGATCCTTAGTTCTGCCAATTCGCACTTAATCCCCTGATGGTACTGTTTCTGAGAATGGTCAACCCACAAATGAGGTAATTTCAGCGCCCCTAGGAACCCTTAGCCCAGGGAGGATCCCAGAGTTACTGGGTCCCTCCAGTACACACAGAATTTCTCACTAACCAATTAGGCTACTATCCTCGATAGGTAGGGGCATTTTGTGGGTAAAGGACAATGAGTAGTTCTACTGTCCCTACAGCGAATAGGACGGGGAGAATCAGGGTGGATGTTGTGAAGATCCCATTGAGAAGGAACACAAACCCTCTGTTGGTCCGGTAGCACTTTGCTTTTTGGCTATCAGCTGCGAACTGAATGTACCGCCAGCTCCTGTCGTGGCTGGAGTTTCCACCTGATCCAATCGGCTGGTAATCAGAAAAAGGGTATGATTAAAAGGCTGAGCTGACAAGGGTACCGTTGTAATGCCCGCAAATGAACTGCTGTCCTGCAGTAACATGTAAGCTCCTTTGCTCATCACAGATGCAGGTGAACATTTCATGGCTGACCTGGCAATGCCTGCGGGTACATTGTTTCTGGGCACGAGGCATTCGTGGGAACCAAGGCATAGGCACAACCCCATCTCCGTCCCGAGAAGCTTGTGGGGTTGTTGGAAGCAGTATCTTCTTTTCACCGGGCTCCCATGTAGTTGGGGAACTGAGTGCTATCTGAATTTATCAGCTCTATGCACTGACCCAAAGCCATCCTTCTAAGCCTCCCACTCTGGCCTACACAGGGGGCATCTGAGGTATCTACCACACGGGTCCCACACGGTTAAGAGGGTCCCACCCGGGAATGGCAATAAACAGCACATCTACTGACCGGGGGAGTGGGTAACATACAGTCCAATTACCGTGCAAACACATATGAGTCTTAGAAAACAAACAACCATAGGCTGCGAGTGAAGTTTTCAGGCTGTTTGAGGGTACCATCGTTAACAGTCAATTAAATGGGCCAGCTGCTTTGTCCTTGGACTTTGACTGCAGTTGGCTTTCATAGGAGCACCTGGTACGATCCTTTCCACCAGTGTCCAAGCTTGGGGCGGTCCAAGTTTTTGGTCAGCACAAGGTCTCCTGTCTGCAGTTTGGGAAGTTCATTCAGGTCACTTAAATCCTGGTTTACTGTTTGTGGTGGTGATCTGAAGGCGCTCCTGACCTGTGAGTGAAGGAACTTTAGAGACGAGGTTAGCTGCTGAAAGTATGCTTGCATTTCCTCTCCCATAATATTTAAGTCTATGCGGGTAAGTGGGTTTGTATCTGTATCCCAAACAGTCCTACTGGGTCTGCCATAGATTATCTCAGCTGCCAACAGCCCAGTAGTTGACTGTGGGGTAAACCTCATGCGGTACAGGGCCAAAGGCAAGACATTCAACCAATTCAGGCCCATTTCACACGTTAGCTTAATCAATTTGGTCTTAAGAGTCCTGTTTGCTCTCTCCACTATGCCTGACGCCTGGGGGTAGTAGGCACAATGGAATTGCTGCTGAATATATTGTGCTTCACTCAGCTCTGTGTTAACTTTCCCTACAAATTGGGGGCCATTGTCCGAACTAAATTATCAAGGCACTCCAAACCTCGGTATGATCTCTGTTAAGAGTAATTGGACCACCGTTGAGGCTGTGTTATTAGTAGTGGGAAAAGCCTGAAGAAGTCAATAAAAACAAGGCAATATTTAGAGCGGAATTCAATAAAATCAAGCTGAATACATTCAAATGGACGTGTTGGCAAGGGAGTTTTTCCTGTTACAC
This sequence comes from Chiloscyllium plagiosum, assembly GCF_004010195.1. Lineage (NCBI taxonomy): Eukaryota > Metazoa > Chordata > Chondrichthyes > Orectolobiformes > Hemiscylliidae > Chiloscyllium > Chiloscyllium plagiosum. The sequence goes on from NC_057747.1 coordinate 79,353, forward strand.
TCTGCATTATTTTGCTGACTTATATCAAACAGGATCTGACTCGCTTTTGAATTGCCTTGGCTAGTCGGGGTGCCACCAGGTTTTTTTAAGATTAGATTAGATTCCCTACAGTATGAAAACAGGCGCTTTGGCCCAACCAGTCCACACTGACCGTCAGAAGAGTAACCCACCCAGACCCATTTCCCTCTGACTAACGCACCTAACTCTTTGGGCAATTTAGCATGGCCAATTCACCTAACCTGCACATCTTTGGACTGTGGGAGGAAACCGGAGCACCCGGAGGGAACCTGCGCAGACACGGGGAGAATATGCAAACTCCACACAGACTGTCGCCCGAACCTGGGACCCCGGTGCTGTGAGGCAGCAGTGCTAACCACTGAGCCACCGTGCCGCCCTCATGTTTGCAACATGATACTACTCATTCTCCTCTTGCCAAGGTGTGTATTGGTATGAAGGAAATCAATGAGCTGTTGGGGAGGACAACCTACTGGGGAAAGCCTCAAGTGGCTAGGTCTTTGGCACGGAGCCTGGCTTTGTGACTCAGAAGGGAAGGGAGGAGAATAGGACAGTAATAGTGAGAGGAGATTCAGCAGTTAGGGGAACAGACAGGAGATTCTGTGGTCGCAAACGAAACTCCCAGATGGTATGCTGCCTCCCAGGTGCCAGGGTCAACGATGTCTTGGATCAAATCTACAGGATTCTTAAGGGGGAGGGGAGAGCAGCCAGAAGTTGTGCTACACATCGGTACCAATGACATAGCTAGGAAACGGACTGAGGACTTGAAAAGAGAACATAGGAAGTTAGGTTGAAGCTAAAAGGCAGGACGAGCAGAGTAGCAATCTCAGGATTGCTTCCGGTGCCACGGCCTAGTGAGGCTAGGAACAGAGAGCGAGTGCAGCTGAACGCATGGCTGCAGGGCTGGTGTAGGAGGGAGGGCTTCAGATATGTGGATCAGTGGGATATCTTCTGGGGAAGGTGTGAGCTGCACAAGAAGGACTGGTTGCATCTGAACTGGAGGGGCACCAATAACCTGGGCAGGAGATTTGCTCAAACTCTTCACGAGGGTTTAAACAATCACAGGGAGGTGGGAACCGGAGCTATGGATCTGAGGATGAAGTAGTTAGTCAACAGCCAGATACAGCATGCAGAGAATCTGTGAGGAGGGATAGACAGTTGACAGGGCAAAGTTGCAGTCAACGTGATGGGTTGAAGTGTGTCTATTTTAAAGCAAGATGTACCAGGTGATGACCTTCGAGTGTGGATCAGTACTTGGAACTATGATGTGGCCATTATGGAGATTTAGCTATCACAAGAGCAGGAATGGTTGTTGGATGTTCGAGGATTTAGATGTATCAAAAGAAATAGAGGGGAGGTAAAAGAGGTGTGGGAGTAGCATAGCAATCAGGGAGAGCATCACAGTTGCAGAAAGGGAGGTCGTTGAGGAGGGTTTGTCTATGGAGTCAGTATTGGTGGAAGTCAGAAACAGGAAAGGAGCAGGCACTTTATTTGGAGCTTTCTCCAGGCCCCCTAATAGCAACAAAGACAAGAGGAGCAAATTGGAAGGCAGATTTTGGAAAGATGCAGAAGTAACAGGGTTGTTGTCATGGGTGACTTTAACTTCCCTAATATTAATTGGAACCTCCTTAGTTCAAATAGTTTGGATGGAGCAGTTTTAGTCAGGTGTGTTCAGAAAGGATTCCTGACTAAATACGTAGATAGCTGAAAATGTGTTGCTGGAAAAGCGCAGCAGGTCAGGCAGCATCCAAGGAACAGGAGAATCGACGTTTCGGGCATAAGCCCTTCTTAGGCCAGCTAGAGGGGGAGGCCATATTGGATTCAGTGCTTGACAACGAATCATGCCAGTTATCAGAAGTCTTGGTGGAAGAGCATTTCAGTGATAGTGATCACAACTCTCTAACCTTTACTATAGTCATGGAGAGGGTTAGAAGCAGACAGTATGGCAAAGTATTTAATTGGGGGAGGGGGAATTACAATGCTATTTAGGCAGGAACTGGAACACCTAAATTGGGAACAAATGTTCTCAGGGAAATGAATGTCGGAAATGTGGAGGTTATTTTGGGTGCACTTGGTGATAGTGCTGGATAGATTTGTCCCACTGAGGCAAGAAAGGGATGGTAGGGTGAAGGATCGTTGGGTAACAAGAAATGTAGAACATCCGGTCAAGAGGATGAAGGAAACTTACTTAAGTTTGCGGAGGCAAGGATCGGACAGGGCTTTCGAGGGTTAAAAGATAGCCAGGAAGGAACTGAAGAATGGACTTCAGTGAGCTAGAAGGGGGCATGAAAAAGCTTTAGCGGGTAGGATTAAGGAAAATCTTAAGGCATTCTACAGTATGTGGGGAACAAGAGGATGGCCAGAGTGAGGGTAGAGCCGATAAGGGATAGTGGAGGGAACTTGTGCCTGCGGTCGAAGGAGGTAGGGGAAGTCCTTAATGAATACTTTGCTTCAGTATTCACTAGCGAGAGGGACTTTAATATTTGTGAGGAAAGCGTGAAACAGGATTTTATGCTCAAACAGGTTGGTGTCAAGAAGGAGAATGTGCTGAAAATTTTGAAAAACTTAAGAATAGAAAAGTCCCCTGAGCCAGATAGGATATACCCAAGGTTTCTGCAGGAAGCAATGGAAGAGATTGCTGCACATTTGGCGATATCTTTGTGTCCTTACTGTCCACTGGAATAGTGCCAGATGACTGCAGGTGGGAAATGTAATTCAAGAAAGGGCATAGGGACAAAGACTAGTCAGTATTATGTCCTTGGTGGCCAAATTATTGGAGAGGATTCTGAGAGATAGGGTTTATGATTACTTGGAAAACCATAGTTTGATTAAAGATAGTCACCATGGCTTTGTGAGGGGCAGGTCATGCCTCACAAACCTTGCTGAATTCTTTGAGGACATGACAAAACAGATTGATGAAGGTAGAGCAGTGGATGTTAGCAAGGCGTTTTAGAAGGTTCCCCATGCTAGGTTCATTCAGAAAGTAAGGAGGCATAGGATGCACAGAAATCTGGCTGTGTGGATACAGAATTGCCTGGCCCATAGAAGACAAGAGGATGGTGGTAGATGGTAAATATTCAGCCTGGAGCTCAGTGACCAGTAGTGTTCCACAGGGATCGTTCTGGGACCTCTGCTCTTTATGACCTCGGATGTGGAAGTGGAAGGGTGGATTAGTAAGTTTGCTGATGACACGAAGGTTGGTAGAGTTCTGGGTAGCATGGAGGGCTGTTGTAGGTTGCAACAGATTGTTGACAGGATGAAGATCTGGACTGAGAAATGGCAGATAGAGTTCAACCTCAAAGTGTGAGGCAAAAGTGAGGACTGCAGATGCTGGAAACCAGAGTTTAGATTAGAGTGGTGCTGGAAACGCACAGCAGGTCAGGCAGCGTCCAAGGAGCAGGAAAATCGACGTTTCGGGCAAAAGCCCTTCATCAGGATTCCTGATGAAGGGCTTTTGTCCGAAACGCTGATTTTCCTGCTCCTCGGATGCTGCCTGACTTGCTGTGCTTTTCCAGCACCACTCTGATCTAAACACTAGAAAAGTGTGGAGTGATTCATTTTGGAAGGTCGAATTTGAATGCAGAATACAGGGTTAAAGGCAGGATTCTTGGCAGTGTGGAGGAACAGAGGGATCTTGTGGTCTACTTCCATAGTTCCCTCAAAGTTGCCACCCAAATTAATTGGCTTGTTAAGAAGGCTTTTGCTGTGTTGGCTTTCACTAGCAGGGGAATTGAGTTTAAGAGCAGTGAGGTTTTGCTGCAGCTCTTTATAACCCTGGTTAGACCACACTTGGAATGTTTGGTTCATACTAGTCACCTCTTTATAAGAAGGATATGGAAGCTTTAGAGAGGATGCACAGGAGATTTACTAGGGTGCTGCCTGGACTCGAGAGCATATCTTACAAAGAAATGTTGAGGGAGCTAAGGCTTTTCTCATTGGAGTGAAGGATGAGTGATGACTTGTTAGAGATGTACAAGATGATGAGAGGCATAGACAGAGTGAATAGTTGGAGACAATTTCCCAGGGCAGAAATGGCTATCACGAGGGGGCATAATCTTAAGGTGATTGGAGAAAGGTTTAGGGGAGATGTCAGAGGTAGGTTCTTTACACATAGAGTGGTGGGTGTGTGGAATGCACTGCCAGCGGTGATAGTAGAGTCAGAGACATTAGGTACATTTAAGCGACTCTTGGATAGGCACATGGATGATAGTAAAATGAAGGGTATGTAGTTTAATTTGATCTTCAAGTAGGATAAAAGATCAGCACAACATCGAGGGCTGAAGGGCCTGTACTGTTTTCTGTTCTATTACTTACGTGATGAAGAATAAATTGGAAATTAGGTAGTTATAACATTGCAAAATGTATGTAGATTACAGTCCAGTAAGAATTCCAAATAGCAGCAGCTTAGCACATAGTACCAGGCCCAAGCCCAGTAACTGTACAACATCGCTTTAGCGTCCAACCCACTCCTCTTTGGCACTCAGCTGCATCAATTTAAGTCACGCTTACCAGGATTTGCTTTACCTTGCTTTGCTTCAGGACTCTGGTTTCACGTTGTGTCGCTCTGGGCCATTGGATTCCCCATGTATCACTCCGGGGCTTGGGATTCCCCACATTGCTCCGTCTCCTGTCCGCTCTTCACCGGCACTCAGCAGCAACAAGGTAAGTCATGTAGTGCTGGGACTTGCTTCATCTTGTGCTACACCAAAACTTGGGATTCCCTTCGTGCTGCTCCGGGACTCGAGATTCCCTTCACGTCGCTCTGGTACTCTGAATTCCATACACACCATTCTGGGACTAGAGAGGGAGAGAGAAACAAAAAGTACAAACAAAACCAACAGCAAAAGGGAGAAAAAAGCTTATGTAAGGTTTAGGAAACTAAAGTCGGAAAGAACCCATGAGAAATATAAAGAAAGAAGGGAAGAGCACAAACAAGGAATTAGGAGAGCAAGAAGGGGCCATGAAATGACCTTGGCAATTGATAAAGAGAATCCCAAAGCATTGTGGGAACTTATGTCTCTAAAACTTGATTAAGTTTTTTTTGAAGAAGTAACAAAGAGGATTGATGAGGGCAAAGCAGTAGTTGTGACCTATATGGATTTGAATAAGGCATTCAACAAGGTTCCCCATGGGAGACTGGTTAGCAAGGTTAGATCTCACGGAATACAGGGAGTTCTAGCCATTTGGATACAGAACTGGCTCAAAGGTAGAAGACAGAGGGTGGTGGTGGAGGGTTGTTTTTCAGACTGGAGGCCTGTGACCAGTGGAGTGCCACAAGGATCAGTGCTGGGTCCTCTACTTTTTGTCATTTACATAAATGATTTGGATGTGAGCAAGAGAGGTACAGTTAGTAAGTTTGCAGGTGTCGTGGAGGTGTAGTGGACAGCAGAGTGTTGCCTCAGATTACAACAGGATCTTGACCAGATGGGCCAATAGGCTGAGAAGTGGCAGATGGAGTTTAATTCAGATAAATGTGAGGTGCTGCATTTTGGGAAAGCAAATCTTAACACGATTTATACACTTAATGGTAAGGTCTTAGGGAGTGTTGCTGAACAAAGAGACCTTGGAGTGCAGGTTCATAGCTCCTTGAAAGTGGAGTCGCAGGTAGATACAATAGTGAAGAAGGCGTTTGGTATGCTTTCCTTTATTGGTCAGAGTATTGAGTACAGGAGTTGGGAGGTCATATTGCAGCTGTACAGGACATTGGCTAGGCCACTGTTGGAAGATTGTGTGCAATTCTGGTCTCCTTCCTATCAGAAAGATGTTGTGAAACTTGAAAGGGTTCAGAAAAGATTTACAAGGATGTTGCCAGGGTTGGAGGATTGAGCTAAGCGGAGAGGCTGAATAGGCTATGGCTGTTTTCCCTGGAGCGTTGGAGGCTGAGAGGTGACCTTAAAGATGTTTATAAAATTATGAGGGACATGGATAGGATAAATAGACAAAGTCGTTTCCCTGGGTTCGGGAGAGTCCAGAATTAGAGGGCATAGGTTTAGGGGGAGAGGGGAAAGGGACTTTCTTTTTAAAAATAAGGCAGGTTAAGTGACTAAAGAACACTTTGGGACTAGTGATCGTAATACTATTAGTTTTAAAATAGTTATGGAAAAGGACAAATCTTCCATAAAATTTAAAGTTCTTATTTGGAGAAAGGAAAATTTTAAGTGTATGAAACAAGGAGTTTCAAAAGGTAATTGAAGGAGGCCGTTCACAGGTAAAGGGATGAAAGACAGTGATATGAGAGTTCAGAGGCATTATGTTCCTGTTAGAGTGAAAGGCCAGACTGGTATGATTAGGAAACAATGGATAATTAAAGATATTGAGGTTCTAGTCAAAAATAAAAGTGAATCATATATTACATACAACCAAATCTCTTGTAGAATGTTGGGACATTCTTAAGAAGGAAGTCAGGAGGGCCAAGAGGGGATATGAGATAACCTTGATGGGGAAGATTAAAAATAATCCGAAAGAATTCTACAAATACATTAAGAACAAGAGAGTAACTTGAGAGGGAGTATGACCCCTTAAAGATCAACGTGGTTCTCTTTTCATTGAGCCTCAGGAGATGTGTAAGATATTAATGTTTCATGTCGGTTTTTACTGTTGAGAAAGAAATGGGAGGCTGGAGGACTCGGAAATAAATATTGATGTTTTTAAAACAGTTCACATTAAAGAAGTAGTAATGCTAGAAGTCTTAGAAAAGATAAAGGTAAGTAAATCTCCAGGAACTGATTAGTAATGGTAAGGTCATGGAGAGTGATGCTGATCAGTGACCCTGGAGTGCAGGTCCTTGCAGTTCCTTGAAAGTAGAGTCCCAAGTCGACAGGTTAGTGAAATGCTTACCTTTATTTATCAGTGCATTGAGTAGAGGAATTGGGAAGTCATGTTGCAGCTCTACAGAATATTAGTTAGGCCACTTTTGGAATACTTCATATAATTCTGGTTTCCCTGCTAAATGTTGTGAAATGTGAGTGTTCAGAAATGATTTACAAGGATATTGCCAGGGTTGGAGGGTTTGAGCTATAGGGAGAGGCTGAATAGGTTGGGCTATTTTCCCTGGAGCGTCTGAAGCTGATGGGTGACATTAAAGAGGTTTATCAAATCATGAGGAGCATGGATAGAGTTGAACAGACACGGTCTTTTCCCCAGGATGGGGAGCCAACTGAGGCGACATAGGTTTTAAGGTGAGAGGGGCAAGATTTAAAAGGGACCTAAGGCACAAGTGTTTCGTTCAGAGGATAGCATGTATAGAATGAGCTGCCAGAGGAAGTGATGGAGGCTGATACCTTTTGAATTTGGGAATTTTATCTGGATGGGTATATGAATAGGAAGAGTTTAGAGGGAAATGGCCAAATGCTGGCAAATAGGACAAGATTTATTTAGGATGTCTGATCAGCATCAACGAGTTGGACTGAAGGGACTGTTTCCATACACTCTGACTCTGACTCTCAGTGTACCCAGGATGTTGTTGGAAATTAGGGAGGAAATTTTGGGGCTCCTAACAGAAATATTTTTATAAACTATCAATACAGGTGAAGTACCAGAGGACTTGGAGGGTGGCTAATGTTGTGCCATTGTTTAAGAGAGGCTGTGAGTGGAAACCTGTGAGGAGAAGCCTGGAAACCTGTGAATCTAACATCGGTGATGGATACATTTTGGACATGATTATGAAGTGTAAGATTTATATGCATGGTGGGGGAGGGGGTGTGGGGGCAAGGATTTGTTAGGGATAGTCAGCATGGGTTTTGCAAAGGAAGTCGTGTCTCACAAACTTGGTTGAGTTTTTCAAGGAAGTAACCAAGAAGATTGATGAGGCCAGAGTGTTGTTTACTTCGACTTTAGTAAAGCCTTTGACAAGGTTGCATATGGGAAACTAATTTAAAAAATTAGATCACAAAAGATTCAGGGTGAGCTTGCCAACTGAATACAATATTGGCTTTATGGTGAGAGATGGAGGATTGTATTTCAGACTGGAGGCCTGTAACCAGAAGTGTTCCAAAGTGGCCGGTATTGGTTACACTTTTGTTTGTTATTTATGTTAATGATTTGGATGAGAATATAGAAGGCATAATTAGTAAGTTTGCAGATGACACCAAAATTAATGGTATAGAGGACAGTAATTACAAATACATTTTGATCATTTGGGTCAATCAGCTGAGGTGTGGCAGATGGAGTTTAATTTGGATAAACGTGAGGTTTTGCGCTTTGGTAATACAAACAAGTATATTACTTATACAGTTAATAGTAAGGCCCTGTGGAGTGTTGTAGAACAGAGACCTAGGGGTTCAGGTACATAATTCTTTGAAATTTGCATCACCAGTACACAGGGGGTTAAGAAGGCATTTAGCACACATACCTTCATTGCGCAGATGTTTGAATATAGGAGTTGGGAAGTCATATTGAGTTTTACAGGATATTGGTGAGGCCACTTCTGGACTAATGTACTATTCCTGATGAAGGGTTTTTGCCCGAAACGTCGATTTTCCTGCTCCTCGGATGCTGCCTGATCTGCTGTGCTTTTCCAGGACCACTCTAATCCAGACTTTGTTATGTACCAGGCCATACCCCCTCAAAATATTTTAAGAAGGTAGCCTCTTTTTTCTTATTTTAAAAGTAGATGTGAAGTGGGTGTTCCAGGTGTGATGCAATTGGTCAAACCACTCAGCTTTAAATAAAACAAAATTTATTTACAGTTGAAACACAAACAAAAGAAAGTAGAATTTCAAATTAACTATTGAAAAACATAACCGACCTGATACAGTAACAATTACAGGTAAACCCCGCTATCCGAAAATACAGCATTCCTATGAAACCTTTCGTAACCCAAAAATGGCATGAAGCAAAGAAGTACTTACCATTAATTTACATGGAAAAATTTTTTGAGTATTCCCAGACCCAAAACAAAACATGCCAAATCATACCAAATAACAGACAAAACTTCAAGTAACATGAGTGTACATTAAAAGCAGGAATGATATGATAAATACACAGCCTATATAAAAGTAGAAATAACACATGTACAGTTTTGTTTCACTGACCAGAATCAGGAAGGCAGAAAGCACACTGCATGGCTGAGAGGTGGTGGTGGTGGTGGTGGTGATGATGATGGTATGTTAGGCTGAGTCATCGGAGGTTGGGGTGGTGGGAGGTATAGAAGAGTGGGGTGTAGGAGAGAGAGGAAGCGGGTCATCTATTAACACTTCCGGGGAAGGAGCCACTCTCGCTGCACCCGCTTTTTCATAAAAGTGAAAATTTTCTTTTGGTTAGCAAAAACAGGTACGAATGTAGGTCTTTTGTAAAAGCGAGTTGGCATAAAGCAAACATTCAAAAAGCAGGGATACCTGTTCTAATTAACTGTTTCAGTACTGTAACATCCCATAAGCAGACCCCTTGGCAAAAAGTTAAATTCAAACACAGATTCTTACAAGCAGGAGGGAACAACATCCAAAGAGAGATTTCAGAGAAAGCCAGAGGAATCCTTTACTGAAGCTTTCAACTCTTCTGGACTCTTGTGACTGCTACAGCTAAAAAAAACTTGAAAAAAAACCTGAACTGTGAGAACTGCCTACTCCTCTTCCTATGGTAAAACTGTTTAACTCCCTCGGCTTCTCGGTACCTCTGCATTTACAACCTCTCTTCAAAAAACCTTTTAAAGTGACAGCATCATCAGCCTCCCTCATCAATATACAAAGATGGCTTCATTTTCAAACCTGTAATCTTACTCCATTAGTACACCAGAACCCATATATATTACATTGACACCAAGCGTGCAAGCATTCACTATTACCAAATTTTGAGAAGATTTGTAGCTCAGGTTGAGGTTCTGGATGGAAGTTTGCACGCTGAACTGCAAGGTTCATTTTTTTTCAGACATTTCGACACCATACAGTAAGCCTCTAAAGCACTGCTGTTATGACCCGCTTTCTATTTGTGTTCAGGTTTCCTTAGGTTGGTGATGTCATTTCCTCTTATTTTTCTCAGAGGGTGGTAGATGGGCGTCCAAATCAATGTGTCTGTTGATAGAGTTCCAGTTGGAATGCCATGCTTCTTATACGTGTCTCTGTTTGGCTTGTCATAGGTTGGATGTGTTGTCCCAGTCAAAGTGGTGTCCTTCGTCATCTGTATGTAATTTTACTAGTGAGAGTGGGTCATGTTTTTTTGTGGCTAGTTAATGTTCATGTATCCTGGTGGCTAGTTTTCTGCCTGTTTGTCCAATGTAGTGTTTGCTTCAGTTCTTGCAAGGTTTGTAAATGATGTTTGTTTTGCTTATTGTCTGTATAGGATCTTTCAAGTTCATTAGCTGCTGTTTTAGTGTGTTGGTGGGTTTGTGGGCTACCATGATGCCAAGGGTCTGAGTAGTCTGGCAGTCATTTCTTAGATGTCTTCGAAGTAGGGAAGAGTGGCTACAGTTTCTGGATGCGTTTTGTCTGCCTGTTTGGGTTCATTGCTGAAAATTCAATGGACTGTATTCATTGGGTGCCCGTTCTTTTTGAATACACTGTTTCGGTGATTTTCCTCTGCTCTTCATAGTTCTTCTGTGCTGCAGTGTGTGGTGGCTTGTTGAAATAATGTTCTAATGCAGCTTTGTTTCTGGGTGTTGGGATGATTGCTTCTGTAGTTCAGTATTTGTATTCACTATTAATTCAGTATTCACTATTACATTCTATTTCAGTCCCTTCGCTCCTGCCACCAAACGCCTTCATCTTTCTCTATCCAAGTCGTGACAAACCATTGGCAATTATGTTTTCTTATCCTGCCATGCATATAATTTTCAAATTAAATGGTTGCAGTAATAAACCCCATCTAAATAGTCTGGAATTTTTGTCCTTAAATTTCTCCAAAATGTTTAATAGGTTATGATCAGAATATACAATTGTCTCAGACACAATACTAGCAACATAAATGTTGCATTTTTTTTGTTGAAACACTAACTCCAAATTCAAGGTCTTCTTGTTAATTGTGGAATATTTCTGTTGATAAATATTCAATTCCCTGGAGAAATATCCAATAGTTCTTTTTATCTTCTTGTTGTCGTCTTGTAAGAGTACAACACCAAAAGCCACATCACTCGTATTGACAGCCACCATTATAGACTTTGTGTAACACTGGGGCAATGTTTAACACAGCTTTCAAGCTGTCAAATGCCTTCTGACAGTCTGCTGTCTAATGAAATTTTCTGCGCTTCTTCAATAGGTCTTTCAGTGGAGTAATCGCACTGCTAAAATTCTATATGAAATTCCAATAAAACCCACTCAATCCCAGGAATAGTAGTACTGCTCTCTTCTTTGATGGTATGGGAAACTCCTCAATAACCTTTGTTTTCACACTCCGTGAGTCCATTTGTCCACGTCCAATAACATGGTCCAGGAAGGTGACTTAGACTTTGGTGATTTCGCTCGTTGCCAGGTTTATCATGAAGCCTGCCTTCCGAAGTCGATCAAATAATTCCAATAAATGCTGCAAACGTTCCTTCCATGTGTACCTAAAATATCACCAGGTCATTGATGTATACCACACAATTGAGTAATCTAGAAATGACTTTATGGGTTAGTTTTGAAATGTGGCTGGTGCATTTTTCAAACCAAATAGCATGAATTTAAATTGGTATAACCAATTTGGTGTGATGAAAGCTGAAATTGTCTTCATTCTTTCAGATAAAAATGTCTACCAGTATCATCTGAGTAAGTCCAACTTACAAATAAACGTTGCTAGTCCCACCATCTCAATATAGTCTTCCAAAAATGGAATTGGTTATGAATCAGACTATGCATTGACTTTACGATAGTCCACACATAACAATTGGGTTTTGGTACCGTTACTATGGGTGAGCTCCAGTCACTGCAACTCACTTCAATTATGTTGTTTTGGAACATGTTTCAATCTCTTTTTGAACCTGTGCCAACTTTAGAGGTTTAAACCCATAAAGGTGTAGTTTAATTGAAACACCATTTCCTGTATCTACATCATGCATAATTAGATTAGTACTTCCCAGCTTATTCCCACATTTCTCCCCACGTGATTGTAATAACTCTTTCTGGTCATTTCGATTTTCCTCTGGAAGGTAACTCAGTAATTTATCCCAATTTTTGACAACCTTTGCATTGTCCAATTTAATTTGAGGAATGTATAATTCAGCATCCTCTGAATTTGGTTCCTCACTTTGTGTTGTAACCAGTAACATATTGTCCATTTGCTTTCTTTCCCTATCAAAATACTGTTGGCATATTCACATGACACACTCTGAGACTTCTTTTTATCTGGAGTCCTTATCAAATAGTTCACCTCACTCAATCTCCTTTCTATTAGATAAGGTCCACAAAACCTTGAAAGGTTCACCTATCACTGGAAGTAACACTAACAATTTATCTCCATTAGCAAAATTGAGAGTTTTTGACTTATCTGCTTCCTGCTTCATTATATGCTGCAATTCTTTAAACATCGAACTTTCCCGCTCGATATAATTGTTCCCTAAAATTTGACACATACTCTGAAAATGTGGTCACTGAATTTTGACTCACCAATCTTTCCTTAATTTCAGTGGTCTTCTCATCTTATGCCCAAAAGCTAATTCAAACAGATTGAATTTGGTCAATTCATTTGGTGCATCCCTCATGACAAAAAGTACGAATGAAATTCCTTTATCCCGATCATCTGGATAGTCTCGACTATAAGCTCTCAGCGTGGTCTTTAAAGTTTGATGCCACCTTTCTGGAACTCCCTGCAATTCTGGATATCACACAGTGGATTTTATTTGTGTTATTCCAAAGGTATCCATAACTTCCCTGAATAATTTTGATGTAAAAATTGACTCTTGATTTGATTTTATCTCTTTGGGTAGTCCGTATCTAGTGAAATATTTGAGTAACTCTTCTATAGTCCTTTTATCTGTGATATGCTTCTGATATGTCTCTGGAAATCCAGTGGGCACATCCATTATTGTTAACAAATATTGATTCTCACTTTTTGTTTTAGGTAGGGGTCCTATGCAATCAGTTGAGACTCTTGTGAAAGGTTTCTCAAACACATAAATGGGTATTAAAGGTGCTAGTTTTATTACTACCTGAGATTTTCCAATTACCTGACATGTATGGCAAAATTCAACTACATCCTTATATCGTCCGGTCCAGTAAAAAAATAGTTTTGTATTTTCGCTTGATTTTTTTCTTACCCCTAAATGACCTCCTACTGCTTATTCATGTGCTACCCGCAATACCTTTCGATAATCTATTGCTAATACATCATGGATTTATGACCATCTGGAAGAGTATGGCTTGATTAAATGCAGTCAACACGGCTTTGTGAGGGGCAGGTCATGCCTCACAAACCTTATCGAGTTCTTTGAGGATGTGACTAGAAAAGTTGATGAGGGTCGAGCTGTGGATGTGGTGTATATGGACTTTAGCAAGGCATTTGATAAGGTTCCCCATGGTAGGCTCATTCAGAAGGTCAGGAGGAATGGGATTCAATGGAACATAGCTGTCTGGATACAGAATTGGCTAGCCAACAGAAGACAGCGAGTAGTAGTAGAAGGAAAATATTCTGCCTGGAAGTCTGTGGTGAGTGGTGTTCCACAGGGCTCTGTCCTTGGGCCTCTATTGTTTGTAATTTTTATTAATGACTTGGATGAGGGGATTGAAGGATGGGTCAGCAAGTTTGCAGATGACACAAAGGTTGGAGGTGTCGTTGACAGTTGTAGGCTGCAGCGGGACATTGACAGGATGCAGAGATGGGCTGAGAGGTGGCAGATGGAGTTCAACCTGGATAAATGCGAGGTGATGCATTTTGGAAGTCAAATTTGAAAGCTGAGTACAGGATTAAGGATAGGATTCTTGGTAGTGTGGAGGAACAGAGGGATCTTGGGGTGCAGGTACATAGATCCCTTAAAGTGGCCACCCAAGTGGACAGGGTTGTTAAGAAAGCATATGGTGTTTTGGCTTTCATTAACAGGGGTATTGAGTTTAAGAGTCGTGAGATCTTGTTGCAGCTCTATAAAACTTTGGTTAGACCGTACTTGGAATACTGCGTCCAGTTCTGGTCGCCCTATTATAAGAAAGATGTGGATGCTTTGGAGCGGGTTCAGAGGAGGTTTACCAGGGTGCTGCCTGGACTGGAGGGCTTATCTTATAAGGAGAGGTTAACTGAGCCCGGACTTTTTTCATTGGAGAAAAGGAGAAGAGGGGACCTAATTGAGGTATACAAGGTAATGAGAGGCATAGATAGAGTCGATAGCCAGAGACTATTTCCCAGGGCAGAAATGACTAACATGAGGGGTCATAGTTTCAAGCTGGTTGGAGGAAAGATGTCAGAGGCAGGTTCTTTACACAGAGAGTTGTGAGAACATGGAATGCGTTACCAGCAGTTGTGGAGACAGGGTAATTGGGGACATTTAAGAGACTCCTCGACATACATATGGTCACAGAAATTTGAGGGTGCATACATGAGGGTCAGTGGTCGGTACAACATCGTGGGCTGAAGGGCCTGTTCTGTGCTGTACTGTTCTATGTTCTATGATGAACTTCTGTCCATATACAGATATGGACAGAATATATAACGGTCTCCATTTCCTCATCAAGACATCATTTTAAGATGGTAACATTCAGGAATACACTCAGATTCTCTTCTCCTTACACCTTTTGATACAATTGCTTCAGTTTTTCATCTTTCTGTTGTAACTCAAGTTAATTTCTCTGAACTAAAATTATCCACTTTGTCCTCTTACCTGTTCCTGTTTGGTCTCAACCATTCAATTAAATGTGGTCTCTGATAATTCTACTTCAACTTTCTTATCTGAATTCATTGATTTGTCCTCATGTTTCAACTGGTGGCTTTGTGATGCAGTCAGGAAAGATCCCAAGATATACTTCCTGTAATACCTAAGTAGCCTGATTTTCCACTAACTTTCCAACCACAGTAAACAGCATTCTTACTTATGATCCAGTTATATTGTTACCAAGGACAAATTGTATTCCTGGAGCCAAGAGTTTCTCCAGTGCTCCTACCACCACTTCTCTACTTTTCACTGGACACTCCAACCTCATTCTACATAATGGAGCACCTCTTGTCTCACCATGAATTCCACGCACTAGCAGTTTTCCTGACAAAGTCCTCTGAGTTCCATATCTCCTCATCTCTCAACATCAAAGACTGAAATGATCTCATATTTCTTAATACTGTAACTTCTTTACCTCCAGCTTCTGGCCTATGCAAGTAAACCTTACCTTTACAAGTAAATGGTTAAGAAGATCTGGCACTTCCTTCTCAACCAACCTCCAACATTCTAGTGTAGCTTTTTAGCCTCTACTATGTATTTTTTTTACCAGTTTAACAAAATTTAATGTTTTCCTATATCCGATTTCCCAGTGCTTTATCTAACCCACCAACATGTAACTTAAGACCATAAGACATAGAAGCAAAAATTAGGCCATTTAGCCATCAAGTCTGCACCGCCATTGAATCATGGCTGGTAAGCCTCTAACCCCATTCTCCCACTTTCTCCCTGTAAACCTTGATCCCCTTGACAATCAAGAATCTATCTATCTATCTCCATCTTAAATATATGCAATGACATAGCTTCCATCGCCTTCTGTGGCATTGAATTCCATAGATTCTCCACTGTCTCCTTATCTCTGTTCCAAATGGTCTTTCCTTCACTCTAAGGCTGTGCCCTCAGGTCCTTGTCTCTCCTGCCAATGGAACATATCTTCCCAACATCCACTGTGTCCAGGCCATTCAGTATTCTGTAAGTATAAATTGGATCCCCATTTCCCCCCAATCTTTTGAAACTCCACTGAGTACAGACATACAATCCTCAAACATTCCTCATACGTTATGCCTTTCATTCCAGGGATCATTCTCATGAACCTCCACTCAACCCACTCCAGGGCTATTATGTCCTTCTTGGGGAACAGAGCCCAAAATCACTTGGACCAGATGGACTACACCCGAGCGTTCTAAAGGAGATAACTGAAGAGACAGTGGAGGTATTAGTGGTGATCTTTCAGGAATTATTAGAGTCAGGGAGGGTTGCAGGGACCAGCAAATTGCTAACATGACACCCTGTTCAAATGGGGAGTAAGGCAAAAGATGGAAAATTACAGGCCGATTAGCCTAATCTTGGTTATGGGCAAAATTTTGGAGTCCATTGTGAAGGATGTGATTTCTGAATACTTGGAAGTATATGGTAAAATAGGGCAAACTCAGCATGGTTTCATCAAAGGGAGGTCATTCTTGACAAATCTACTAGAATTCTTTGAGGAGGTAACAAGCAGGTTAGACCAAGGAGAGCCATTGGAGGTTATCTACCATAACTTCAAGAAGGCCTTTGATAATAGCTTCACATAGGAGACTGCTGAGTAAGATAAGGGCCTTGAGTTAGAGACAAGGTGCTAGCATGGCAGAAACCAGAGAGTGGGGATATAAATGTCTTTCCCAGGATGGCAGCTGGTGACAAGTGGTGTTCTGCATGGCTCAATGTTGGGACCACAACTTTTCACTTTATACATTTCTGATCTAGATGGAGGAACTGAGGGCATTCTGGCTAAGTTTGCAGATGATACAAAGATAGTCAAGGGATGGGTAGCATTGAGGAGGCATAGAGTCATAGATGTACAGGAGAGAAACAGACCCTTCAGTCTAATCTGTCCATGCCGACCAGATATCCCAACCCAATCTAGTCCCATCTGCCAACACCCGACCCATATCCCTCCAAACCTTTCCTATTCATATACCCATCCAAATGCCTTTAAATGTTGCAATTGTACCAGCCTCCACCACTTCCTCTGGCAGTTCATTCATTACACATACCATCCTGTGTGTGAAAAAGTTGCCCCTTAGGTCTGTTTTAAATCTTTCCCCTCTCCCCCTAAACCTATGCCCTCTAGTTTTGGACTCCCTGGCCCCAGGGAAAAGATTTTGTCTATGTATCCTATCCATGCCCCTCATAATTTTGTAAACCTCTATAAGGTCACCCCTCAGCCTCAGACGCTCCAGAGAAAACAGCCCCAGCCTGTTCAACCTCTCCCTAAAGCTCAAATCCTCCAACCCTGGCAACATCATTGTAAATCTTTTCTGAACCCTTTCACGTTTCACAACATCTTTCGAATAGGAAGGAGACCAGAATTGCACATAATATTCCAACAGTGGCCTAACCAATGTCCTGTACTCAATACTCTGACCAATAAAAGAAAGCATACCAAATGCCTTCTTCACTATCCTATCTACCTGCGACTCCACTTTCAAGGAGCTACGAACCTGCACTCCAAGGTCTTTTTGTTCAACAACACTCCCTAGGACCTTACCATTAAGTGTATAAGTTCTGCTAAGACTTGCTTTCCCAAAATGCAGCACCTTGCATTTATCCGAATTAAACTCCATCTGCCACTTCTCAGCCCATTGGCCTATCTGTCAAGATCCTATTGTAATCGGAGGTAACCTTCTTTGCTGTCCACTACACCACCAATTTTGGTGTCATCTGCAAACTTACTAACTGTACCTCTTATGCTCACATCCAAATCATTTATGTAAATGACAAAAAGTAGTGGACCCAGCACTACTTGTGGCACTCCACTGGTCACAGGTCTCCAGTCTGAAAAACAACCCTCCACCACCACCCTCTCTCTTCTACCTTTGAGCCAGTTCTGTATCCAAATGGCTAGTTCTCCCTGTATTCCATGAGATCTAACCTTACTAATCAGTCTCCCATGGGGAACCTTGTTGAACACCTTAATGAAGTCCATATAGATCACGTCTACCGCTCTGCCCTCATCAATCCTCTTTGTTACCACTTCAAAAAACTCAATCAAGTTTGTGAGACATGATTTCCCATGCACAAAGCCATATTGACTGTACCTAATCAGTCCTTGCATGTACATCCTGTCCCTCAGGATTCCCTCCAACAAACTTGCCCACCACCAACGTTAGGCTCACTGGTCTATAGTTCCCTGGCTTGTCCTTACCACCCTTCTTAAACAGTGGCACCACGAAAGTCAACTTCCAGTCTTCCAGTACCTCACCTGTGACTATCGATGATACAAATATCTCAGCAATCATTTCTCTAGCTTCCCACAGATGGAGGCTGTAGAAAGATTTAGACAAGTTAGGAGAGTGGGGTCGAAGAGTGTGGTGCTGGAAAAGCACAGCCGGTCAGGCAGCATCCAAGGATCAGAAGAATCGACGTTTTGATGAAGGTCATATGCCTGAAATGTCGATTCTCCTGCTTCTTGGATTGTGCCTGACCGGCTGTGTTTTTCCAGCACCACATTCTTTGACTCTGATCTCTGATCTTCAGTCATCACATTCTGCTAGGTTAGGAGAGTGGGCAAACAAGTGGCACATGGAGTACTCAGGAAAGTGTGAGGTCATGCACTTTGGTAGGAAGAATAGAAACATGGACTATTTTCTAAATGGGGAGAAAATTCAGAAGTCTGAAGAAGGGCCTGTTTCCACACTGTAGGGAATCTAATCTAATCTCCAAAGAGACTTGGGAATTCTAGTCCAGAGTTCTCTCAAGGTAAACTTGCAAGTTGAGTCAGTAGTTAGGAAACCAAATGCAATGTTGGCATTTATTTTGAGTGGGCTTGACTACAAAACTGGGAATGTACTTCTGAGCCTCTATAAAGCTCTGGTCAGACCACATTTAGAATATTGTGCGCAGTGTTAGGCCTCATATCGTAGGAAGGATGTACTGGCCCTGGAGCAACTTCAGAGGAGGTTCACAAGAATGGTCCCAGGAATGTAAAACTTAACATATGAGGAATGTTTGAGCATTCTGGATGAAGTTTGGAACGATATGAGGAAATCCAATTGAAACGTACAGAATACTGAGTGGCTTGGACAGAGTGGATGTTGGGAAGATGTTTTTGTTGGTCAGGGAGACGAGGACCCAAGGGCACAGCCTTAGAGTGAAGGGGAGACCTTTTAGAATGGAGATAAGAAGAAACATTTTCAGCCAGACAATGGTGAACAATGGAATTCATTGCCACAAAAGGCTGTGGAGGCCAGGTCATTAAGTATATTTAAGATGGAGGTTCTTGATTGCCAAGGCGATCAAAGGTCAAGGAGAGAAAGCAGGAGAATAGGGTTGAAAAAACCTATTTTTGATTGAATGGTAGAGCAGACTCGACTGGCTGAATGGCCTAATTACTGCTCCTATATCTAAAATGTGCACACAAACACACATTGTAACAGTCGGCTCCCCGACTTTACTTGCAGGCTTTACAATCACGCTCTTACCCTCACTGCATACACACACATTGTAATCAGCTGCTCTCCTCAATCAGAAATGTAAATTGTAATCAGTACCTTTCAGCCACTAAAGACACACACTGTGAACAGTCCATCTCCCTCCTTGCATTCATTGTAGTGAAGGAAGTGGAGCAGACTTCAAACACATAAATTGAAATCAGTCACTCAAATCTGTCCCACCAATATTTATCAGAATTGCATGAAATCATTTTCTGGCTCATCGCTTGCTGAGATATTCTGTTGAACTTGCTCTTAGATGGTTCGTTTACTTTTAGTTCATGAGAATTCCCCACCTTATTAAGTTTCAGAGTTCGTGAAAGAAGCATGTCCTTGGCAACAATAACAGGCCTATGCTGTCCTGTACTTGTCAACGCAAGATACTTTCTTCATAAGTGAAAGACGGGAGTTAATCCTATAATATTCCATACATCTCTCCAGAATTTTTGACATCATTAACAAATTTCTTACAGATCTCCCAACCTGGAGAAAGGAATGTCCTTATTGACTTAATTTATGATTCTCGCTGATGGTTCTACTGGACAAGTCAGATCCCAGAATGAAACCAGATTTGATGGATCTTTACTTAAATTAACCGACCTTGTGTCATTCAGTGATGCAGCTGTAGAGTTTATCAAGAGAAGAAAAGTTTATTACAGAAAAGGCAAAAACAAAAAAGTCACAAACCAAGATATCTAGAGATTCAAAACAGTCATAAAAATCTTAAAACATTCAGGAAAACAAACCTTAAACATATTCTTCAACAGCATCACTCCAAAGTGAAGGACAGAAAAAAATTGTGGCTGTAAGAGCTGCTCCTTTTTTTGAGGTATTTTAGGTGTCGGAGGTGATTTCCTCAAATTCCAGGAGCAGTAATTAGTGTTTTATATGTTTTGGAACTTCGGGGGGAAAAAGACCAAAACAACGACACTTTTAAAAGGACAAAGTCAGACAAAAGGTAGCGGCCACATGATCAGTGAAGGAGAGAGAAAGAAACTTACACTGCTAACTGACATAGCAGTTAATCTGCATAGTTACTGCCTTTGCTGTTTGAGTTCATCAGAGTATGTCCAGGAAAAATTAACAAACAGAGAAACTCACAGCTGACCTTGAAGGAACCTGTGTGGGAGAGCTCACAGCAGAGGAACAGGTAATGTGTAACCTTGCTGTAAGTCTACTGTAGTGAGTAGAGTGGGTTCTTTCTTGATTATATGTTTAATTGGGATCTGTCTCTCGATTAAATTTTAAAAATATAAGCCATAAGTACCAAGTTAGCCTGGAGCACTTTTTTTTTGCAGCAATAAGATGGTGTTATTTTCTGGGTCTGTAAATTGTGAAGGAGCAAAGATGGCCTTTAGTAGAGTGATGTGTTCTTCCTGTCAGATGTGGGAGTTTGGGGAGAGTTTCCATGTTACTGATGATTATGTCTGCAGGAAGTGTGCTTGGTTGCAAATCCTGTCAGATCACATGGATCGGTTGGAGCAGCAGTTAGAGGCAATGAGGAACTTACAAGAGTGAGGGGATATGATGGATGGCAGTTACAGGAAAGAGGAAAAGCTGGAGAGACAGTCACATAGATGGGTTAACTCCAGGCGAGGTAGGCAGGTAGTGTAGGAGTTTCCTGTGGCTATCCCCACCTCAAACAAGTATGATGTTTTGGAAAATGTAGGGAGTGATGGATTCTCAGGGGAATATAGCATGAACAACCAAGTTTCTGGTATTGAAACTGGCTCAAATGTAATGAGGAATACGTGGGTTCCAAGCAGCCAATTGTGTTAGGGACTCTCTGGTCAGAGGCACAGTCAGAATTTTCTGTGGCCAGCAGCAAAACATCAGAATGCTGTTTGCCTCCCTGGTGCCAGCATCAAGGATATCTCGGAGAGTGTGCAGAATGTTCTCAAAGGGGAGAGGAACCAGCAGGAGGTCACTGTACACATTGGAACGAACGACATGGGAAGGGCAACAAATGAGACTCTGAAGGGAGGATATAGAAAGTTAGGCAGGAATTTAAAAGGAAGGTCCTCGAGAGTAGTAATATCTGGATTACTCCCAGTTCTCCAAGCTAGTGAGGGTAGAAATAGGAGAATAGAGCAGATGAATGCATGGCTGAGGAGTTGGTCCAGAGGAGAAGGGTTCACATTTCTAGACCATTGGAATCTCTTCTGGAGTAGAGGTGACCTGTACAAGAATGACAAGTTCCACCTGAATTGGATGGGGACTAGTATACTGGGAGGGAGACTGTCTCGCGCTGCTCGGAAGGATTTAAAGAACAAAGAAAATTTACCACCCAGGAACAGGTCCTTCGGCCTTCCAAGCCTGAGCCAATCCAAATCCTCTGTCTAAACCTGTTGCCCAATTCCTAAGCATCTGTATCCCTCTGCTCCCCACCTACTCATGCATCTGTCCAGACATATCTTAAATGAATCTACCGTGCCTGCTTCTGCTGGCAATGCAATCCAGGCACCTACCACCCTAGTAAACTAGTAGGTTTGGGGTGGGACCCAGGGAAATAGTGAGGAGAGAGATCAATATGAGGCTGGTACAGTTGGGAAAAAGAGTGAATCAAACAGTCAGGGCACAAGGAACAGAGCAGAGAACAAGGGAGGACTGATGAAATAAATGCAGTTTTAAGTTAATGCAAGAGGCTGAACAGGGAAGGCGCATGAACTCAGGGCATGGTTAGGAATATGGGACTTGCATATCATAGCAATTGCAGAGACATGGCTCAGAGATGGACAGGACTGGCAACTTAATGTTCCACGATACAAATGCTATAGGAAGGATGATGTTATGAAGTTGCAGGTGTGTACTGTACCTTTAAGAGAGAGTGAAAGCAGGCATGGACTTAACAATCACAGAGTGTGCTGAAAAATTTTAAAATGTTACATTTGGATGTGAACCAAATAACAGAGCTGTGTTGCTATGTTACGCAACAATTTGAATTCGGCCAATCAGTTAAAATATGCCCCCAAGATACCAAAATCCAATCAAATTGAATTTTACTGTTTCGATGACATCAAACCAATGAGATGATCTGACGTTTTGGGGTATAGAAAAACAAGCAATTTGAACAGTTACCCAGAGCGGCAAAGAGTACCACAAACACCACAGAAACCCCCTCTAAAAGGTACTTTTTCATGTGAAATCTATGACGACCGAAGAAAAGATGACCAAGGAAAATACAGAGGAGAATCGACACAGCTGACTGATTTTGAAATTTGATTTTTTTGTAAAACTTACATGGGGATGGTTTTATCGGATCAGTATATTGTTGTAGAGTGGGAGCCAGATAAACTGATCAGACAAAGGATGATTACAGTGTAGATAGTTGTTTCTTTTCTTGGAAATAAATTGTTAATTTTTTTTTAAATAGTGGGATTTGGTAGTTCATTATCACTCAAAGTTTTACAGATTATGAGGTGCAGTGAGCTTTTCTATGTGTCTGGTTTAAATTAGCAGAAGGGTTTACCCCCCGTCCTAACAGATTGGGGGCTCACAACAGTGATTTGGACAGGTTTAGACAGATCCAGTGAGATTTGGACAGATTTGAATAGATTTTGGGTATGAAGAAAGACCAGTAGATTTAAACATTTTCCAGTTAGTGTCTGAGATCTTTAAAGAAAACATAGGTGAGACAATTAGTTTAATTTTGGTTACTTGTGTTTGGTTAAAGTAAAACTGAGAGAGATGGCTCTTATAATTACTAAAGAGGTTTAGAGGTTTGAAGATGATTCCCAAATTTGCCAAGAAAGTTGAGAATGAAAAGAAAACATCATACTCTTAGAATTAGCAAAGGTCTTGGAGTTAGGTTTGACGAAGGACAAAAATAAAGCGGAAATTGTAAGGGAATTACTCAAACACCGAAGTGTTTCAGAGAAACAGACAAATGCAGTAGAGTTAGAAAAACTTTAATTATATTTTCCTCAATTGTAATTTGAAGATAAAGAGAGAGAAAAGAGAGAGAGGAAAAAGAAAGAGAAAGAGAGAGAAGAAAGGGAGAGAGAAAAAGAGAGAGAATTAGAACTTGAGAAGTTGTGACTGAGTCAACACAGTCAAGTTAACAGGATGGAGATTAAAAGAGAAGGCAGTGATATACACAAATATGTCAAAACTCTGCCACATTTTGATGAGAAAGATATTGAAGTCTTCTTTATTTCATTTCAAAAAATGGCTAGGCAGACGGAGTGGTCCGAGGATTTATGGGTAATGCTAGTTCAGACTAAGCTAGTAGGCGGACCTAGTGAGATATTTACCACGCTGTCAGATGAGGTTATGAAGAGGTCAAACAGGTTATTTTAAGTGCTTATGAATTGTTACCAGAAGCATATGGATAGTGGTTCAGAAACAAAGAAGGAACCAGGTCAGACTTATGTTGAGTTCAAAAGAATTAAATATGGTCATTCTGAGAGATGGGTGCGGGCCTTAAAAATACATAAGACCCATGAGGCTTGAAGAGAGATTATTCTGCTGGCGGAGTTTAAAAAAGCACTTCCAAAGGTGATAAGAAATCATGTGGAGCAACAGAAAGTTCAGGAAGTGAGAAGAGCAGCAGAGTTAGCAGATGAATACATGTTGATGCATAAGACAAGCTTCCGGCCAGAATTTCATTCTGTGAGCGATAGTAGTTGGAGAAGGGGAGATCCTATACTATGAAACAAAGAGTAAAGGACATTGGACTA
This sequence comes from Chiloscyllium plagiosum, assembly GCF_004010195.1. Taxonomy (NCBI): domain Eukaryota; kingdom Metazoa; phylum Chordata; class Chondrichthyes; order Orectolobiformes; family Hemiscylliidae; genus Chiloscyllium; species Chiloscyllium plagiosum. Next base: position 103,280 of record NC_057747.1, read on the forward strand.
TTACAAAATAGTCAGTCTACATCTGAACCAGACTGGAAACAATGTTCTTGGGGGAGTTTTTGCACTGCAGTTGGGGAGGTTTTAAACTAATGTGGCAGGGGGCTGGGAACCAGAAGAGAAGACAAGTAGACAGCGAGGTGGAAAGACTGTAAGAACCATGAAGACAGCATTAATAAGGGGAAGAGTAGGTGGAGAGCAGATGAACACAAAAGAACTGGTGGCCTGAAGTGCATCTACTTTAATGCAAGGAGTATAGTGGGTAAGGCAGATGAACTTATGGTTTGGATTGGTGCCTGGGAGTATGATGTTATTGCAATCACAGAAACTTGGTTGAAGGAAGGGCATGATTGGCAACTAAATGTTCCAGGATATAGATGCTTCAGACAGGACAGGGAGGGAAGTAAAGGGGGTGGGGAGGGGGTGGAGTTGCATTGCTGGTCAGGGATGATATCATGGCTGTGCTAAAGGAGGACACTATGGTGGGCTTGAGTAGTGAGGCATTGTGGGTGGAGCTGAGAAATAAGAAGGGTGCAGTTACATTGTTGGGGGTATATGAGTCTAGATTAGAGTGGTGCTGGAAAAGCACAGCAGGACAGGAGCAGGAACATCGACGTTTCAGGAAAAAACCCTTCATCAGGAATAGGGACTGTATTACAGGGCCTCCCAACAGTGAGTGTGAGGTAGATGAACAAATAGGTAGACAGATTTTGAAAAGATGTAGAGGCAATAGGATAGTGTTGATGAGAGATTTTAATTTTCCCAACATTAACTGGGATACACTTCGCGTCAGAGGTCTGGATGGGGTAGAATTTGTAAGAAGCGTCCAGGAAAGTTTTCTAGAGCAGTACCTCAATAGTCCAACGAGGGACAGGGCCATATTGGACCTGATGTTGGGGAATGATCCAGGCCAGTTGGTAGAAGTTGCAGTGGGGGATTTCTTTGGGAACAGTGATCACAACTCTAAGTTTTAGAACACCCATAGATAAAGATTGAGAGTGATCCTAAGGGAAGACTGGGCCAAGGGCAATAATATCAAAATTAGGCAGGAGCTGGGAAATGTAGATTGGACACAGCTATTTGTAGGGAAGTCCACATTTGATATGTGGGTTGCTTTCAAAGATTGGTTAAAGATAGTGCAGGATAGGTATGTCCCGTTGAAGGCAAAGGACAGAAAAGGCAAGATTTGTGAACCATGGATGACATGAGAAATTGTAGGATGAGCCAAGATGAAAAAGGAAGCGTACATAAGGTCCAGGCAGCTAAGAACAATGGGCCCTGGAGGAATATCGGAAGAGTAGGACCAGTCTTAAACGAGGGATCAAGCGGGCTAAAAGGGGTCATGAAATAGTTTTAGCGAGCAGAATTAAGGAGAATCCCAAAGCATTTTATTCCTATATAAGAAGCACGCAGATAACTAGGGAAAGGATTGGTCCACTAAAGGATAATGGAGGAAGGCTGTGTGCTGAACCTGAGAGAATGGATGAGATTCTGAATGATTACTTTGCATCAGTGTTCACTCAGGAGAGGGATGTGATGAATGTTGAGATTAGAGATAGAAATTTGATTAGTCTGAATCACATTAACATAAGTAGGGAAGATGTGTTGGGTAGGCGAGAGGTTATTAAGGTGGACAGATTCCCAGGACCGAATGGGATCTATCCCAGGTTGCTGAAGGAGGTGAGAGAGGAAATAGCTGCGGCCCTGACAGATAACTTTATGGCATCCTTAAACATAGGTGAGGTGCCAGAGGACTGGTGGGTTGCTCATGTTGTCCCCATCTACAAGAGCAGTAGTAGGGATATTCTGGGTAATTACAGACCAGTGAGCCTGAGGTCAGTGGTGGGAAAGTTGCTGGAGAAGGTACTGAGGGATAGGATCTATTTATATTTAGAAAAGAATGGGCTTATCAGTAATAGGAACATGATTTTGTGTGGGGGAGATCGTGCCTTACCAACTTAATAGCGTTCTCTGAGGAAGTGACCAAGTTGATAGATGAAGGAAGGGCTGTAGATGTCATATACATGGACTTTAGTAAGGTTCCCCATGGTAAACTAATAGAGAAAGTGAAGTCACATGGTGTGCAGGGTATTCTCGTTAGGTGGATAAAGAACTGGTTGAGCAACAGGAGACAGAGAGTAGCAGTTGAAGGGAGTTTCTTTGAAAAGGAGAAAGGTAACCAGCGGTGTTCCACAGGGATCAGAGCTGGGGCCACTGTTGTTTGTGATGAACATAAATGATATGGAAGAGGGCACTGTTGGTATGATCAGCAAGTTTGCAGATGACATGAAGCTTAGTGGAGCAGCAGAAAGCATAAGGGACTGTCAAAGAATACAGGAGAATATAGATAGACTGGAGAGTTGGGCAGAGAAGTGGCAGATGGAGTTCAATCCTGGCAAATGTGAGGTGATGCATTTTGGCAAATCTAATTCTAGAGCAAACTATACAGTGAACTGAAGAGCCTTGGAAAATGTTGATGAGCAGAGAGATCTAGGAGTGCAGGTCCATTGTACCCTAAAGGTTGCTACACAGGTGGATAGAGTGGTCAAGAAGGCATATAGTATGCTTGCCTTCATTGGACGGGGTACTGAGTATAAGAGCTGGCAGGTCATGTTAAACTTGTACATGACGTTGGTTCGGCCGCATTTAGAATACTGTGTACAATTCAGGTCGCCACATAACCAAAAGGATGTGGACACTTTGGAGAGGATGCAGATAAGGGTTATGAGGATGTTGCCTGGTATGGAAAGCACTAGCTATGAAGAGAGGTTGAGTAGGTTAGGTTTGTTTTCATTAGAAAAAAGGAGATTGACGGGGAACCTGGTTGAGGTCTACAAAATCATGAAGGGTATAGATAGGGTAGATAGAGATAACCTTTTTCCCAGAATGAAGGATTCAATAATGAGAGGTCATGTTTTCAAGGTGAGAGGTGGAAAGTTTATGGGGGATACACGCGGCTAGTACTTTACACAGAGGATGGTGAGTGTCTGGAACACGTTGGCAGCAGAGGAAGGTACGGTAGATTCATTTAAGATGCATCTGCACAGATGCATGGGTAGGTGGGGAGCAGAGGGATACAGATGCTTAGGAATTGGGTGACAAGTTTAGACAGTAGATTTGGATTGACTAAGGCTTGGAGGGCTGAAGGGCCTGTTCCTGGGCTGTAAACTTCCTTTGTTCTTGGTAAGTGTTTACCACAGAATAAAAAAGAAGCCCAAGAGGATGGAAAGGAGGTAAAAAGCCTCAGATGTTTCCACTGTGGTAAAGTGTAACATGTAAAGTCATAGTGCTGGTTGTTAAAGAAAGGCACTGTGGGAAAAGATATGGCAAAAGAAGCTAAGTCAGTGGCATTAGTGAAAGTAGTAAAAGAAACCCCAAGAAAATTTGAAGAGCTGCTGGAGAGTGCACAGCCTAGGCAGGGGCTTGATATGGAGTTAATGCCTGATTTGAATAAAGAATTTGCCTCTGTGGGTAAAGTCTACTCAGAACGAACAGGGGTAGAAGGGCAAGAAGTTATAATTTTGAGAGATACAGGATCTAACTGGTCTTGAATAGTAAGAGATGAACAAATTTGCACTCTTTCTGACCTGTTACCCAAGACAGAGGTAATTTGTGGGATAGATGGACAGAAATTTAATGTTCCTCTCTGTAAGATCAGGTTGGCGTGCCAACTCAAGACTGGAGAAGTAACAGTGGGAGTGATTGACAGAGTGTCAGTTCCAGGAATTCAGTTTGTTCTTGGGAACGATTTAGCACAGTCTAAGGTGGGAGTGACACCCCTTGTAGAAAAGCCCAAGGAACTGAGGAGTCAAAAGAAAACTATCCTGGTATTTTCCCAGACTATACAGTAACAAGGTCCCACTATCATAAGTCATAGCACAAAGCAGTAACTAAAGAGAAAGATGAAAGAGTTGAGGTTCAGTTAGTAGATACCCTGTTTGACAGAAAGGTGCAGGAAAAACCTGACCAGGCAGCGGGTCAGACAGAAGTGTTTAGTCCTGAAAGGCTAAGGGACTTGCCATAGAAAGACAAGACAATAAAAGATATACATGTTGATGCGTACTCAGAAAAGGATGCAGAGAATATTCCAGAGGTCTATTATCTGAAAGACAGAGTCCTAAGATAAAAATGGAGATAACAACAACAGGTTAATGCAGAGGAGAAATGGGCTGAAGTGCACCAGATTGTGTTGCCGGTAACATATAGACAGGAAGTGTTATGGGTAGCACATGAAATACCTGTTGAAGGTTACCTCAGGGCAGGGAAGACTCAGATTAATTTCTATTGGCCTGGAATGCGCAAGGATGTGGTTAACTTTTGATGAACGTGTCATACATTCCAAATGGTCGGTAAGCCACAGGCAATAGTAAATTTGTTGCTATTTCCCGGATTCGAAGAACCTTTTACATAGGTTATAATTGTAGGTCTCCACCCAAGAACTAAAAGTGGGAACCAGAACTTGTTCAACATAATGGATGTGTCTACCTGATTTCCAGAGGTAATTCCGTTACACAGTATTAAGGCAAAAAGGGTGGTAGAGGAGTTAATAGCTTTCTTCATGGGGTATAGGCTACCCAGAGAGATTCAGTCAGACCATGGTCTAATTTTACTGCTAGACTGTTTAAGGAAGTCATGCATGGCGAAGGTACACAGCACTTTAAATCATCCTGAATCCCAGGGAGCTTTATAAAGGTGGCATCAGACCCTGAATACCCTGTTTAAAGGTATCCCATTCATATTGTTTGCCATTAGAAATGTCCCAAATGAATCTACTCAGTTTACTCCCTTCCAGTTAATATTCGGACGTGAAGTGAGAGGGCCGTTGAAATTAATTAAAATCGACAAGACCAAAGTCGGAGGTCCTACACTTGGATTATGTATCAAAGCTGAGGGAGAGATTAAATTGAGTTAGTGAGTTAGCTAAACAGCACCTGAAGTAAGCACAGCATAGAATGAAGGAGGTGGCAGATAAAATCTCTGAGGTGCGGACGTTTTCCCGTGGGGATGACGTATTAGTATTTTTACCAGTGATAGGAGATCCCTTCAAAGCCAGGTTCAGTGATCCCTATCAAATTGAGAAAAAGTTGAATCAGATATACTATCTGGTAAAGAAACCGGATAAGAAAAAACTGTCACATGAATATGTGACCTTATTATAACAGGGAGAATGAACGAGAGAAACAGGTATTAGTTACTGCCCCACAGAGTGAGGAATCAAATACAGATGTTGTGGCATTTAATGTGCCTCAAAATACACTAAACAATGAAGAAGCAATATTCTTGGAGGAACTGTTGGGCGAAGTTCACAGCACAGAATCAGATAAGTTAATTGTTGTTTTAAGTCTCTCCAACAGCATAGAATGAAGAGAGTATAGTCGATTCTTTCTTGATTATATGTTTTTGGAGATAAGTCCCTTGATTAAACTTAAGATATAAGCCACAGCTATTAATTTAACCTGGGGCAGTGTTTGTAGAGGAATAAGACGGTGTTATTTTCTGGGTCTGTAGATTGTGAAGGAGCAAAAATGGCCTTTGCAGTGATATGTACTTCTTGTCAGATGTGGGAGTTTAAAGAGAGTTTAAGGGTTACTGCGGATTATAGCTGCCATAAATGCTGTTGGACACAAATCTTATCATATCGAGTGGATCGGTTGGAGAGACAGATAGAAGCGATGAGGAATTTGCAACAGCAACAGTATGAGATGGATGGCAGTTATAGGAAGGGGGGAAAGTCTCAGATACAGTCACATAGATGGGTTAACTCCAAGAAGGCTAAAAGAGGTAGGCAGCTAGAGCAGGAGTCATTTGTGGATATACTCATTTCAAACAGATATGCTGTTTTGGAAAATGTAGGGGATGATGGATTCTCAGGGGAACGTAGCACGAACAGCCAAGTTTCTGGTATTGAGACTGGCTCTAACGCAACGAGGGGTACATCGGTTTACAAGAGATCAATTGTGTTAGGGGATTCTACAGTCAGAGGTACAGACAGACGTTTCTGTGGCTAGCAGAGAAAAAGCAGAATGGTGTGTTGTTTCTCTGGTGCCAGGATCAAGGATGTCTGAGAGGGTGCAGAATGTTCTCACGGGGGAGAGGGGCCAATGACATTGGAAGGGAAAAGATTGAGATTCTGAAGGGAGATTACAGAAAATTAGGCAGAAATTTAAAAAGGAGGTCGTCAAGGGTAGTAATATCTGGATTACTCCCGGTGCTACGAGCTAGTGAGACATTGGAAGGGAAAAGATTGAGATTCTGAAGGGAGATTACAGAAAATTAGGCAGAAATTTAAAAAGGAGGTCGTCAAGGGTAGTAATATCTGGATTACTCCCGGTGCTACGAGCTAGTGAGGGCAGGAATAGG
>NC_057747.1:112116-141935 GCF_004010195.1 Chiloscyllium plagiosum
AGTGCAGGTTCATAGCTCCTTGAAAGTGGAGTCGCAGGTAGATAGGATGGTGAAGAAGGCATTTGGTATGCTTTCCTTTATTGGTCAGAGTATTGAGTACAGGGGTTGGGAGGTCATATTGAGGCTGTACAGGACATTGGTTAGGCCACTGTTGGAATATTGCATGCAATTCTGGTCTCCTTCCTATTGGAAAGATTTTGTGAGACTTGAAAGGGTTCAGAAAAGATTTACAAGGATGTTGTTAGCGTTGGAGGATCTGAGCTACAGGGAGAGGCTGAACAGGCTGGGGCTCTTTTCCCTGGAGCGTCGGAGGCTGAGGGGTGACAAAATATACATATGATAAATAGGCAAAGTCTTTTCCCTGGGGTCGGGGAGTCCAGAACTAGAGGGCGTAGGTTTAGGGTGAGAGGGGAAAGATTTAAAACAGACCTAAGGGGCAATTTTTTCACGTGTATGGAATGAGCTGCCAGAGGATGTGGCGGAGGCTGGTACAATTGCAACATTTAAGAGGCATTTGGATGGGTATATGAATAGGAAGGGTTTGGAGGGATATGGGCCGGGATATGGGATGGGTATATGAATAGGAAGGGTTTGGAGGGATATGGGCAGGTGGGACTAGTTTGGGTTGGGATATCTGGTTGGCATGGACGGGTTGGACCGAAGGGTCTGTTTTCATGCTGTACATCTCTATGACTCTAAGTCCTTGACGTTCGTAAACTATCTGGCTCAGGAGCAAAGCACAGTTGAAAGGTTTGATACAGCAGTATGAGGACATATGTAAGAATAAGATGGAAAGGACTAATGCTATTGTGCGTGACGTAGATGTAGGCAATGATGTTCCAATAAAAGAACACCACAATCGACTTAATCCTTTTAAAGGAAGTGGAGGTCATGCTCAACAAAGATATCATCGAACCAAGTCTTAGTTCCCAAACTTGACAGGACTGAACAATTTTGCATGGATTATCGAAATGTGACAAAATCAGACTCATATCCAATAGAGATTGGAGGATTGTAAAGAGAAAGTTGGACAAGCCAGTTACATCACAAAGTTGGACTTACTGTGTTGTTATCAGCAGGTGCCTTTATTTGAGAAGACAAAAGAAATTTCTGCATTTGTAACCCCAAATGGGCTATATCAATTCAAAGTGATGGTCTTTGGAATGAAGAACACATCCACCACATTCCAAAGACTCATAAACAGAGTTGTGGCTGGGTTAACAAACTGTGCAGTCTATCTGGACAAATGTGGTGATCTTTAGTGAGTCCTGAGAAGATCACATGGTACAGCCTGCAGAGCTCTTTGACCAGTTAAGAGAAGCAAAACTGGTAATTAATTTAAACAAAACTGAATTCGTGAAAGCAGAGGTGACATTCTTGGGACATAATATCAGTCATGGAAGGTTGACCCCCAGGAACGCAAAGACAAAGGCCATTGAGGAATTTCCATGACCAACCTTGAAGAGGTGCCTCACTATTTTCAATGAAGCTGATTCTATCGGACGTTTGTTCCAAACTTGAGCAATGCAGTAGCACCGTTAACAGATTTGCTGAAGAACACAAAATTTCAGTTGACAGAACAATGTCAGTCGGCATTTGACAATTTAAAAGCAGTATTAATCACCTCACCAATTTTAACTACACCAAATGTTTTTAAACCCTTCAAAGTTGCTATCAATGTTAGTGCCATAGGAGTTGGAGCTGTACAGTTGCAGGAAGATGATGATGCAATCAAACTTCCAGTTAGTTACTTTTCAATGAAACTCAACACACACCCAAGGAAATACTTTATAATCAATAAAGAACTATCGGGTTTGGTATTTGGCCTTACAACATTTTAACGTGTGTGTCACGGACAGAGTGTTGGAGACAGTTGTGTACACAGATCACAATCCTCTTACATTTTTGGAATGCATTAAAGACAAGAATATGAGACTATTTTGTTGGAGTCCTATGTTACAGACTTTTAATTTACAAATCGTACGTGTTGCACGTCATAAGAATGTAATAGCAGATGCGTTATTGTGTAGTATAGATGTAGAGTAGATAAAGTATAGATGAGATTGGTGTCTATTCAATGTTATATATAGATGTGGGAAGAAGTTAATATGAACTTCGATTAAAATCATATGTATTCATGTTAATGTGGCTAAGGAATAGAAAAAAATTGAAGCTATCTTTTTATTATGATGGTTTTTTTTTTACTTAAGGGGCAATTTGAACAGTTAGCCAGAGCAGCAAAGAGCACCAACAAACAGATGGCCCAAAGAATTCCTCTCTGAAAGGTACCTTTTCATGTGAAATCTGTGCAGCAGTAGACCAAACAAAAGATGACACAGATAAATCTACTGAAGAAAATACAGAAGAGAATTGACATAGCTGATTGGTTTTGAAATTTGATTTTTGTACAAGTTACATGGGGGGTTTTATTGGATCAGTACATTGTTTGTAAAGTGGGAGGTAGATAAGTTGATCAGACAAAGGAAGATTACAGTTAAGATAGTTGCTGTTTAATGTTTTTATTCGTGAAGTTGAAGAATAAATTGTTAGTTCTTATTAAATAGTGGGATTTTTCACTCATACTTTTACAGATTACAAGACAAGGTGAGATTTTCTGTGTGTCTGGTTTAAATTAGCAGAAGAGCTTACCCCGTGTCATAACAATAGAAAGTGGGGCAATAGAGGAGGGGCAGTGGAGTTTTTGATAAGGGAAAGCATTACTGCTATACTTAGGGAGATGTTCCTGCGAATACATCCGGGGAAGTGAAACTGAGAAATAGGGAAGGGATTACCTTATTGGGATTGAATTATAGACCCATAATAGTCAGCAGGAAATTGAGAAATAAATTTGTCAGGAAATTTCAGTTATCTGTAAGAATAAACAGGTGGTTATGGCTTTTAACTTTCCAAATATAGACTGGGACTGCCATAGTGTTAAGGGTTTAGGTGGAGACGAATTTGTTATGTACAAGAAAATTTTCTGATTCAGTATGTGGATGTACCTACTCGAGAAGGTGCACAATATGGCCTACTCTTAGGAAATAAGGCAGGGCAGGTGACGAAGGTGTCAGTGAGGGAGCACTTTGGGGCCAGCGACCATAATTCTATTTGTTTTAAAATACTAATGAAAAAGGGTAGACCAGATCTAAAAGTTGATGTTCTAAATTGGAGGAACACCAATTTTGACAGTATTAGGCAAGAACTTTCAAAAGCTGATTGGGAGCAGGTGGAAAATGGGAAGCCTTCAGAAATGAGATAATGCGAGTCCAGAGACAGTATATTCCTGTTAGGGTAAAAGGAAAGGCCAAGGTGTAGGGAATGCTGGATGACTAGAGAAATTGAGGTTATGGTTAAGAAAAAGAAGGAAACATATGGTCAGCAGAGATCAAATGAATCCTTAGAACCGTATAAAGGCAGTAGAAGTATACTCAAGAAGGAAATCAGGAGGGCAAAAAGGGGACATAAGATAGCTTTAGCAAATAGGGTTAAGGAGAATCCAAAGGGATTTATAAATATATTAAAGACAAAAGGGTAACTAGAGAGAGAATAGGGCTCTCAAAGATCAGCAAGGCAGACTATGTGTGGAGCCACAGGAGATGGGGGAGATACCAAATAAGTATTTTACATCAGTGTTTACTGTGGGGAAATAGATGGTGACATCTTGAAAAATATCCATATTACAGAGGAAGAGTTGCTGGATGTCTTGAAATGCATAAAGGTGGATAAATCCCCAGGACCTAATCAGGTATCCCCTAGAATTCTGTGGCAAGCTTGGGAAGTGATTGCTGGGTTTCTTGCTGAGTTACATTAGATTAGGTTCACTACAGTGCGGAAACAGGCCCTTTGGCCCATACAGTCCACACCGACCCTCCGAAGAGTAACCCACCCAGACCCATTCCCCTCTGACGAATGCACCTAACACTATGGGCAATTTAGCATGGTCAGTTCACCTGACCTGCACATTTTTGTATTGGGGGAGGAAACCAGAGCACCTGGAGGAAAACCCACACAGACAGTCATGCGGGCTGGAATCGAACCTGGGACCCCGGTGCTGTGAGGCAGCAGTGCTAACCACTGAGCCACCGTGCCACCCCTACATGTATCATTGATAGTCACAGGTGAGGTGCTGGAAGACTTGAGGTTGGCTAACATCATGCCACTATTTAAAAAGGTGGTAAGGAAAACCCAGGGAATTATAGAATGGCGAGCCTGACATCAGGTGGTGGGCAAGTTGTTGGAGGGAACCCTGAGGGACAGGATTTACAGGTATTTGGAAAGGCAAGGACTGATTAAGATTAGTCACCATGGCTTTGTGCATGGGAAATCATGTCTCACGAACTTGGTTGAATTTTTGAACTAGTAACAAAGAGGATTGATGAGGGCAGAACAGTGGATGTGATCTATGTGATTTTGGAAATGCAAATATTTATATACTTCATGGTAATGGAATTGCTGAACAAAAGAGACCTTCGAGTGCAGGTTCATAGTTCCTTGGAAGTGGAGTCGTAGGTAAATAGGATAGTGAAGGTGTTTGGTATGCTTTCCTTTATTGGTCAGAGCATTTAGTACAGGAGTTGGGAGGTCATGTTGCGGCTGTACAGGACATTGGTTAGGCCAGTTTTGGAATATTGCACGTAATTCTCGTCTCCTGGGATGTTGTGAAGCTTGAAAGGATTCAGAAAAGTTTTGCAAGGATGTTGCCAGGGTTGGAGAATTTAAGCAATAGGCTGAGGCTGAATAGGCTGGGGCAGTTTTCCCTGGAGCAATGGAGGCTGAGGGGTGACCTTATGGAAATTTATAAAATCATGAGGAGCATGGATAGGATAAATAAACAAAATCTTTACACAGAGGATGGTAGGTGCCTGGGAGCGCATTGCCAGCAGAGGTAGTAGAGGCAGGCACGGTAGATTCATTTAAGATACGTCTGGACAGATGCATGAGTAGGTGGGGAGCAGAGGGATACAGATTAGATTAGATTCCCTACAGCATGGAAACAGGCCCTTTGGCCCAACCAGTCCACACCGACCCTCCGAAGAATAACCCACCCAGACCAATTTCCCTCTGACTAACGCACCTAACACTACGGGCAATTTAACATAGCCAATTCACCTGACCTGCACATCTTTGGACTGTGGGAGGAAACCAGAGCACCTGGAGGAAACCCATGCAGACACGGAGAGAATGTGCAAACTCCACACAGACAGTCGCCCAAGGCTGGAATTGAACCTGGGACCCTTGTGCGTGAGGCAGCAGTGCTAACCACTGAGCCACCGTGCAACCCTAAGGATGCTTAGGAATTGGGCAACAGGCTTAGATAGTGGATTTGGATCAGCTCAGGCTTACAGGGTCAAAGTCCCTGTTCCTGGGCTGTAAACTTTCATTGATTTGTGTTATTTGTTCTTTTCACTTGGGTGGGGGAGTCCAGAATTAGAGGGCATAGGTTTAGGGTTAGAGGGGAAAGATATAAAAGGGACCCTTTTTCACACAGATGGTGTTGTCTGTATCAAATGAGCTGCCAGAGGAAGTAGTAGATGCTGGTATAATTACAACATTTAAAAGGCATCTGGACGAGTATATGGGAGGAATATGGGCCAAAAGTGCTGGCAAATGGGACTAGATTCAGTTAGCATATCTGGTCGGAATGGATGAGTTGGACCGAAGGGTCTGTTTCCGTGCTGTACATCTCAATGACTCTATTTCAAATTTCACCTATCAGATCTTCAAAATTCAATTTAACAGATTCTCTCCATATTCTGTCTTGCATATCTAAACCCTCTCATACTGAGATTTTAGACTTTCTTAGCTACTAATAACTTGTAGACACCTAATCAAACACCATCTGGAAATCGTACAAATTAAGCTTTTCTATTGAGATAACTCAGTGGCTTAACTGCTCTGAAATATCCTTTCTTCGTCCAATTGTAACCAACATGAATATATTACTACTTTGAAATTCATATTCCAAAAATGATAAATTATACACCTTCTGTCACACTTAGCAAATCTGATTTCTGACTCACTTGTCTAGTTCTAAGCCATGAGCTTGTTTTCTTAATGTCTTGATTACACCCTGTGGATAACACACTAAAACAATTATATCAACCAGAATCAATAGAACAAACCATTGAACTACCTCCAAGACTATGTGACAAAACCTTTCTGGTAAAATGTGATATTGGCAGATTCATCATTTCAGCTGCACCTTACAGCATTATAACCTGTTGTAAATACCGATGATTAAAATAGAAGTTCATATATGGACTTTAAAGATTCTCCAGCTCTCTGTTCCTTTGCATCCACCTTGGGATTTTTTCCTAGCTGATTCTGGGCCTAGTCCTGCTTAAGTTTGCTTTCTTCAATCCCTCCAAATACCTACTAAAGATATACTCCTAATCCTGGTTTCAATAAAATCCAAAAGAACTGCAGAAGCTGTACATCAGAAATGAAAACAGAAGTTGCTGGAAAAGTTCAACAGATCTGGCAGCATCTGTGAAGAGAAAGCAGGGTTAATGTTTCAGGTCTGGTAACCTTTCCTCAGAACAGTTCAGACCCTCAGACCTGAAAAGTTAACTGATTTTTCTGCACATATGCTTTCAGATCTGCCGAGCTTTTCTGGCAACTTCTATTTTTATTTTTAACCCTGGTCTCACTCTTCTAAATCTTCAAATGCTCTCTCATTCCCAGTAGCTATTTTCTTTCTCTGACTTGCTTCTGTACTACACTTATCCATTTACTATGATCTTAATGAATGTTAATATTGATCCCATAATGAATTCTGGCTTAATTAATCATATTTGTTTTTATTTAACAAGGTGGTCTTGCACTGAAACACTTGCATTGAAAATACTGCAGATCTGGTTTTAACAACAAAGCAGTTCATTATGCAAAGGACATGAAGATAAAATAGAATAAACCAAGATATTTACATACAATTTGAAAAATTTTAAAACACGGTACAACAAAATGTTGTCAACATCATTGCTTTATCATACTCAAATACCAGAGGTCAGTTCTCTTATCCATCACACCTATAGATTTGACTTAGGTGTTTCTTTCAATTTCTGGTCAAGAGTTTGATTAATTTTTCTTTAATTAATCACATAACTGAGCTTAGATTTTCTCAGCTTCAAGTACTCTCAGGGTTCAAACCAAACTATTCTGATCTGGAACATTCAAACTTATTCTGAGGTAATGTATTTCCCAATTGTTCTGAATTTGCACTTTTTCCAGGAAAAACTGTTCATACATTTAAAGTTAAACAGGTCTTCTGCAAACTGAAACCAAACATTTCCCAATTTATGAAACCTTCACGTAAGCAAAATCAAAATAAATTTTCAGTTCTTTAAACCAAAAGCAGGCTAATGCTTTTGAAAGTCGAAAGGTGTGGCGCTGGAAAAGGTTAGGAAGCAGGAGAGTCGACATTTCGGGCATAAGCCCTTGATCTGGAATGTGGGGGGTCAGAAGGGGACCGAGAGACAAATAGGAGGGTGGAGTGGGTTAGGGTTGGGGTGAGGGAAGATAAGGAAACTGGTGAAGTTGACCTTGACGCCATGTGTTTGGAGAGTCCCAAGGCAGAAGGTGAGGAAGGTTTCTTCCAATCATCCGGTGGCTTGGATGCAGTGGTGGAGGAGGCCCAGGACTTGCATGTTCTTGGCAGAGTGGGAGAGGGAGTTGAAGTGGTCATCCGCAGGACGGTGGGTTTGTTTGGTGCATGTATCCCAGAGATGTTCCCTGAAACATTCCACGAGTTGGCGTTCTGTCTCCCCCTTGTTGAGGAGACCACATCAAAACCAACTGACACAGTAGATTAGGTGTTTCAATGTGCAGGAAAATCTCTCCCGGATAGAAAAGGATCCTTTGGTGCCTTGGACGGAGGTGAGGGGGAAGGTGCGCTTTTCAATTTTTGCTCAGTGCAGTCATAAAACTCTCACAATGCTAACAAATTCCTATTGTAATTTGACAAACAGCTTGGTCTCACATAATAATTTAAGAATCATGTATCCAGAAACAGTAACAAATTAATTATGAAACCCTATCATACTAGCTGCCACTAGTTCAAACTCCAATCAGTGAATCTCTTCCCATACTTGGAGCAGATGAATGGCCTCTATTAGTGTGAATTCGCTGGTGTACAATGAGGGTGCATGAATGCCTGAACCCCTTTCCACAGTAAGTGCAGCGGAACGGTTTTTCCTCAGTGTGAACCCGGTGGTGTGTCAATAGGGAAGATGAATCTGCAAATCCCTTCCCACATTCTGAGCAGGTGAATGGCCTCTCCCCAGTATGAACACGCTGGTGTTTCACCAAGGCGGATGAATCAGTGAATCCTTTCCTACACACACAACAGGTGAAGGGTTTCTCCCCAGTGTGAACACGCTGGTGTCTCCGCAGGTCAGAAGCATGAGCGAATCCCTTCCCACAAACAGAACAGATAAACGGCCTTTCTCCAGTGTGAACCCTCTGGTGTCCAGTGAGGGTGCCTGAATGCCTGAACCCCTTCCCACAGTAAGTACAGTGGAACGGTTTCTCCTCAGTGTGAACTCGCTGGTGTGTCAGTAGGTGTGATAACTGAGTGAATTCTTTCTCACATTTGGAGCAGGCAAATGGCTTCCTCCCAGTGTGAACGCGTTGATGAACAGTGAGGGAGCTTGACTGTCTAAAGCCCTTTCCACAGTAAGTGCAGCTAAATGGCCTCTCCCCTGTGTGAACCCGCTGGTGTACTGTGAGGGTGCCTGAATGCCTAAACCTCTTTCCACAGTCAGTACAGCTGAAGGGCCTTTCCTCAGTATGAACTCGCTGGTGAGTGAGTAGCTGAGATGAATCAGTGAATCCTTTCCCACAGTCAGAGCAGGTTAAGGGCCTCTCCCCCGTGTGACTGTGTCGATGGGTTTCCAATAAGGATTGGTAATTGAATCCCTTCCCACAATCCCCACATTTCCAAGGTTTCTCCCCAGTGTGACTGCGTCGATGAATTTCTAGCAAGGATGGAAAATTGAAGCCCTTCCCACAGTCCCCACATTTCCATGGTTTCTCCCCAGTGTGATTGCGTCGATGAATTTCTAGCCGAGACCGGTAATCGAATCCCTTCCCACAGTCCCCACATTTCCATGGTTTCTCCATGGCATGCTCATCCTGATGTCGCTCCAGGTTGGACGATCAACTGAAGCCTTGTCCACACAGATATAGTTTCTTCCAGTATGAATGATGCTATGTTTTTTAAAGCTGTGAAACTGGATAAAGCTCCTTCCACAGTCAGCACACTGGAACACAATCACTCTGGGGTATGTACGAATCTGAATTTCCAGTTAAACTGATGTGTAAAATCATTTCTCACAAAACAGATAAATATTTCTGATTCTAAATTCAAATGTCATGATATTCAGATTGTCAGAAATTGAATGACTGTCAGCTCTTGGCATGTTGTTTGGTTTGAGTTTTCTGTCTGCAAATTCTCACTTTGAAAACCCTGTAAAAGGAGTTTACAAATCATCACAGTACAGAACAGAAAGTCAGAAGACAGTTACAATTTCAATGGAAAATTGTTTCCTCCCTTGTTCCCTAAAATCTTAACCTGATGTCTTACACACTTTTCCTCCTTCCTATCCAGAAACTCAAACCCATTGCACCATCTCCAACTATTTTTTTTGGTCAACTTTTTGCCGAGACTCTGGCTGGGTTCAGTTCCACACTTCCAGTCCCTCTTTCTCTCTCCTGAAGGTGCTGAGTCAAGTTGTGTTCAGTTTTTTCACCATTTCCTCTGTCTCTCCGTCTTTCTCTCTCTCTCCCTCCCCTTACAGTGTGGAAATAGGCCCTTCGGCCCAACAAGTCCACACCGACCCTCCGAAGAGCAATCCACCCAGACCCATTTCCCCACATTTCCCCCTACACCTAACACTACAGGTAATTTAGCATGGCCAATTCACCTAACCTGCACATTTTTGGATTCTGGGAGGAAACTGGAGCACCCGGAGGAAACCCACGCAAACACGGGGAGAATGTGCAAACACCACACAGACAGTTGCCTGAAGTGGAAATTGAACCCAGGTCTCTAGCACTGTGAGGCAGCAGTGCTAATCACTGTGCCACCGTGCCGTCCATACCACTGTGCTACCGTGCCGCCCATGGCACATTGGGTTGGGTTAAGTTCTGCACTCAGTAAGTAGAATGTTATGAATGCAGGAAATCAGAAACAAAACAGAATTTTAAAAAAATCTCAACAATTCTGTATCATGTTGTTAAACGTCTCAATAGCGTTGCTAGCCTAGCTCTACTTTACTGATATGTAATATCTCTGGCAGAGGATCTACCCACAGTACAATGTATAAATTTGATCCGTCTGATGAGAAGTTTGACGACAGGAGTTGAGACATTATATTCAGGTTGTACAGGATTTTGGTGAGGCCTCTTCCGGTGTACTGTGTCCAGTTTTGGTCATGCTTTTCAGGAAGGATATTATTAAACTGGAGAGGGTTCAGAAGAGATTTATCAAGAAATTGATGGGAATGGAGGGTTTGAATTAGAAGGGGAGGCTGGATAGGCTTGGGACATTTTCACTGGAGTGTAGGAGGTTGAGGGGTGACCTTATAGAGGTTTATAAAATCATGAGTATAGATAAGGTGAATGGCAGGTGTCTTTTTCCTAGGGTTTCAAGACTAAAGGGCAGAATTTTTGAGGCGAGAAGAGAAAGACTTAAAAAAGATATGAGAGGCAATTTTTGTTTTCTTCTTTATTCATTTATGGATGAGGGCATTGCTAGTTAGGCAGCATTTAATGCCCATCCCTAATTGCCGAGAGGGCAGTTAAGAGTCAACTGTATTGCGGTGAGTTCGGAGTCACATGGAGGCCAGACCAGGTAAGGATGGCAGTTTCCATCCCTAAGGACATTAGTGAACCAGATGGTTTTCTTTGATAATCGACAATGGGCATCATTAGATTCTTAATTCCAGATATTTTACTGAATTCAGGATTCGAACAATAACTGGGTCTCTGAATTAACAGTCCAGCGATAATACCACTAGACCATCGCCTCCCCAAAACTCTCGTTTTACACAGAGATTTGTTTGTGTGTAGAATGAACTTCTGGAGGAGGTGGGGATGCAGCTACAGTTACAACCTTTAAAAAATATTTAGATAAGTACATAACTAGGAAAGGATTAGAGCAATACAGGCCAAATACAGGTGGAACTAGTTTAGTTTGGGATTATGGTCAGCATGAACTGGTGAGACTGAAGGCTCTGTTTCTGTGCTGTATGACTCTATAAGCCCTGGCAGCATTTGTGCAGACAGCAAAACACAGACACAGTGGTGAAGGCAACACATGGGATGCCTTCATTAGCCACGGCATAGAATTTATGAGCAAGGAAATATTGTACAACTTTATAAAACATTGGTTAGGCCACAGATTGAAAACTGCATACAGTTCTAGTTGTCACACTATCAGACGGATGTGATTGCACTAGAAAGACTGCACAGGATTTTCACCAGAATGTTACCGAGGATGAAAATCTCAGTTACAGCTGAGAATAGATAGGCCTGGTTTGCGTCTCTGATGCCGAGGAGGGATCTGATAGAGTTAAACAAAATTATGACAGGCATAGACATCGTAGGTTGTGAGAATCTTTTTTCTCCATATCTAAGACTAAAAGGCATAAGTTTAAGGTGAGGAGTAAGTCATTTTGACGGGATCTGAGGAAAAAAATGTATTCACTCAGAGGATGGTAGAAATATGTAAAGCACTGCCTGGGAGGTACTTTTGCAGCACTTCAAATACCAGGGCTTAGTAAGTTACAGACCATGTGCAATTAAATGGAATTAATGCAGCTTAGTGTTTGCTGATCAGTGTAGACATAGTGGGCCGAAGAGCCTGTAAACGGGGTTAGCAGTTCAGCCCAGCCACTTATCATCAGAACAGGAAATGTTACTGATATAATAGGATTTGAGCAAAGGTTCGGTAGGACAAGAAAGGTCATTTGTGAGATGGAAGGAAGGGAAAATTGAGTGTTCGAAAAGTTAGCCATCCAGAGCCAAACAAAAAAAACCTATGCCTGAAGTAGCTGCTGCTGAGAGAGAAACGAAACAGAGAAAAGCAAACAAACTGGAGAACAGGATTACCAGTTAGAAACTGTTCAACTCACTCACTGACCTTCAGGCTGCGATTACCATCAGCTGCATGGTGCAGCTCCTACCCCCGAGGCTCTAGACGATAGTTCTCCGGTACCAGCGGCTCCGAGTGAGGCTCTCCCAGTGCTGTTAACACTGTATCTTTGATTGTGCTTCCTGGAGCAAACAGCGCGCATGCTCCGCGCAGACCGGCTGTCCCGAGGAAAGGAACCGATTGACATCTGCGCAGTATTGCGATCCAAGTGGAGGTACTGCAGATGGTGTTGATGCAAGAGGAGCAGTCTGAGTTCTTCCATTCATTTTCCAGTCAGTGATCATACCGTATGTAATAGGAGGTCTTCAGCCCAAAAGATTTGTGGACATTCTTTCGCAAAAGTGTACAAACTCCCTAAATGTAACCACATGATAAGGCAAAGTATAAATGGAGAAATAATAGGAGTTGATCAAAAAAACGATAGAAATAATCAACGTGGAGACTGAAAAATAAGACGAGTGAAGGTAGCACAGATGAGTCCACAGATTGTTATCAAGAGAGTTTCTTAGAACAGCATCTTCCAGCGCCAACCAGAGAGCAGACTATGTGGGGCCTGGCGTTATGCAATAACAATGGATGAATTAAAAATCTCAGAAATGTAATGACAACATGAAAGCAGAGAAGTGTAAATAATGTTAAGAGACGGGTCAGTAGATTTACAGTTGTAGGTATTTAAGGGGATACTTCAGAATACATGGAATAGACACATTCCAACAAGAAACAAATTCTAAGCAGTGGACACAAGACGTAGTTAACTAAAAAGAGTTGCAGTTAGTGTGAAACATAAATAAAGTGCGATTGTTGAGAAGATGCCAGGCCTCTAGCAATTCCTGTACATGTCGCTGTTTGGCCTGTCCCAGGATGGGTGTGTTGTCCCAGTCGAAGTAGTTTCCTTCTTCGTCTGTATGTAAGGGTGTCAATGAGAGTGGGTCATGTCTTTTAGTGGCTAGTTGGTGTTCATGTATCCTGCCTCCTAGAGGTATGGCATTCAAACTGGAACTCCATCAATAAACACATCGATTTGGACCCCATTTACCAACCTCTGAGAAAAAAGAACCTTAAGAGACCAAGACACATAAATAGAAAGCGGGCATAACACCAGTGCTTCATTGGAGGCTAACTGATTATGTTGGTAAAAACAATGACTGCAGATGCTGGAAACCAGATTCTGGATCAGTGGTGCTGGAAGAGCACAGCAATTCAGGCAGCATCCGAGGACAGGCAAAATCGATGTTTCGGGCAAAAGCCCTTCATCAGGAAGGTCTACAATCAGACAGCACAGTATCACTACAGTGCGGCACCGATTTAAGACTAAGATGAGGAGGAATTTCTTCTCTCAGTGAGTTATCAGTTCTTGGAACTCCTTCCCGCAGAGAGCCGAGCCGAGCCTGGGACAGGCCAAACAGCGACATGCACAGGAATTGCTAGAGGCCTGACATCTTCTCAACAATCGCACTTTATTTATGTTTCACACTAACTGCAACTCTTTTTAGTTAACTACGTCTTGTGTCCACTGCTTAGAATTTGTTTCTTGTTGGAATGTGTCTATTCCTGATGAAGGGCTTTTGCCCGAAACGTCGATTTTGCCTGTCCTCGGATGCTGCCTGAACTGCTGTGCTCTTCCAGCACCACTGATCCAGTAACTGATTATGTTACCCAGCATGGTGACCAAATGCCTAAAAACAAACCTTCCAGCTCAGCGAGTAAACTTATAACCTAAATAAAATGTTTACAATTGCATAATGATGAATGGCAGGTCAGATGATAGGACTGTAAGAAATAAGAACAGGAGGCTCCTTGAGCCTGCTCTGACATTTTCACTTTTCTGCACTTTCCCCATACCCTTGATTCCCCTACTGATCAATAATCTGTCGTTCAGCCTTTAATATGCAAAAGGACTCTGCCCCTCGGCTCTCTGCGGGAAGGAGTTCGAAGAACTGATAACTCACTGAGAGAAGAAATTCCTCCTCATCTTAGTCTTAAATCGGTGCCGCACTGTAGTGATACTGTGCTGTCTGATTGTAGACTCTCCTATGAGGAAAAGCCTCTCTCAGCAGTTTCCCATGAAGCCCCTTAAGAATCCTATAATTTTCAATTAGCTCATCTTGCATTTTTCTAAACTCCAATGAGCAGAGAACCAACTTGTTTAGCCTTTGCTCATAAGATAATCCCTCCATATGGGTGATAGCTAGACAATATGTTGAAGGTGTTAGGCCTGTGTCCTCTGTCTATGCCATGATGTTTAGATTGATTCTAATCTAAAAAGTGATTACGGATCACGGATCACAAACCCAGTTAAGTCGACCTTCAAAACAGACTACGCAGAGAGACTTTGCCACCGCACCTCTCGCAAACTCCTCAATCATCTCGTGCACCAACTCTACAGCAGGCGCCACAACCTTGAAATTCAGATGGAGTCCACACTCTCAGCCTGCACTCAGGATACATCAGTACAATTACGTGACATTGCCAAACAGACAAGGCGACAAAACTACACCATGTACATGCACACCAAGAACAAAAAGCTGGAGAAACTTGGCATTCTCACCAGTAACAGCAAAGCCCACCCTGGCACCACAGTAGACAACATTATCATTGCGGGAAGTCTATTATCAATTTATCGAACCACACCCTTCGACCGGAAGAGATTGAAGTCCTGAGTAGGGGTCTCAACTTCTGCCCCACCACCAAAATGGACCCGTTGGTTCTTGCAGCAGACATGGAGGAGTTGATCAGACGAATGAGGTTCCGGGAATTTTTTCAAGGTGCCAGCAGTGATCCCAATGAGCCCGCTGATGAACTAGAACAGTCATCACAGGGATCTGTAGAGGAGTGACCAAAGAAGGTGTCAACATGGACCCCACCGGAGGGCCGCTGCCCTGGGCTTGACATGTATGCTCAAACCGTCAGGAAATATATAAATGCCAGATTCATCAGCCGTACCCACAAGGTGAAGCAAAATAGTACCCGTTCACAACGCAATGCCATCCAGGCTCTCAAAACCAAATCACAACATTGTCATCAAACCAGCAGATAAAGGAGAAGTCATTGTCATTCAGAATAGAACAGATTACTGCAAGGAAGTGTACCGACAACTGAATAACCAGGAACACTACAGGCAACTACCAGCTGATCCGACCAAAGAACACACCCGTCAATTAAACACATTGATCAGGACTTTGGATCCAGTACTTCAGAGTTCCCTACACGCCCTCATCCCACGTACTTCTCATGTAGGCAACTTTTACTGCCTTCCAAAGGTACACAAAGCCAACACACCAGGACGTCCCATCATGTCGGGCAATGGGACCCTATGTGAGAATCTCTCTGGCTATGTTGAAGGCATCTTGAAACCTATTGTACAGGGGATCCCAGCTTCTGTCGCGACACTACGGATTTATTACAGAAACTCAGCACCCAAGGACCAGTCAAACCGGGAACATTCCTCGTCACAATGGACGTTTCCGCACTCTACACCAGCATCCCCCACAGTGATGGCATCTTGGCAACAGCCTCAGTACTCAAAATCAACAACTGCCAATCTCTAAACACCATTCTACAACTCATCCGCTTTATCGTTGATCACAACGTCTTCACCTTTAACAACTAGTTCTTCATCCAGACACATGGAACAGCCAAATTTGCACCCCAATATGCCAACATTTTTATGCATAGGTTCGAACAAGACTTCTTCTCTATGCAGGATCTCCAACCAACATTATACACCAGGTACATTGACAATCAATTTTTCAATGTATAATTTCAGTTACATCACACTGTAAATTTTTGCTATAAATTCTGTGTGTTAGGATTGAGCCCTTCACTATCACCTGATGAAGGAGCAACACTCCGAAAGCTAGTGTACTTCCAATTAAACCTGTTGGACTATAACCTGGTGAAGTTTGATTTTTAACTTTGTACACCACAGTCCAACACCGGCATCTCCAAATCATGACTGCTATTGATGTAGTCTACTTGAACTTAGGCAAGGCTTTTTATAAGATCCTACATGGGGGATTGATCACAAAAGTAAAAGCCCATGGCATCCAAGCAAGTTTAATAATTTGGATCCAAAATTGGCTGAGAAGCAAAAAGTGATGGTTGAGGGGTATTTTTCAGACTGCAAGTCTGGGGACTCAGAGGGGTCAGTACTGGGGCTATGCTGTTTATGAATTATATAAATAATTTAGATTTGAATGTAGGAATGTTGATCAGTAAGTGTGAAGTGATATACTTGGGCAGCATAAACAAGGCAAAGGAACACATAATGAAATCTGGGAAGATCCAAAGACCAGTCAGACCTTGGAATGCATGTACACTGGTCCCTAAGATATCAGGAACACATGGATAAATTGGTTAAGGAGCACACTCACATTTATTAGTTGTGGCAATGAATTTAAGAGTAGGGAGGTTATGCTCAAACTGATTGATTAAGCCACAGCTGGAGTATTGTGTGTCACATTATAGGAGGGATGTGATAGCACTGGAAGGATGCAGAAGAGCTTTACCAGAATGTTACCTGAGCTGGAGAATTTCAATTGTGAAGAGAGATTAGACAGACTGGGATTGTTTTCATAAGAACATAGGAATGGGAGTAAGCCATTCAACCGCTTACTCTTCTGCCATTCAAACATATCATGGCTGCTCTGTGGCCTAATTCCATATACTTGCCTTGGGTTCATACCCCTTGATACTCTGGATTAACAAAAAATGTATATCCAAGATTTAAATTTAATCATTGAATTAGCCTCTACAACTCTTTGCATTTAGTAGTGCTTTCTAACATCTCTCTTGAATGGGCCAGGCCATTCTTAGCCTCTGCTCCTGCTTTTAGAATCTTCAACTAGTGGAAAAGTTTATCCTAATCTATGCTTTCTTTCCTTGTTAGTATGCTGAAGACCTCAATTAGACTATCCATTAATCTCATAAATTCTGAAGAATAAAGGCCTAATTTGTCTAATCTCTACTCATAACTTAACCACTGAAGTAAACCTGTGTTGAACTCCCTCCAGAACCAAAACAGCCTTCTGAGATGTGCTGCCTACATCGGCTTTAGTGCTCTAAGTGGGAGCTAACTAAAGTTTTGTATAACAGCATCAAGTAGTCTGAGTCTCTATACTCAGGTCCTTTGGATTTTTAAAAATTAATTTTTGTGGGATGGAGCATCTATTGCCCTTGAGAAGGTGGCGGTGAGCTGCCTTTTTGAATCACTGCAGTCCGCATGTTGTGAGTTGATCCACAATGCCATTAGGAAGGGAATTCCAAGACTTTGACCCAACAACAGTAAAGGATCAGCAATATATTTCCAAGTCAGAATGGCTTGGAGGGGAACTTGAAGGTGGTGGTATTCCTGTGTATTCGCTGCCCTTGTGTTTCCAGATGGAGGTAGTCATGGGATTGGAGGGTGCTGTCTGAAGACTTCTGATAAATTTCTGCAGTGCATCTTATAGAGAGTACACACTGCTGCTGTTGAGGATTGGGGTGGAGCATTGCATTATCCGCAGTGACTATTTTCTGCAATTGTTTGCAGCATTTTAAAGAGCTGTGCATCTGACCCCTAAATCTCATTGGACATCCTTTGTATTTAGCTTTGTCTCTTTGAAAAAAATACCCTGCTCTATTGGTTGTTTTACCTATTAGCAGAGCTTCACAATCACTATGGACAATCTCTGCCTCATCCCAGTAAAGTCTGCCTTACTTAAATCCAAAATTCTCGTGCTCAATCTTTGCTCATATAAACACTGAATGAAATTTAATCATTTGACAAATGGGTGGCATGGTGGTTAGCACTGCTGCCTCACAACGCCAGGGACCCGGGTTCAATTCCAATCTCAGGCAATTGTCTCTGTCGAATTTGTACATTCTCCCAGTGTCTGCGTGGGTTTTCTCTGGGTGCTCCGGTTTCCTCCCACAGTCCAAAGATGTAAAGGTTAGGTGGATTGGCCATGGTAAATTGGTCATACTGTCTAAGGATGTACAAGGTAGGTGGGTTAGCTATGGGAAATGCAGGGTCACAAGGGTAGGAGGGTTGGGTCTGGGTGGGATGCAGTCTGAAGAGTCGATATGGACTTGATGGGCCAAATGGCCTGTTCCCCTCTTCCCGCACTACCACCACCACTGAAGGGATTCTATGAATATCTATAATTTTGTGAAAATGCTCACAAACAATGAGCTGACTAATTAAATCAGGCTCATTGATAATTTCTGGATCCAGTTTGCTTGTCCCCTTGTTACATCAAAGATATATTGCCATAGGAACTTATCCTGAACACGTTCTTGAAATTCACAACCTTTCTAGCAGGTGGTTTTCTGTCCCTCCCAGTCTGTATTAAAGATTCAGATTTCCTTAGAGCAGAGGTGAGATGTATAAAATTGTGAGGGGCATAAACACAAGAAAACTTCACCCTTGATGACGTAGTTTTAAGGTGAGGGGCAGAAAAGTTAGAGGTGATGTGAGAAAAAGCTTTTCACTGAAAGAATGATAGGAATCTGTAATGCGCTGCCTGTAGGCAGAACGAGGCAATAGACAATAGGTGCAGAAATAGGCTATTCTGCCCTTCGAGCCTGCACCACCATTGAATATGATCATGGCTGATTATCCTTAATCAGTATCCCATTCCTGCCTTATCTCCATAACCCTTGATTCCACTATCCTTGAGAGCTTTATCCAACTCTTTCTTAAATGATTCCAGAGACTGGGCCTCCACTGCCCTCTGGGGCAGAGCATTCCACACAGCCACCACTCTCTGGGTGAAGAAGTTTCTCCTCATCTCTGTCCTAAATGGTCTACCCCGTATTTTTAAGCTGTGTCCTCTGGTTCGGCAGTCACCCATCAGCGGAAACATGTTTCCTGCCTCCAGAGTGTACAATCCTTTAATAATCTTATATGTCTCAATCAGATCCCCTCTCAGTCTTCGAAACTCAAGGGTATACAAGCCCAGTCACTCCAGTCTTTCAGCGTAAGGTAGTCCCGCCATTCCAGGAATTGACCTCATGAACCTACGTTGCTCTCCCTCAATAGCCAGAATGTCTTTCCTCAAATTTGGAGACCAGAACTGCACACAATACTTCAGGTGTGGTCTCACAGGGCCTTGTACAGCTGCAGGAGAATGTCTTTGCTTCTATACTCAATCCCTCTTGTTATGAAGGCCAGCATGCTATTAGCCTTCTTCACTACCTGCTGTACCTGCATGCTTACCTTCATTGACTGGTGTACAAGAACACCCAGATCTCTTTGTACTGCCCCTTTACCTAAATTGATTCCATTTAGGTAGTAATCTGCTTTCCTGTTCTTGCCACTAAAGTGGATAACCATACATTTACCAACATTAAACTGCATCTGCCATGCATCTGACCACTCATCTAACCTGTCCAGGTCACCCTGTAATCTCCTAACATCCTCCTCACATATCACCCTGCCACCCAGCTTAGTATCATCAGCAAATTTGCTAATGTTATTACTAATAACATCTTCTATATCATTTATATATTGTAAAAAGCTGTTGGTCCCAGCACTGATCCCTGCGGTACCCCACTGGTCACTGCCTTCCATTCCGAAATGGAGCTGTTTATCACTACTCTTTGTTTTTGTCAGCCAACCAACTTTCAATCGAAGTTAGTACTTTGCCCCCAATACCATGCACCCTAATTTTGCTCACTAACCTCGTATGTGGGACTTTATGAAAAGCTTTCTAAAAGTCCAGGTGCACTACATCTCCTGGACCTCCCTTGTCCATCTTCAGAGTTACATCCTCAAAAAATTCCAGAAGATTAGTCAAGCATGATTTCCCCTTCATAAATCCATGCTGACTCTGACCTATTCCTGTTACTACTGTCCAGATGTGTTGTAACCTTCTTAACATTTAAGAAGTATTTAGATGTGCACTTACGATGCCAAGTCATTCAAAATTATAGTTCGGGCAAAAGCCCTTCATCAGGAAATTTTCCTGAAGATGGGCTTTTGCCTGAAACATCGATTTTCCTGCTCCAGCACTACTCTAATCTTGATTCTAATCTCCAGCATCTGCAGTGCCCACGTCTGCCACACAAAATTATGGCCCAAGTACTTGAAAATGGAATTGGAATTGGTGGTTGTTTTTGACTTGTATAAATGCAATGGGCTGCGGTTTCTGTGTTATAGGTGTCTATGACTCCATGACATTAAATAACAATCTAGAAGCCATGAAAGTAAGGAAATAAAAAGGTAGGGAGGAACTGAAGAAAATTACTGTCATGAGAGAAATGATATTCATTGAATCACTGGAACTGCAGGCTAAATCATCTGATGGATAATATTCCTAGGATCTTAAATGAAGCAACCAATAAGATAAGATAATGTCAATTTTTGAGTTTTTTTTAATTCCCGAATCTTAGGGATGGTTCCATTAGATTGGAAAATAGTAAACATAATTCGTTACTTCAAAATAGCATGGACACAGAAAACAGGAAACTGCAGACTTAAAAACATCTGTCATAGAGAAAGTATGAGAGGATATTATCCAACATGTTATGGAACCACTGAGAAAAAGTCAAGGTAATCATGTAGAGTCAATATGGTTTTGTGAAAAAGAAATCATGTTTAATCAAGTTATTGTAATTCCTTGAGAAAGTAACGTGTTGCAGATAAAAGTGAACCAGTAGATGTATTGTACTTAGATTTCCAGAAGGCATTTGATAACATACACCAAAGTTATTATAGAAAATATACATTTATGGTGGAGTACACAACATATTGACCATAGATTGAACATTGCCTGGCTAACAGGGAACAGAGGTTAGATATATATGGGTCATTTTATGAGTGGCATGCCGCATGGATTAATTTTTTTTACAATTTATATGGAAGAAAACCAATGACATGGTTGCTAAATATGCTGATGAAATGAAAATAGGTTGAAATGTATGGAAGGATAAAGGTGGACAAAGGGCTAAAGAGAGTTAAAGTTTATGGGCAAGGATCTAGCAAGTGGAATATATTTGGGAAAATGAGAAATTGTTCATTAGGGTAGGAAGAATAAAAATGTATGTCACAAAAATAGTGAGAGTTGCACAGCTCAGATGCAGAGGAATCTGGGTGCCCTAGGGCATCAGTTGCAAACGTTTAATATGCAGGTACAACAAGTAGCAAGGAAAGCTAATAAAATTATATGCAAAAATAGGAAGTTTAAGCTTCGGTTAGAAAATAATTGGTGAGACCACATCTGGAGTATAGTGTACAGTATCAGCTATCTTATTTAAGGAAGGATCCAAATACATTGGAGACAGTTGAGAGAGGATTACTGGACTGTTACCTGTGAAAAAAATTGATGGGTTCTCTTTTGAGGAAAAATGATAGGGTTAGGGTTAGGGTTCCACTTGTATCTGCTGAACTATAGATGAGGGAGAATTAGCTTGATTGGAACATAAGACCCAGAGGTGTTGTGATAGGTAGACACGTTTCCATGTGAAAAAAATCGAGAATTAGGGGGTCAGTCTTTTAAAATAAGGGATCATCCTTAAATCAGAGATTAGAATTTTTCTCCCAGGTTAACTGTTTAATGTTTATTCACCATCAAGCATTACCCACAGGTAATCTGGTCAGAATTACACTTCTTTTTGTTTAATCTGGCTGTGGATGTTCTTGCTACTGAACTTCCTACATTACAATGGCAACTGTACTTCAAAAGATTGGCTGTAAAGTATTCTAGGATATTTTGAAATTGTAGCGAGGTATTTAAATGCAAGACTTTCATTATCAAAGAAAGAAGAATATACAATAGTAACAGGATATCAATCAATCTCCTTTTAACTTACAGAAACTAACAACATACATTTGACACAAAACTGATTTATTTAAACTATAATCTAGAATTTTAAACTCCAGCCTAGTTGCAGAATTATTAACATCAACTGAAAGAAAACTCCAGCTGTAGGCACGGTGGCACTGCTACCTCACAGTGCCAAGGACCCTTATTCAATTCCAGCCTCGTGCAACTGTTATGTGGAGCTTGCACATTCTCCCCGTGTCTGCATTCTCCAGTTTCCTCCTACAATCCAATGATGTGCAGGTTAGGTGTGTTGGCCATACTAAATAATTGTAGTATCTACGATGTGCAGGCTAGGTGAATTAGCTTTGGAAAATACACGATCACAGTGATAGGGTAGGCAAGTGGGTAGCTCTTTGGAGGGTCAGTTTGACTCGATGGGCCAAATCGCTTGCTTCCACACTGTAGGGATTCTTGTCTATGTATGTGATTAATAGCATCAATAACGGTCAAATCCAAAGCTTGCAATCACTTCAGAACTCACTGGTGTCACTGAAAAGTGGATAGGTGAGTGAATTGAAGCAGGTCAACAGTTTCTCCCCAGAGTATACTCAGTAGTGTTTCAGTCAGAGCAAGTGAATGGCAGGAACACTGAAAAAGGTCTCATGTCAAACTGAATATGTTGGTGTGAATAAAGGTGGATGAGCTGAGTTACTCCTTACTGCAGTTGGACAAGTGAATCATTTATCCCCAGCATGAACCTGTTGGTGTTTCATGCAAAGGGATGGGTGATTAAATCTCTTCCTGCACTCAGGGCAAATGAATAGTCTCTCTCCAGTGTGAGTGTGCTGGTGAGTCAGAAAATCTCTTATCAGTGTGAACACATTTTGAAGTGAGGCTGGTTAAGTAAGCGAATCCCTTCCCACACTAAGCAGATGAATGGTTTCTCCCCCATGTGAATGCGCTAGTGTGTCACCCAAATCCTTTTGCTTTTAGAGCTGTTCTCACATTCAGAACATTTCAAAGGTCTCTTGCAGAATGAACAATTTAATGTGATGTGAAGGCTGGTGAATGGTTTGTGTGAATCCGCTGGTATATCAGCAGGTGAATTTTGTCTTTGAAGCTCTTTGCACAATTAAAACATTTAAAAGGCCTTATGTCTGTGTGAAAAAAACTGATGTGAGGTGGGAGGGTTGACTGAATCCCTTACCATACTTGGAGCAGATGAATGGTTTCAACCTATTGTGAATTAATTGGTATATCAGCAAATTCTGTTTGCTTTTAAAGCTCTTCTCAGTCAGTACATTAAAAGATCTTCTGTCAGAATGTACAAGCTGATATGAAGTGAGATTGGTTAGTTGAGGGAGTCCTTTCCCATATGCCAAGCAGGTGAGTAGTCTCTCCCCAAAAAAAAGTATATAAATGTGTTCCCAGCCAGGAGTGGGCAGAAGAATCTTTTCCCATAGTCCCACATTTTTAAGCTTATCCATGGTGCCTGTGTCCTCGTCTCTGTCCAGGTTGGGTGACTTGTTGTGTGGCTGTCTGTGTGACTCATTGAAGCCTTTCCCACAGTAAGTAAGTTCACTGGAACAATTTCAAGGGCAGCAATTCAAGGGTGGTATGGTGGCTCAGTGGTTAGCACAGCTGCCTCACAGCGCCAGGGACCCAGGTTTGATTCCAGCCTCAGGCAACTGTCTGTGTGGAGTTTGCACAGTCTCCCCATGTCTGCGTGGGTTTCCTCCGGGTGCTCCAGTTTCCTCCCACAATCCAAAGATGTGCAGGTTAGGTGAATTGGCCACGCTAAATTGCCCATTGTGTTCAGGGATGTGTCTGTTAGGTGAATGGGTCTGGGTGGGTTACTCTTTGGAGGATTGGTGTGGACTAGTTGGGCTGAATGGCCTGTTTCCTCACTGTAGGGGTTCCATAATTTCACTCAGTGATTAAAGCTGTTCCCAGTCAGGGCTCAAGAACCTGTGATTGTGTTTTGGCACTTTTTCAGTCACACAGATATTTCTCTTCTCACAGACAAACGTTTCTCCTTCCACCTTCAAAGGCCCATAGTATCCAGGTCCTGATGAACTGAGTGTCTCTGTGGCGTCTGGCTTGAGTTCATCATCTGTAAATTATCTGATCCTTACAACCTGTAAAATTAGTTGATCAAATTGGTACCACCATCAGTCCAAGATTGAAATTCAGAACAAAAAGTTGTAGTTTCAGTTTCAATGGAATCTTCTATCCTCTCTTGATACACTAAATATGATCCAATCTAACTAAATAAAGCCATAATCATTAATTATTCCATCAACATTCAGAAAAGATTTACAAGGATGTTGCAGGACTACAGGGTTTGGAATATTAAGGAGAGACTTGGACTTTTTCACTGGAGCATAGGAGTTTGAGGGGTGACCATACAGAGGTTTGTAAAATCATGAACGTCATAGATAAGATGAATAGCAAAAGGTCTTTTCTTGAGAGTGCGGGAGTTCAAAACTAGGGGATATATTTTTATGTTGAGAGGAGAAAGATTTAAAAGGGACCTCGGGCAACTGTTTCCACACAGAAGGTGTTAGATAGGTGGACTGAACCGCCAGAAGAAGAAGAAAGTGAGGACTGCAGATGCTGGAGATAAGAGGCAAAAAGTGTGGTGCTGGATAAGCACAGCCAGTCAGACAGCATCTGAGAAGCAGGAGAGTCGATGTTTTGAGCATGAGCTCTTCATTAGGAATCAGAAGGGGTAGATGCAAGTACAGTTACAACATTCAAAAGACATTTGGACAGTATATGAATAGAAAAGGTTTAGAGGGATATGGGCTAAATGCAGGCAAGTCGGACTAGTTTAATTTGGGAAACTTTGTCGGCATGGACATATTGCGCCAAAGGGTCTGTTCACATTCTATACGACTCTGAAAGTGACTAACCAAACCAGAATATTGTTATCGACATCTCTGAGATGCTTTGTTCTGATGTATCCATTGCTTGTGGAGGTTATCCAGTGTAACTTAATATGCTCCCTCTTCAGGGCCATCACAGCATAGACAAGTGGGAGCAGGAAGGATAAGTTGAGGCTGCAATTTGATGAACCATGATTATAAAAATAGCAGAGGAGGATGCAGTCAAAGTAACCCCTCGTCCTCTTGTAAGACCTGCTCATCCAGGTCTTATAAACTGCTATTTTAAATCAGAACCAAGAGCAAGGTCGGGAGAAGATCCTTCAACTTATTGAGATCCTTTGTATCCTGGCAGAGTGGTGTAGGCTTGAAGGGTCACCAAATGTGTAGAAGCAGCCCATTCAAGTAACTGGATAGGGCTATGCTTCCTCAAGAGAATACCATCAAAGCCAAGGTGTTGGCAGCTCAGTTGGACTGAGGGAGGGAAAAGAATGAAATATCTATACTTATAAGAGATTCAGTAGAAAATCAAAGTGAATGTAAGACTGTATGTTGCCTCCCTGGTGCTCGGGTGAGGGATGTTGTGGAGCAGCTGTAGGAAATTCCACTGGAAGAACATGGTCAGCCATAGCTGTGGTCCATGTTAGTACCAAATACTTACTTAAAAATGGAGCTAAGGTCCTAAAAGCCGATTTCAATGAACTAGATAGGAGTTGAAAACAGGAACCTCAGGATTGCATCCAGTCCCATGTGCTAGTCAAAATAGAAATAGAAGAATTGAGAGATTGAACACATTACTGGAAAGCTGGAATAAGAAGGTGGGCATCAGATATTTGGAACACTGGGACTAGTTCTGGGGAAGGAGAAACTTGTACTCGCTGGATAGTCCACTCTTAAATGGGACTAGGATAAATATCTTTCCAAGGAGATCTGATAATGCTGTTGGGAGGGTTTATAACATCGAAATTGGCAGAAGAATAGGAACATGAGGGCAGATTCAGAGCAGGGAACATGAAGCAGAAACTTGGCGAGTGATTCTTCATGACAGAAGAAATAGTTTAAAAATATACAGCACAAAAATTGGCAATATTAAAACGTACACTTATAAACTCAAGGAGCATAGCAAATAAACTCGAAGAGGTGAGTACATCAATTATCAGAGTTGACTGCTGGATGGTGTATTGTCTCCCTAGGGCCAGGGTTGGAGATGCCATTGGATGGCTGTAGGGCAGCATGAAAGCAGAGGGTGATAAGTCAGAAGGTTTAGTACATGTTGGAATGACATAGGAAAGATGAAGGATGAGGTGTTGCATTAAGAATTCAGGGAGCTAGGCAATCAAACCTCAAAGGCTGTAATCTCTAGGTTGCTACCAGTGACTACAGAAGTAGGGGAATAGAGCAGATGAGTGTGTGGCTGAGGAGTTGGCGAAGGAAGGAGGTTTTCAGGGAAGATTCTACCTGTTGAATCAGGATGGAACCAACATCTGATGCTTGGAGTGTTAGAGGTAAGATAGATAAGTTAAGGACATGGTTTGAAATGTGGAAGTGTGACAATGTTGCCATCATCGATGTGGTAGAGGGAGGGGCAGAACAGACAACTCAACATTCCAGAGTATAGGATCTTCAAGTGAGACAGCTATATGTAATAGAGTAGCTACTGTAACATTATCAGTTACTGCAGTAAAAAGAGTTGACATTTTTGAAGAGTCTTCAAATGAGGCCTTGCGGGTACAGTTTAGGTCTGGGACAGTCAAATTGCTGGGAGTGTACTATACGGCCTCAGTCAACTGGCAATACAGGAGTAGATAAGGAGTCAATTCACCAAGTAATGTAAAAATAATAATATTAGAGTAATTTATATTGGGGGATTTCAATTCCCCCATATGAATCTGAATACTTATAGTGTAAAGGGTTTAGAGGGAGGCAGATTTCTTGAAATGTGAGCTATGAGAGCTTTCTTTGTTAACACGTGGAAGATTCAACAAGGATCAGTGCAGTGCAGGACCTAATTTCGGGGAACAAAGCAGAACTGATAGAATAGAGAACAGTACACTACACTATAGGAACTGTTCCCTCAGCCCACTTTGTTGTGCTGAACATGATGCCAAAAGAAACTAATCCCTTCTGTCTGCCCTTGGTCCATATCACTCCATTCCTTGCATGTTCATATGCTTGTCTAAAAGTCCTGTAAATGCCCTCATCATATCTACTTCCACCACCACTCCAGCAGTACATTCTAGACTCTGACCACTAAAAAAATACTTGCCCCTCACCTTTGAATTTTCCCCTCATCTTAAATGCATGCCACATTGTAAGAGATATTTCAACTCTGGGAAAAATATTCTAACCATCTACCTGTCTATGCATCTCAATTTTATAGACTTCTACCAAGCTTCCCCTCAGCCTTCACTGCTTGAGAGAAAACAACCTGAGTTTTTCTAGCCTCTCCTTACAGTTCATCCCCTCTAATTCAGGCAGCATCCTGACAAACCTCTTCTGCATCCTCTCCAAAGCATTCACATCCTTCCTGCAATGTGGTGACCAGAATTGAACACAATACTCTTAAGTGCAGCCTAACCAAAATCTTATAAAGCCGCAACATGACATCCTGACTTTTGTACTCCATTCCCTGACCAATAAAGGCAAGTATGCCATACACCTTCTTTACTTGCATGGCCATTTTCATGGAGCTATGGACTTGAACCCCAAGATCCTGTGCATCAATGCTCTTCAGAGCCTGCCATTAACTGTATACTTTTCCTTAGCATTTGACCTCCCAAAGTGCGGTACCTCACACTTAGCCGGATTAAACTCCATCTGCCATTTCTCCACCTATATCTGCAACTGATCTACATCCTGCTGTGTCCTTGAACAAACTTCTTCACGATCCACAACTCCACCGATATTTGTACTCTCAGCAAACCTTCTAACCCACCCATCTACATTTTCAACTGAGGTAATTTATATATATCACAAACAGCAGAGGTATGGATCCCTGTGGGGTCTCACTTGTCACGGACCTCCAGCCTGACAAACGCCCTTCCATCACTCCCCTCTGACTTCGATGTGCAAGTCAATTCTGAATCTGTGCGGCTGAGTCACTGTGGATCCAATGCTACTTAATCTTCTGGATAAGCCTACATGGGGAACCTTGTCGAAAGCCTCACTAAATTCTATGCAGACAATATACATAGCTCTACCCTCATCGATCATCTTCATTACCTCCTCAAAAACTTCAATCAAGTTAGTAAGGTATGACCTGCCCTGCATAAAGCCATGCTGACTGTGCCTAATTAGGCCATACTTTTCCAAATGTGCTTAAATCCTATCACTAAGGATTCTCTCTAATAGCTTCCTAACCACCGATGTGAAACTTACCCGTCTGTAATTTCCTGGATTATCTTGATTTCCCTTCTTGAACAGAGGAACAACATTAGCTACTCATCAGTCCTCCAGAACCTCTCTAGTGTTGGCGAGGAAGCAAAGATCTTGGTCAAGGCCTCAGAAATCTCCTCTCTTGCCTCTCAGTAACATGGAGAAAGTGAGGACTGCTTATGCTGGAGATCAGAGTTGAAATGTGTTTTGCTGGAAAAGCACAGCAGGTCAGGCAGCATCCGAGGAGCAGGAGAGTCCACGTTTTGGGCATAAGCTCTTCATCAGGAATTTGGGGAGGTGGTTGGGGAGAAGGCGGCTGAGAAATAAACAGGGTGGTAGATGCAGGTGAGGGGCGTTGGTCATAGGTCGGAGGGAAGGGTGGAGTGGAGAGGTGGGAAGGAACATGGACAGATAGGACAGTTCAAGAGGGCAGTGCCAAGTTGGAGGGTTGGATCTGGGATGAGCTGGGATAGGGGAGATGAGGAAACAGGTTAAGTCTTGTGGTTGGAGGGTCCCAAAGCGGAAGATATCGGGTGCCTTGAATTTGGTGGTGGAGGAGACCCAAGACTTGCATGTCCTTAGTGGAGTGGGAAGGGTGGTGGGGTTGTTTGGTGCGTATGTCCAAAATGTTCCTGAAACGAGTTGGCGTCCCGTCTTCCCAAAGTAGAGGAGACCATATCGACGGCAACAGGCACACTAGATAAGGTGTTTGGAGCCTCCTTTGGGGCCTTGGGCGGAGGTGAGGGGGGGGAGGTGTGGGTGCAAGTTTTACACCACTTGCGGTGTCAAGGGAAGATGCCGGGAGCAGAGGGTGAGTTGTGGGGGCATGGACCTAATGTTGGGAGTCTAATGTGGAGGACATAGTCTCTGCAGAATACTGATAGGGGTGGGGAGGAAAAGATATCTCTGGTGGTGTGAACTGACTGTAGGTGGCCGAAATGGCAGAGGATAATATGCTGTATCCGAAGATTGGTTGGGTGGAAGATGAGGAGAGGTTTCTATCCTTGTTGCAGTTGGAGGGGTAGGGTTTAAGGGTGGAGGTGCAGGAGGTGGAGGAGATGCGCTGGAGGAAGTTGTTGATCACACGGGAGGGGAAATTGCGATCCTTGAAGTAGGTGGCTATTTGGGATATTCTGGAGTGGAATTGCTCCTCCTGGGAGCAGATGCGGCAGAGATGGAGGAATTGGGAGTAAGAGATCGCATTTTTAACGGTGGGTGGGGTGGGAGGAGGTGTTGTTCAGGTACCTGTGGGAGTTGGAGTTGGTGGGTTTGACGTAGATGCCTATATTGAGTTTGCCTGAGATGGATATAGAGAAATCCAGGAAGGGGAGGGTGGTGTCAGAAATGGTCCAGGTGAACTGGGGGTCATAGAACATAGATAGAACATAGAAGAATACAGCGCAGTACAGGCCCTTCGGCCCTCGATGTTGCGCCGATCCAAGCCCACCTAACCTACACTAGCCCACTATCCTCCATATGCCTATCCAATGCCCGCTTAAATGCCCATAAAGAGGGAGAGTCCACCACTGCTACTGGCAGGGCATTCAATGAACTCACAACTCGCTGAGTAAAGAACCTACCCCTATCATCTGTCCTATACCTACCACCCCTTAATTTAAAGCTATGCCCTCTTGTAATAGCTGACTCCATATGTGGAAA
>NC_057747.1:142974-274943 GCF_004010195.1 Chiloscyllium plagiosum
AGGCCGCCTTCTTCCATTTAACAAGGGATTCCAATTTCTTATTAAACCACGGCTCCCTCACACGACCCTTTCCTCCCTGCCTGACGGGTACATACTTATCAAGGACACTCAATAGTTGCTCCTTGAACAAGCTCCACATATCAATTACGCCCTTGCCTTGAAGCTTACTTTTCCAAGCCACACATCCTAAGTCATAGTTGCTCCTTGAACAAGCTCCACATATCAATTACGCCCTTGCCTTGAAGCTTACTTTTCCAAGCCACACATCCTAAGTCATGCCTCACCGCATCATAATTTCCCTGCCCCCAGCTATAACTCTTGCCCTGTAGTGCACACTTATCCCTCTCCATCACTAGAGTAAAACTCTATCATTAGTGGAAGGACCCCCTTCTCCACACCCTGAGCTAGTCTGTTACCTGCCCTTGACCTCTATCTCCAACTGCCACTGTGATAATGACTGCCTCAACCTGTCCACCCCCTCACTCACTCCAACCTCTCACCCTCACAAAGCAAAACCCTCCGCTCCAACCCTAACCTCACCATTAAACCAGCAGACGTAGGGGGGCACAGTCGTATTGTGGTGCATAGACCTCTACACCACTGAAGCTGGACACCAACTCACAGACACCTCCTCCAACTACCTTCCTCGATCACAGCTTCACTTCCCATCACCAGACCATCCACAACCTCATTACCTCAGAGGATCTCCTATCCAGAGACGCCAACTGCAGTCCCGGAAGCCCACACTGCTCAGTTCTACCTCTTAGTCAAAATTCACAAACCTGACTGTTCCTGCCAACCCATTATCTCCGCCTGCTCCACCAAACTTATCTCCTCATATCTTGACACAGTCCTTTCCCCTCGGTCTAGGAACTCCCCCACATACATTTGGGACACCACCCACACAATCCAGGGCTTTCATTTCCTCAGCCAGTAATGTCCTATCTTCACCATGGACATCCAGTCGCTGTACATGTCCATTCGCCTTGGCAAAGACCTCCAAGCCCTCTGTTTCTTCCTCTCCTGCTGACCCAACCAGTACTCTTCCACTGACACACTCTTTCAACATACTCGTTCGATTGATGGAACTGGCCTTCACCCTCAACAACTTCTCCTTCGAATCCTTCCACTTCTTACGCACCAAAAGGTTAGCCATGGCCACCTGACAGCTATGCCTGTCTCTTCATCAGATACGTAGAACAGTTCCAAAATTTCTATTTTGACAGTGATGCTCTTCAACATCATTGAAATGTGGCTAAGTTTTATTAAACCCAAATGGCATAACTCCAAATTACTACAATCCATTAATCTCCTTGGCTCTCGTTTCAGCATTACTTTCCGTTGTCCCTTTAACAAATCAATTTTAGGTAAGAATACCATACAATTGATTCCATTAGTGGAATTCTAGGCTGGGAATTGGGTATATTACATTTACATTTACATTACATTACAGTGTGGAAACAGGCCCTTTGGCCCAACAAGTCCACACCGACCCGCCGAAGCGCAATCCACCCATACCCCTACATTTACCCCTTACCTAACACTACGGGCAATTTAGCGTGGCCAATTCAACTGACCTGCACATCTTTGGACTGTGGGAGGAAACCGGAACACCCGGAGGAAACCCACGCAGACACGGGGAGAATGTGCAAACCACTGTGCCACCATGCCACCCACGGTGACAGCATTCATTTTCCTATCATGTACACGTAATCTGATTGAACTGTCTGGTTTAGTAGCCAATAATAAAGGAGAACTCCAATACTCGTGACTTGATTCAATCAGTTAGTTCTCCAACGTGTGCTGAATTTCCTCTGTTACCTTGGCTGGTTTCTCTGGGTTTAACTGATAATAGGTTTTGTTTTATTTCTAGATTACCTATATCCACATCATGTTTGAATGCCAGGGACCCAGGTTGAATTCCAGCCTTGGATGACTATGTGTTAAGTTTGCGCCTTCTCCCAGTGTCTGTATGGGTTTCTGTCAGGTGCTGCAGTTTCCTCCCACAGTCCCAAAAAGTGCTGGTTGGGTTGATTGGCAATGCTAAGTTGTCCCATAGTGTCTAGGGATGTGCAGGTTAGGTGGATTAGCCATGGTTAATGCTGGGTAACGGGGTTGGGATAGGTCTGGAACGATGGTCTTCAGAGGGTCAGTGCAGACTCGTTGGGCCGAATGGCCTCTTGCTGCATTGTGCAGATTCTGAGATTCTATGTTTGATTAATGTGCTACATCCAAGAGTATGTTTGCAAACTTTTTTGTATTTTCTAAACAATATATCTCTCTTTAGATATGAAAATAGTGTCTAAATTCTCTAATACCTCTGAAATTGTTAATCTAACAGCAGGAAACTCACTTTCGGAATTGTCCAATTCTCTTTGCTTTTCATCTTTCTTATGTCCTCTTCTCTACATTTACTACATGACACACCTATACATTCTCATTATCTTCTCTATAATGTACTGTTTTAATTTATTCACATGACACAGTTAATTCTTTTTCGTACTTGCAAACATCAATTAAATATGTGACCTAACACTTGCAATTACTTTACAGGGACCACTGAATTTTGCTTTTTAATGCATCACCTTGTAAAGGCAACAATACCAAAACTTCATCTTCTGCTTTAAAATTCTGATTGTCACATGTTTATCTGTCCACTTTTTCATATTGTTTAGGGAAGATTTTCAATCTTCATGTAGAACTCTACATGGTCCAGTTAACCTTTTCAGAAATATGGATACATGCTCTAACATTAAAAATGTATTTTCCTGATTAAGCAATCACTTTTAATGGTCTTCTTATTAATGGCCATAAGCTAATTTTAATAGGCTGATTCATTTGTTTAATCCCTGGTTGCAAAAAAAAGAGAAGTTCTAATTCTTTGTCCCAATCTTTTGATCCTCAAAATAATAGGCTTGATTATAGTTTTGAGGGTTTGGCGATACGTCTCCAAAGCACTGGCATCTAAAGATGGTATGCAGTCAATTTCAGTTATTTAAATTCCCAAACTATGATGATGTCTTGAAAAGTTTTGACATAATGTTTGACAGATAATCAGGACTTCACTACCATTGGTAGACCATAACGAGTGAAAACTGTAAATTTTTTGCTACACTTTAGGTTTGATTGTTCTTAAGAGGAAAGCCTCTGGAAGTCCGAATTATCATATCCATAATGGTGAGGGTAGATACATTTCTGGCTTTCTTTACAGTGTCAAGTGACCCTGCTTCCTCACCTATCATTTTGGACAATCATACTACACAATTCACAAATACAGTTCAATACTTTTTCAAGAACTAGTTTGGAATTAAGATGCTGAAATGAATCACACTGAGGTTCATCTACAACTTAGAAACATAAAACACAGTGCAGGCGCAGGAGCAGGAGTTGGCCATTCAGCCCTTCAAGCCTTCACCACCACGGTGGTGGTGGCACAGTGGTTAGCACTGCTGCCTCACAGCCCCAGAGACCTGGGTTCAATCCCCGACTCAGGTGACTGACTGTGTGGAGTTTGCACATTCTCCCTGTGTCTGCGTGGGTTTCCTCCGGGTGCTCCGGTTTCCTCCCACAGTCCAAAAATGTGCAGGTTAGGTGAATTGGCCACGCTAAATTGCCCGTAGTGTTAGGTAAAGGGGTAAATGTAGGGTAATGGGTGGGTTAAGCTTCGGCGGGTCGGTGTGGACTTGTTGGGCCGAATGGCCTGTTTCCACACTGTAAGTAATCTAATCTAATCTAATTCATATCATTTCAGTATCCTATTCCTGCTTTCTGTCCATACACCTTGATCCCTTTAGCTTCAAGAGCCAGATCCAGCTCCTTTGTGAAAATAGAGACAAAAACTGTAGGTGCTGGAATCTAAAGTAGACAGGCAGGAGGCTGGAAGAGCACAGCAAGCCAGGCAGCATCAGAAGGTGGAGATGTCGACATTTCATGTATAACCTTTCTTCAGGAATGGAGGTGTGGAGAGAGGGAGATGCAGATAAAGGGGAGTAGGGAGTTTCATATGGGGAGTGGTGAGATAGTGATAGGTGAATACAGGTGGTGGGTATGACCTGGGTTGGTCGATAGGAGGAATGAATCTAGTTGATAGCTGAAAGAAAGGGTCAGTTGGATGGATGGAAGGGAGGAGGAGGGCCATGTGAATATACCTAACGAACTGGCCCCAACAGCTTTCTGTGGTGGAGAATTCCACAGATTTACAACACAGAGTGAAGAAATTTTTCCTCATCTCAGTCTTGAGTGGCTTACTCCTTATTTTTAGACCCTTGGTTCTAGACTTGCCCAACATTGGGAACATTCTTCCTATACCTAGTCTGTCCAGTCCCACCAGCATTTTATGTTTCTAGGAGATCACCCCCTTCATTCTACTAAATTCCAGTGAGTACAGGCCCAGTCATTCCAGTCTTTGATATGTCAGTCCTGTCATCCTGGGAATCTGACTGTTGAACCTTTGCTAGACTCCCTCAATAGCAAGA
Organism: Chiloscyllium plagiosum; assembly: GCF_004010195.1. Taxonomy (NCBI): domain Eukaryota; kingdom Metazoa; phylum Chordata; class Chondrichthyes; order Orectolobiformes; family Hemiscylliidae; genus Chiloscyllium; species Chiloscyllium plagiosum. Next base: position 147,450 of record NC_057747.1, read on the forward strand.
TAATGTCCTTCCTCAAACTAGGAGACCAAAACGGCATACAGTACTCAAGATGTGGCCTCACTAAGGCCTTGTTCACCTGCAGCAAAATATTCTTATTCCTGTCACTATCAAGGCCAGCATGCCATTAACTTTCTTCACTGCCTACTGCACCTCAGCGACTGTTTCACCATGTCACCCAGGTCTCGTTGCACCTCATATTTTCCAAAACTGCCACCATTCAGATAATAATCTGCCTTCCTGTTTTACCACTAAAATGGGAAACTTCACATTTATCCACATTAATTGCAGTTGTCAAACATTTGCCCACTTACCCTTGCAGTCTGTTAGCATCCTTCCCACAGCACACACTGCCAACTAGCTTAGTGTAGTCTGCAGATTTGGAGAGATTACATTCAATTCTTTGATACAAATTGTTAGTTTATATTGTGAGCAGCTGGGGTTCCAGCATTGAGCCCTGTTATACCCCACTTATCACTGCCTGCCACTCTGAAAAAGAATGTTTATTCCAACTGTTTGTTTCCTGTCTGCCAACCAGTTCTCTATCTATATCAATATATCACTGATACCATGGGCTTTAATTTTGCTCACTAATCTCTTGTAGGGGACCTTGTTAAAAGCCTTTTGAAAGTTCAGATATACAACTAGTCCACTCTACTGGTCACATCCTCAAAAAATTTCGGAAGATTGTCAAGTACAATTTCCTTTTAGTGAATTCATACTGACTTGGATAGATCGGGTTACTGCTTTCCAAATGCTTTTTTATTACATCCCTAGTAATTAACTCCAGCATTTTCCCCATCACTAATGTCAGGCTAACTGGGCTATAGTTCCCCATTTTCTCTCTTCCCTCCTTTTTCAAAAAGTGGTTAAATTAGCTACTCTCCAGTCCACTGGAACTCTTCCAGACTCCAGAGAATGCTGAAGTTTGATTACAAATGTATCTACTATTTCTAGGGCTACTTCCTTAAGTACTCTGGGATGCAGAGCATCAGGCCCTAAGGACAAATTGGGGTTTAATCCCTTCAATTTCCCCAATACCATTTCCTGACTAATATAATTTCCTTTCCTTCCTTCTTCATGCTTGACATCTGCTCCTTGGTATTTCTGGACAGTTATTTGTGGCCTCCTTGGTGAAGCCAAATCCAAAGTCTTTGTTCAACTGTTCTGTCATCTCTTGGTTATCCATTATGGATTCACTGGATTCTAACTGCAAGGGACCAACATTTATCTCCAGTCTTTCTCTCCTCACGTATCTATAGAAGTTTTCACAGTCAGTTTTTATGCTTTCGGCAAGCTTACTCACGTATACTATTTTCCCCTTCCAAATTAAACTCTTCGTTCTCCTCCGCTAAATTTTAAATTCTTCCCAGTCCTCAGGTTTTCTGCTTTTTCTGGTCAATTTATAAGCCTCCTCTTTGGCTTTAAACAATATCCTTGATTTCCCTCAACACCAGGTTATAGTCCAACAGGTTTATTTGGAAGCAATAGCTTTCAAAGCGCTGCTCCTTCATCAGGTGGTTGTGGAGGTTAAAATCGTGCTCAGAATTTATAGCCAAAGGAGTCCAGTGTCATGGAGATGTGATACAATACACAATTTTAGATTAAAACATTCATCTTTTATAATGGGATATGCTGGTTTCTGTTCTTTGATATGTCAACACAGGCACCTCCAGTCTTGATTTTCCTTGTTAGCCATTGCTGAGTCACTTTCCCTGTTTTACTCTTACGCCAAACAGAGATGTACAATTGAAGTTCATGCAGGTATCCTTTTGAATGTCTACCATTGCCTATCCACCATCAACAACTTAAGTATCCTTAGCCAGCTTATTCTAGCCAGTGCATGCCTCATACCATCAAAGTTAGCTTTCTTTAAACTTCAAACTAGAATCCTGAACTTAACGGTATTATTCTCCATTGTTATGACATGGCAATGAACCCTTGTGTTAATTAAACCAAATCCCAGAAAAGCCCACCTCACCCGTATTCTGTTAAAGTATAAGTAACAGAGAATTCCCAACTTCCACTATTTAAAGAAAAAAAAAATCAATTTATTCTCTAAAATTGAACATTAAACAACAACTATTTGCAATTCTAAGCCTCCTTTCTCTTAAATAGAACATAGAACATTACAGCACAGAATAGGCCCTACGGCCCTCGATGCTGCACTGACCATCTATCTTACACTATTCCATTTTCATTCATATGTTTATCCAATGCCCATTGTCATTTTGACAGTAACAGTAGCAGTAGGAGGAGTGACAGCAAGGAGCAGGGCTCTGCTGGGAAGGTAAATGTAAAATTATATAAACTTACCTTGTGAATAGGCAGAGTGTATGCTGAACAGGAGTAAACACAGGATGATTGAGTAAGTGAAGTAATATATTTGGGTGGTTGCGTTAGCCGAAACACTACTTAGATAGTGTCTCCCACCCATCCACCTCCTCAAACCCAAGAAAAGGTTCTGTGCACCAGATTTTTAAAAAATTATTTTTCTTTCTAGTCTCTTTGGGAATTTCGAACATTGGGAATATTCCTCCTGCAGAATCTGGGAGGTAAGGATCACCACTAGTATCCCGGCTGACTTCATCTGCAGGAAGTGCATCCAACTCCAGCTCCTCGGAAACCGCGTTAGGGAACTGGAATTGGAGCTGGAGCTGGATGAACTTCGAATCATTTGGGACATTGAGAGGAGTTACAGGGAGATAGTGACACCTTAGATGCAAGAAAGAGGCAGATGGGTTACAGTCAGGAGACGGAAAGTGGATCCAGCAGGCAGTACAGGGAACCCCTGTGCTCATTCCCCTCGATAACAAGTATACCGTTTTGGATAATGTTGGGGGTACAGGTCTCTGGCACAGAGTCTGTCCCTGTTGCTCAGAAGGGAAGGGGCAAAATGAGGAGAAAGTGAGGTCTGCAGATGCTGGAGATCAAAGTTGAAACTTTATTGCTGGAACAGCACAGCAGGTCAGGCAGCATCCAGGGAACAGGAGATTCGACGTTTCGGGCACAGGCCGATTCCTGAAGAAGGGCCTGTGCCCGAAACGTCGAATCTCCTGTTCCCTGGATGCTGCCTGACCTGCTGTGCTGTTCCAGCAATAAAGTTTCAAGGGGCAAAATGAGCAGAGCATTAGTCATTGGGGATTCCATCGTTAAGGAGACAGTTAGGAGATTCTCCTGTAATGAGAGAGAGTCACGATTGGTGTGTTGCCTCTCAGGTACCAAGATTCGTGATGTCTCAGATTTTGTTTTTGGGATCCTTGAGAGGGAGGGGGAGCAGCCCCAAGTCGTGGTCCACAGAGGCATGAATGACATAGAGAGGAAAAGGGATGGGGATTTAAAGGCAGAAATTCAGGGAGCTCGGGTGGAAACTTAGTGATAGGACAAACAGAGTTGTTATTTCTGGTTTGTTGCCCAGGCCACGTGCTAGTGAGGTGAGGTATAGGGACAGAGAGGAGTTGAACACATGGCTACAGGGACAGTGCAGGAGGGAGGGTTTCAGATACCTGGATAACTGGGGTTCATTCTGGGGTAGGCGGGACCTCTACAAACAGGATGGTCTACACCTGAACCAGAAGGGTATCAATAACCTGGGGGGGGGGGTGGAATTTGCTAATGCTCTTTGAGAGGGTTTAAACTAATTCAGCAGTGGGATGGGAACTTAAACTGTAGTTACAGTGTCCAGGAGGTTGAGAGTAATTAGGTCAGCAATATGGTTTCAAGGTTGCAAGAGTTCACTAGCAAGCAGGAAGGTGGTTTGAAGTGTGTCTACTTTAATGCCAGGAGCATCCGGAATAAGGTGGGTGAACCTGCAGCATGGGTTGGTACCTGGGACTTCGATGTTGTGCCATTTCAGAGACATGGATAGAGCAGGGACAGGAATGATTGTTGCAGGTTCTCGGATTTAGATGTTTCAGTAAGAACAGAGATATCAGAGTGCGTCTGGGAAAATTAACAAACAGTGAAATTCACAACTGATCTTGGAGGAACTGTTTGGGCGACGTTCACAACACAGAAGCAGATAAGTTAATCATTGTTTTAAGTGTGTCCAACAGAGAGGCTGCAGTAGTGAGTAGAGTGGATTCTTTCTTGATTATATGTTTTTTTATTAAACTTAAAATATAAGCCATAAATATTAATTTAACCTGGGGCAGTGTTTTGTAGAGGAATAAGACAGTGTTATTTTCTGGGTCTGTAGATTGTGAAGGAGCAAAAATGGCCTTTAGTAGAGTGATATGTGCTTCTTGTCAAATGTGGGAGTTTAAAGAGAGTTTAAGGGTTATTGCAGATTATATCTGCAATAAATGCTGTTGGTTGCGAATCTTATCATATCGAATGGATCGGTTGGAGAGACAGTTAGAAGCAATCAGGTATTTGCAACAGCAACAGGATGTGATGGATGGCAGTTATAGGAAGGGGGAAAGTCTTAGATACAGTCACATAGATGGGTTAACTCCAGTGAGAGAGGTAGGCAGCTAGTGCAGGAGCCTTCTGTGGCTATAGCCATTTCAAACAGGTTTTGGAAAATGTAGGGGGTGATGGATTCTCAGGAGAATGTAGCAAGCACAGCCAAGTTTCTGGTATTGAGACTGGCTCGAATGCAATGAGGGGTATATCGGGTTCCAAGAGATCAATTGTGTTAGGGGACTTTCTAGTCCGAGGTACAGACAGATGTTTCTGTGGCCAGCAGTGAAAAATCAGAATGGTGTGTTGTTTCCCTGGTGCCAGGATCAAGGATGTCTCAGAGGGTGTAGAATGTTCTCACGGGGGAAAGGGGTCATTGTACACATTGGAACCAATGACATTGGAAGGGAAAAGGTTAAGATTCTGAAGAGAGATTACAGAGAGTTAGGCAGAAATTTAAAAAGGAGGTCCTCAAGGGTAGTAATATCTGGATTACTCCCAGTGCTACGAGCTAGTGAGGGCAGGAATAGGAGGATAGAGCAGATGAATGCATGGCTGAGGAGCTGGTATATGGGAGAAGGATTCACACTTTTGGACCATTGAAATCTCTTTTGGGGTAGAAGTGACCTGTACAAGAAGGACGGTTTGCACCTAAATTGGAAGGAGGCAAATATACTGGCAGGGAAATTTGCTAGAGTTGTAAGGTGGGGGGGGGGGGTGCGAGATAGTGAGGAAAGAGATCGATCTGAGACGGGTACAGCTGAGAACAGAAGTGAGTCAAACAGGCAGGGCAGGCAGGGACAAGGTCGGACTAATAAATTAAACTGCATTTATTTCAATGCAAGGGGCCTAACAGGGAAGGCAGATTAACTCAGGGCATGGTTAGCAACATGGGACTGGGATATCATAGCAATTACAGAAACATGGCTCAGGGATGGGCAGGACTGGCAGTTTAATGTTCTAGGATACAAAAGCGACAGGAAGGATAGAAAGGGAGGCAAGAGAGGAGGGGGAGTGGCATTTTTGATAAGGGATAGCATTACAGCTGTGCCGAGGGCGGATATTACAGGAAATACATCCAAAGAAGTTATTTGGGTAGAACTGAGAAATAAGACAAGGACGATCACCTTATTGGGATTGTATTATAGATCCCCTAATAGTCAGAGGGAAATTGAGAAACAATCTTGTAAGGAGATCTCAGCTATCTGTAAGAATAATAGGGCAACTATGGTAGGGGATTTTAACTTTCCAAACATTGACTGGGACTGCCATAGTGTTAAGGGTTTAGATGGAGAGGAATTTGTTAAGTGTGTACAAGAAAATTTTCTGAATCAGTAAGTGGATGTACCTACTAGAGAAGGTGCTAAACTTGACCTACTCTTGCAAAATAAGGCAGGGCAGGTGACGAAGGTATCAGTGAGGAAGCACTTTGGGGCCAGCGACCATAATTCTATTTGTTTTAAAATACTGATGAAAAAGGGTAGACCAGATCTAAAAGTTGAAGTTCTAAATTGGAGGAACACCAATTTTGACAGTATTAGGCAATAACTCTCAAAAGCTGATTGGGAGCAGGTAAGGGATGGCTGGAAAATGGGAAGCCTTCAGAAATGAGATAATGCAAGTCCAGAGACAGTATATTCCTATTAGGGTAAAAGGAAAGGCCAAGGTGTAGGGAATGCTGGATGACTAGAGAAATTGAGGGTTTGGTTAAGAAAAACAAGGAAGCATTTGTCAGGTATGGTCAGCAGAGATCAAATGAATCCTTAGAACAGTATAAAGGCAGTAGGAGTACACTCAAGAAGGAAATCAGGAGGGCAAAAGGGGACATAAGATAGCTTTAGCAAATAGGGTTAAGGAGAATCCAAAGAGATTTATAAATATATTAAGGACAAAAGGGTAACTAGGGAGAGAATAGGGCCCCTCAAAGATCAGCAAGGCAGCCTATGTGTGGAGCCACAGGAGATGGGGGAGATACCAAATGAGTATTTTGCATCAGTGTTTACTGTGGGGAAGGACATGGAAGATATAGAATGTAGGGAAATAGATGGTGACACCTTGTAAAAAGTCCATATTACAGAAGAGGAAGTATTGCATGTCTTGAAATGCATAAAGGTGGATAAATCCCAGGACCTGATCAGGTGTACACTAGAACTCTGTGGGAAGCTAGAGAAGTGATTGTTGGGCCTCTTGCTGAGATATTTGTATCATCGATAGTCACAGGTGCGGTGCTGGAAAATTGGAGGTTGGTTAACGTGTTACCACACTTTAAAAAGGACATGCCAGGGAACTATAGACCAGTGAGCCTGACATCGGTGGTGGGCAAGTTGTTGGAGGGAATCCTGAGGGACAGGGTGTACATATATTTAGAAAGGCAAGGACTGATGAGGGATAGTAAATATGGCTTTGTGCGTGGGAAATCATGTCTCACAAACTTCATTGAATTTTTTTGAAGAAGTAACAAAGAGGATTGATGAGGGCAGAGCGGTAGACGTGTTCTATATGGACTTCAGTAAGGCGTTCGATAAGGTTCCCCAAGAGAGACTGGCTAGCAAGGTTAGATCTCACGGAATACAGGGAGAACTAGCCATGTGGATACAGAACTGGCTCAAAGGTAGAAGAGAGAGGGTGGCCTTTGACCAGTGGAGTGCCACAAGGATCAGTGCTCAGTCCTCTACTTTTTGTCATTTACATAAATGATTTGGATGCGAGCATAAGAGGTACAGTTAGTAACTTTACAGATGACACCAAAATTGGAGTTTTAGTGGACAGCAAAGAAGGTTCCCTCAGATTACAACACGATCTTGATCAGATGGAGCCAATGAGCTGAGAAGTGGTAGATGGAGTTTAATTCAGATAAATACAAGGTGCTGCATTTTGGGAAAGCAAATCTCAGCAGGACTTATACACTTAATGGTAAGGCCCTAGAGAGTGTTGCTGAACAAAGAGACCTTGGAGTGCAGGTTCATAGCTCCTTGAAAGTGGAGTCACAGGTAGATAGGATAGTGAAGAAGGCGTTTGGTATGTTTTCTTTTATTGGTCAGAGTATTGAGTACAGTAGTTAGGACATCATGTTGCAGCTGTACAGGACATTGGTTAGGCCGCTGCTGGAATATTGTGTGTAATTCTGGTCTCCTTTCCTATTGGAAGGATGTTGTGAAACTTGAAATGATTCAGAAAAGATTCACAAGGATGTTGCCAGAGTTGGAGGATTTGAGCTAAGCGGAGAGGTTGAATAGGCTTGGGTTGTTTTCCCTGGAGCATTGGAGGTTGAGAGGTGACCTTATAGAGGTTTATAAAATCATGAGAGGCATGGACAGGGTAAATAGACAAGGTATTTTCCCTGGGATGGGGGAGTCCAGACTAGAGGGTTTGGGGTACAAGAGATATAAAAGAGACCTAAGGAGCAAACTTTTCACGCAGAGGGTGGTGCGTGTGTGGAGTGGGCTACCAGAGGAAGTGGTGGAGGCTAGTACAATTGCAGCATTTAAAAGGTATGAATGGTACATGAATAGGAAGGCTTTGGAGGGATATGGGCGGGTGCTGGCAGATTTGGACTGAAGGGGCTGTTTCTGTGCTGTACATCTCTCTGACTTTATGGCTTTATCCCATTTGGGGTTACAAAAGCAGGAATTACTTTCACCTGCTCGAATAAAGGTACCTGCCAATAACCATGCAGTAAGTCCAAGTTTGTGATGTAACTGGCTTGTCCAACTTTCTCTATACAGGTGTCCAATCTCGATGTTGGATATGATTTTGTTACGTCATTGACCTTTCGATAATCCACGCAAAATCATTGAGTCCTGTCAGGATTGGGAACTAGCACAATCAGCGAACTCTACTTACTCTGACTCGGTTTGATGATATCTTCGTTGAGCATGGCCTCCACTTCCTTCTGGACCTGTCTGGCTTTGAAAGGATTAACCTGGTTGGGGTGTTATTTTATCAGAACAGCATTACCTATGTCAACCTCATGCACAATAGCATTCATCCTCCCCAATGTATTCCTGCATATGTCCTCATACTGCTGAAATAAACCTTTCAAATGCATCCTATGCTCCTGAGACAGATAGTTTACTAACCTATCCCACTCCTCAAGGACTTCCTCATTATTTAACATATTTTGAGGCACATTAAACTTCACGACATCTGGATTTGATTCCTCACTCTGCAGAGCAGTAACTAACACCTGTTTCTTCCGTTCTTTCTCTCTATGATAATAAGGTTTCAACATATTCCCATGGCATACCCAATATAGTTTTACCTATCCGACATCTTTACCAGATAGTTTACTTGACTCAACATTTTCTCAGTTTGATAGACCTGGCTTTGAAGGGATCTCCAATCACTGATAACAATACTAATACATCATCCCCAGGGGAAAATGTCTGAATCTCAGAGTTTTTATCTGCCACCTGCTTCATCATATTCTGTGCCCTCTTCGGGTGCTGTTTAGCTAACTCACCTACTCGGTTTAATCTCGCCCTCATCTCCGATACATAATCCAAGTGTGAGATCTCTGATTTTAATCCAGTCAATTTCTCTTTCATTAATTCCAAGGGCCTCTCACTTCATGTCCAAATATTAACTCAAAGGAAGCAAACTGAGTAGGTTAGTTTGGGGCATCTCTAATGGCAAACATACCTTTATCCCAATCGTTCAGGTAATCCTGACAGTATGCTCTCAACATAGTCTTCAGAGTCTGATGTCACCTTTCTAAAGCTCCCTGGGATTCTGGATGATACACATGTGATTTAAAGCTATCCATGATTTACTTTAACAGTTGAGCAGTAAAATTAGATCCTTGGTCTGACTGATTCTCTCTTGGTAGCCCATTCCACATGAAGAAAACAGCTAACTTCTGTACCACCCTTTTGCCTTGATACTCCGTAACAGAACTGCCTCTGGAAATCTGGTAGACACATCCATTATGTTTAACAAGTACTGGTTCCAACTTTTAGTTCTCGGGAGGGGACCTACGTAATCAATTTTCACCTGCGTGAAAGGTTCTTCGAATGCGGGAATTTGCAACAAAGGTGCTGGTTTTATGACTGACTGTGTCTTAACGTACATTTGGCATGTATGACGTGTATGGCAAAAGTTAACCATATTCTTGAGCATTCCATACCAATACAAATGTTTTTGTACCTTAGCCTGAGTTTTCTGTACACCTAGGTGACCTCCTACAGGTAGGTCATGTGCTACCCGTAACGCTTCTGTTTATATGCTACTGGCAACACAATCTGGTGCACTTCAGCCCATTTCTTCTCTGCACTAACTTGCTGTGGTCGCCATTTTAGTCTTAGGCTTCTATCTTTCAGACAATAACCCTGAGGAATATTCTCTGCCTTCTTTTCAAAGTACGCATCTTAATTTTTTCTTTTATTGTCTCTTCTTTTTGTTGCATGTCCATTTGCCTTTCAGAAGTAAACACTTCTGTCTGAGCCTCTGCCTGTTCAGGTTTTTCCTTCACCATTACATCAAACAGGGTGTCTGCTAACTGAACCTCAACTCCTTCACCTTTCTCTTTAGTTTTTGCTTCGTGCTGTGACTTATGATAATGGGATCTTGTTACTACACAGGCTGGGAAAATACCAGGATTTTTTTTTAATTCCTCAGTTTCCTGGTCTTCCTTGGGCTTTTCCACAACAAGAGGTGACACTCCTAGCTTGAATCCTGTCAAATCATTCCCAAGAACAAACTGGATTCTTGGAACAGACACTCTGTCAATCACTCCCACTGTTACTTCCCCAATCCTGAGTTGGTACTCCAACCTGATAGAACATAGAACTTTCCAGCGCAGTACAGCTCCTTCGGCCCTCGATGTTGCACCAACCTGTGAAACCAATCCAAAGCCCATCTAATTTACACTATTCCATTTTTGTCCATATGACTGTCCAATGACCATTTAAATTCCCTTAAAGTTGGTGAGTCTATTACTATTGTAGGCAGTGCGTTCCACGCCCTTACTACTCTGAGTAAAGGAGTTACCTCTGACATCAGTCTTATATCTATTACCCCTGAAATTAAAGCTATCTCCCCTTGTGCTAGCCATCACCATCTGAAGAAAAAGGCTCTCACTGTCTACCCGATTTAACCCTCTGATTATCTTATATGTCTCAATTAAGTTGCCTCTCAACCTTCTCTCTAATGAAAACAGTCCCTCAGTCTTTCTTCATTAAACCTTCCCTCCACACCAGGCAACAGCTTAGTTCTCCTTTGAAACCTCTCCACATCTTTCATATAATGTGGTGACCAGAACTTATGCAATACCCCAAGTGTGGCTGCACCAGAGTTTTGTACAGTGGCAATATGACCTCTTGGTTCCAAAACTCAATCCCTCTACTAATAAAAGCTAACACACCATATAGAAAGTATTCTGCCTGGAGGTCATTGTTGAGTGGGGTCCCGCAGGGCTCTGCTCTTGGGCCTCTGCTCTTTGTAGTTTTTACAAATAACTTGGATGAGGAGATTGAGGAGTGGGTTAGTAAATTTGCAACTGACACAAAGGTTGGAGGTGTTGTTGATAATATAGAGGGTTACTGCAGGCTGCAGCGCGACATAGACAGGATGCAGAGCTGGGCTGAGAAATGGCAGATGGAGTTCAACCTGGATAAATGCGAAGTGAGGCATTTTGGAAGGTTGAACTTGAATGCTGAATATAGGATTAAAGACAGGATTCTTGGCAGTGTGGAGGAACAGAGGGATCTGGGTGTGCAAGTACATCGATCCCTCAAAGCTGTCACCCAAGTGGATAGTGTTGTTAAGAAAGCATATGGTGTTTTGGCTTTCATTAACAGGGGTATCAGGTTTAAGAGCCGTGAGGTTTTGCTGCAGCTCTACAAGTCCCTGGTGAGACCACACTTGGAATATTGTGTCCAGTTCTGGTCGCTCTACTATAGGAACGATATAGAAGCTTTGGAGAAGGTGCAAAGAAGGTTTACCAGGATGCTGCCGGGACTGGAGGGCTTGCCTTATAAAGTAAGGTTGAATAAGCTCAGACTTTTGTCTCTGGAGAGAAAGAGGAAGAAAGGAGACCTGATCAAGGTGCATAAAATAATGAGAGGAATAGATAGAGTCAATAGCCAGAGACTTTTCCCCAGGACAGGATTGATTGGTACAAGAAGTCATAGTTTGAAGATGTCAGGAGGAAGGTATAAAGGAGACGTCAGAGGTAGGGTCTTTACGCAGAGAGTTGTGAATGCATGGAATGCGTTGCCAGCTGTGATGATGGAAGCAGAGTCATTGGGGACATTTAGCGACTGCTGGACATGCACATGGATAGCAGTGAGTTGAGGGGTGTGTAGGTTAAGTTACTATATTTTACATTAGGATTAAATCTCGGCACAACATCGTGGGCCAAAGGGCCTGTTCTGTGCTGTACTTTTCTATGTTGTATGTTCTATATGCCTTCTGAACAGCCCTATCAAACCTATGTGGCAACTTTCAGGATCTATATATGTGGACAACGAGATCTCTCTGCTCATCTACATTACCAAGAATCTAACCATTAGCCCAGTATTCTGCATTCCTGTTGTTCCTTCCAAAGTGAATCACCTCACACTTTTCCGCATTAAACTCTACTTGCCACCTCTCAGCCCAGCTCTGCAGCTTATCTATGACCCTGTGTAACCTACAACGTCCTTTGGCACTATCCACGACTTTAGCAACCTTAGTGTTATCCACATATTTACCAACCCATCCTTCAACGCCCTCATCCAGGTCATTAATAAAAATGACAAACAGCAGTGAATCCAAAACAGATCCTTGCGGTACACTCCTAGTAACTAAAATCCAGGATGAACGTTTCCCATCAACCACTATCTCTGACTTGCTTTAGCTAGCCATTCCATTCCTCCAAATTTTGTTCTGATCTTGCATAAGGGAATGCTTAAGTCCTATCCATTTGTCCCACTCTCTTGAGTAACAGGTCAGAAAGAGTGCGAATACGTTCATCCCTTACTATTAGAGACTGGTTAGATCTTGTATCTATCAGAACTAGAACTTCTTTTCCTGTTCTTTCTGATGCAATTTTACCCACAGGGGCGAATTATTTATAGAGATTAGGCATTAATTCCATACCCAGTCCCTGCATAAGCAGTGCACTCTCCTGCAGCTCCTCAACTTTTCTTGGGGTTTCCTTTACTACTTTCACTAATGCCACTGATATAGCTTCTTTTACCATATTTTTCCCACAGTGCCTTTTTTTAACAACCAACACTGTGACTTTATGTGTTCCACTTTACCACAGTGGAAACAGCTAAGGCCTTTCACTTCCTTTTCACCCTCTTGGGCTTCTTTATCAACCTATGGTAAATACTTACCACTGTTATCTACTCTTTGTTTCATAGTACAGGATCTCCCTTCTCCCAATTTCTATCCCTCACAGGATGAAATTCTTGCTGGAAGCTTGTCTTCTGAACCAACGTGCATTCATCCGCTAACTGTGCTGCTCTTTTCACTTCCTGAATTTTCTGTTCGTCCACATGAATTCTCATCTCTGGAAGTGAGTTTTAATCTCCTCCAACAGAATAATCTCTCTTTGAGCCTCATAGGCCGTTTTTTAAAATTATTTTTATTGAAAAGAAAAAAATATTGGGTTTTTCTTTACAAAATTACAAAACTAATACAAAATAGTGTAACCACTTTACAATATAATAGCAACATCAATATAAATAAAGAAAACAACCTACTAATCTTCTCTACAAACTACCAAAACACAAAGAAAGATATAAAAAAACTACAAAAAAAAACTACAATACAGTCCATAACTAACGAAAAAGAAGATAAATAAATAAATACACATTAAAATTAAAATCAAATCAAGTCATAACAAGACCCGTATTTCTATGGGATTCTCCCAGTGGCCCCCGAACCGACAGACATCACCCTCACGGCTAAACAAAGGTATGGCCAATACATCTGCATCCGTGTAGCTCAAGAAGGGCCGCCATGTTCTATTGAACAATTCCATTTTTGGTGCACCACATTTGTAAGCAAGTCCAAAGGAATATGTTCCATAACTATTCTATGCCAATTAGAAAGTCATGGGGGACTTTCCAATACCCAGCTTGCTAAAATGTTTTTTTCACACAAAAGGAGAGGATAGTAAATAGTTTCTTCCCGTTTGCATCTAGAGAAGGAAGATTTGGAAAGTCCAAAAGGAGAGACACCAGGTCCAATCCAATCTCCGTTCCCAAAATCTTTGCCAAGGCATTTGCTACACTGTCCCAATATCTACAAATCTTATGGCATGTCCACAAACAATGAGTGAGAGCCCCAACTTCTCTTTTACATTTAGGGCACATTGGGGATGCTCCTGCCTTGAACTTTGTAAGCCACTCTGGTGCTATATGGGCCCTATGAAGTATCTTCAATTGAATAGCTTGAGTCCTATTACAAATAGAGATCTTCCTGGCATTTCCCCAGATGTCCTCCCACATCTCTGAAGAGATTTCCACCCCTAATTCTTGAGTCCAGGTTTTATAGAGCTGTTCCATGTCCTTCGATACATTATTACCTAGCGAGTGGTAAAGAGTACTGACCAAGGGGGGCCGAAGCAATCTCCTTTCCATATCTGGTTTGTAAGGATTAGCTATCAATGTAGTATTTTTTTGTATGAAGTCTTGTACTTGAAAATATCAAAAGAGATCCTTGCTAGGTAACTCGAACTTCTGACGCAAATGTTAGAAGGACATCATGACCTCACCATCGAACAGATCTCCCAAACAGGTGATTCCTCTGGACTCCCAAAATGTAAATTCAGTGTCTATCAAACCTGGCTGAAATCCTAACATTCCCACTATTGGAGTAAACGGGAAGGTTTATCATAAAAATTACCCTTTTGTAGGGTAATCTAAGGCCTGCACTCATCAAAATGATTTTGTTCAATTCTTTCAAATTCAACACAAGTCCGACCTGGTTCCTTCTTTAGTTTCTGAACCACTGTCTATACACTTCTGGTACCAACTCATAAGCACTTAAGATAGCCTGTGTGACCTTTTCATAATCTCTTGACCCCTCATCTGACAGCACTGCAAATACCTCACTAGCTCTGCCTACCAGTTTAGTCTGAACTAGCATTACCCACAAGTCCTTGGACCATTATCTGCCTAACCAATTTTTCAAATGAAATAGAGGAGGTTTGCACATGTTTCTCATCAAAATGTGGCAGAATTTCAACATATTTGTATATATCACTACTTTCTCTTTTAATTTCCATCCTGTTAACTTGACTTTATTGACTATGTCACAACTTCTCAAGTTCAAGTTCTCTATTTTTCTATCTCCCTTTCTTTCTCTTTGATCAGCTAAGAACCTTCTCTCTCTTCCTTTTTCCTCTCCTTTTCTTCTCTCTCTCTCTCTCTTTGCTCATCTAAGAACCTTCTATTTTTCTTCTCTCTCTCTCTTCACTCTCTCTTTCCTCTCCCTTGCTCTTTCCTCTCTCTCTTTGTTTATCTTTTTCCTTAGTTCCTCCATTTTCCTTAATTGTAATTTCAGTTTTTTTCTAACTCTACTGCACTTGTCTGTTTCTCTGACACACCTATTTGAGTATTTCCCTGACAATTTCTGCTTTACTTTTGTCCTTGATTAAACCCAATTCTAACCTCTTTGCTAATTCCAAAAGTAAGGTCTTTTTCTTACCTTCTAACCTTTCTTGGCAAAACTGGGAATCATCTTCAAATCCCAGAACCTCTTTAGCAACTTTAAGAGCCATTTCTCTCACTTTAAGTTTAACCAACCACAGTCACCAAAATTAAACAAATTGTCTTACCTATATTTTAATTAATGATCTCGGACACTAACCGACAAGTGTTTAAAACTAATGGGCTTTGTTCATAACATAAATCTATTCAAATCTGTCCAAAGATCAGAATGGATCTGTCTAAACCTGTCCAAATACTGGACGAGCCCCCAAACTGTTACAACATGAGATAAATTCCACTGCTAGTTGAAACTAGACACACAGAAAAGCTCACCTCACCTCATAATCTGTAATATGTGAGTGACAAAGAACTACCAAATCCCACTATTTAAAGAAAACATTAACAGTTTAATCTTAAATCCAAGAAAAAAAGAGCATTAAACAACAACTATCTACACTGTAATCCTCCTTTGTCTGATCAATTTATCTCCCTCCCACTCTACAACTATATACTGATCCGATAAAAACCCCAATTAAGTTTTGCAAAAAATTCAAAATTTCAAAACCAGTCAGCTGTGTTGCTTCTCCTCTCTATCTTCCTCTGTAGATTTTCTTCAGTCTTCTGCTTCACAGATTTCGTATGAAAAGGCACCTTTCAGAAAGGGTCTCTACGGGCAGTCTGTTTGTTGTTGCTCTTTGCCGCTCTGACTAACTGTTCAAATTGCCCAATTTTCATACCCCAAAACATCAAATCGTCTCATTAGTTTGATGTCATCAAATCAGTAAAATTCAAATTCGATTGGATTTTGATATTTTGGGGCATAATTTAAACCAGCAGAAAGTGAGGGCTGCAGATGCTGGAGATTAGAGTCAAGAGTGTGGTGCTGGAAAAGTACAGCAGATCAATAGACAATAGGTGCAGGAGTAGGCCATTCTGCCCTTCGAGCCTGCACAACCATTCAATATGATCATGGCTGATCATCCTTAATTAGTATCCTGTTCCTGCCTTATCTCCATAACCCTTGATTCCACTATCCTTGAGAGCTCTATCCAACTCTTCCTTAAATGAATCCAGAGACTGGGCCTCACACAGCCACCACTCTCTGGGTGAAGATGTTTCTCCTCATCTCTGTCCTAAATGGACTACCCCATATTTGTAAGCTGTGTCCTCTGGTTTGGCACTCACCCATCAGCAGAAACATGTTTCCTGCCTCCAGAGTGTACAATCCTTTAATAATCTTATATGTCTCAATCAGATCCCCTCTCAGTCTTCGAAACTCAAGGGTATACAAGCCCAGTCACTCCAGTCTTTCAGCGTAAGGTAGTCCCGCCATTCCAGGAATTGACCTTGTGAAGCTACGCTGCCCTCCCTCAATAGCCAGAATGTCTTTCCTCAAATTTGGAGACCAGAACTGCACACAATACTCCAGGTGTGGTCTCACCAGGGCCCTGTACAGCTGCAGAAGAACCTCTTTGCTTCTATACTCAATCCCTTTTGTTATGAATGCCAGCATGCTATTAGCCTTCTTCACTACCTGCTGTACCTGCATGCTTGCCTTCATTGACTGGTGTACAAGAACACCCAGATCTCTTTGTACTGCCCCTTTACCTAAATTGATTCCATTTAGGTAGTAATCTGCCTTCCTGTTCTTGCCACCAAAGTGGATAACCATACATTTATCCACATTAAACTGCATCTGCCATGCATCTGACCATTCACCTAACCTGTCCAGGTCACCCTGTAACCTCGTAACATCCTCATCACATTTCACCCTGCCACCCAGCTTAGTATCATCAGCAAATTTGCTAATGCTATTACTAATATCATCTTCTATATCATTAACATATATTGTAAAAAGCTGTGGTCCCAGCACTGATCCCTGCGGTACCCCACTGGTACCACAATTCCAAAATGGAGCCGTTTATCACTACTGTTTGTTTCCTATCAGCCAACCAACTTTCAATCCAAGTTAATACTTTGCCCCCAATACCATGCGCCCTAATTTTGCTCACTAACCTCCTATGTGGGACTTTATCAAAAGCTTTCTGAAAGTCCAAGTACACTACATCTACTGAATCTCCCTCGTCCATCTTCAGTTACATCCTCAAAAAATTCCAGAAGATTAGTCTAGCATGATTTCCCCTTCATAAATCCATGCTGACTCTGACCTATCCTGTTACTGCTATCCAGATGTGTCGTAATTTCATCCTTTATAATTGACTCCAGCATCTTTCCCACCACTGAGGTCAGACTAACTAGTCTATAATTTCCTGCTTTCTCTCTCTCACCTTTCTTAAAAAGTGGTACAACATTAGCCACCCTCCAATCCACAGGAACTGATCCTGAATCTATCGAACCCTGGAAAATAATCACCAACGCATCCACGATTTCTTGAGCCACCTCCTTCAGTACCCTGGGATGTAGATCATCAGGCCCCGGGGACTTATTAACCTTCATACCTAACAGTCTCTCCAACACCAATTCCTGGCAAATATAAATTCGCTTAAGTTCAGGTCCTTCAGCCACTGTTACCTCAGGGAGATTACTTGTGTCTTCCCCAGTGAACACAGATCTGAAGTACCAATTCAATTCTTCTGCCATTACTTTTTTCCCTGTAATATATACTCTTGTTTCTGTCTTCAAGGGCCCAATTTTAGTCTTAACCATTTTTTTTGCCTTTCACATACCTAAAAAAACTTTTACTATCCTCCTTTATATTTTTGGCCAGTTTACCTTCGTACCTCATTTTTTCTCTGCGTATTTCCTTCTTAGTAATCCTCTGTTGTTCTTTAAAAGCTTCCCAGTCCTCCGTTCTCCCACTTATCTTTGCTATGTTATACTTTTTCTCTTTTAATTTATATGTTTCTTAACTTCCCTCAGGCAGCATCCGAGGAGCAGGAGAGACGTTTCGGGCAAAAGCCCTTCATCAGGAATAGGGCATAATTTGAACTGTATATTCCAGTTGGACAATCTGACCATCACATCAAAGTAAACAGAGCAAAGAGAGTCCATGAACCAGGGTGAGAAGCAACAAACTGTTGCCAATGTGCTTTTATTACTAACGTGCACCAATTCAAATTCAAGCAAGAAGACAAATTCAAATCTATCATAAATAAACATAACCATTAGAAATAACACATATGTAAACATCCACTCACTTCTCCATAAGAATTCAAAACTTAGAAATATTGAATAATATTTGTACACAAATTATGCAAACTTCATGGGTTTGAAAATGCCCATCTTAACAAATGATGAGTGCCTGTTATCAATTTGTCTGTAATTAGATAAATGAATTTATTTGCCTTAGAGTGATTGAAGTTTAAATAACTGAACAGCAAAACCTTTGAATTTAAAAAAGGAAAAGGTTAACTTATTTTGTTTCTGCCTTGCCATGAGGCTGCTAAAACAAATTATGTTTCTGTCACTCTTTCTCTCACACTTTTTCAGTCTTAGGACACAGATTGCCTTAGATTATGGACAGAAGAGATTTACCTAGATTATCTGGGCTAGACAGTTTTAGTGATGAAAAGAAATTGGGTAGATTGGGATAATCCAAAGAACTGCAGATGCTGGAAATCTGAACCAAAACCAGAAATTTCTGCATAAACTCAGCAAATCTGGCAACATCTGGAGACAAAGCAGAATTAACATTAAGTCCAGTGGCCTCTTCAGAACAATTCTGAAGAAGAGTCACTGGACCAGAAATGTTAACTCTGCTTTCTCTCCACAGATACTGCTGGGATGGCTAATATTCTCCAGCAATTTCTGCTTCTGTTTTGAATAAACTAAAGTCATTTTCCTTGAAGCAAAGGAGTCTGAGTGGGGAGATGGAAAGCTGTTTCCTCAATATCAAGAACAACACCCCCAGTATCCAGGTCAGGTCTCACAGCATCCAGGTCAGGTCTCATGGGCTCCCCAAAGACTGGGTGTCCTACTTCCATTCCCCTGGGCCTAGGCTTTCTCTCTCACTCACCCCAGACCAAGGTCTCCCACACCCCCAAGACATTATTCCCCACGCCCTCTGGGCCTAGGTTTTCACTTCTACTCAATCAGGTCTCCCTCTGTCACTCTTCCACAACCTGCACCGCCATTTACCAAAGGCCCAGATTTTAAATTCCACTCCCTCTGGGCCAGGCATTTTAGCATCACTTGTCACAGTCCTAGTGATACTAGTGTGCTGGAAGTACATCCCCATTGTCCAATGAAACATCATAATTGTCAAATATAACTAACGTAATCATTAAGGTTGGTTATTGTCTGGTTTAAGCACCCTCTGAGAAAAAAAGGAACTAACTGATATCGTCAATAAACAAGCAAACAAAAATAACTTATTGGAATAAATGTATCCACCTTATTGATTACTAATGTGCCAACTTAAACTATAGCTTCTTTAAATCCAAACACACAAACACATTCATTCTGGGCAAGGTCTTCACTTGAACCAGAGGGGTACTAATATCCTGGGTGGGAAATTTGCTGGTGCTATTCAGGTGGGTTTAAACTAGCTCAGCAGGGGGATGGGAACCGGAGGTGCAGTTATAGTGCGCAGGAGAATGAGAGTAGGAAGGACAGGGACAGGATTTCAGGGTCACAGGAATGTGATGGCAGACGGCAAAGTGGTTTGGAGTGTGTTTACTTCAAAGCCAGAAGTATCTGAAGTAAGGTAGGTGAGCTTGCAGCATGGATAGGTACTTGGGACTTCGATGTTGTGGCCATTTCGGAGACATGGATAGAGCAAGGTGAGGAATGGATGTTGCAGATTCAGGGTTTAGATCTTTCATTAAGAACAGGCAAAGAGGGGGAGGCGTGGCCTTATTAGTCAAGGATAGTACAACGGTGGCTGAGAGAACTTTTGATAAGGACTCGCCTACTGAGGTAGTGTAGGCTGAGGTTAGAAACAGGAGAGGAGAGGCCACACTGCTTGGAGTTTTTTCGAGGCCTCCGCAGAGTTCCAGGGAGGTGGAAGAGAGGATTAGCAAAATTATTCTGGGTAGGAGTGAAAGGAACAGGATGGTCAATATGGGGGACCTTAACGTCCCCAACATTGACTGGAAATGCTATAACTCCACTATGTCGGATGGATCAGTTTTTGTCCATCGTGTACAGGAGGGTTTCCTGACACAGTATGTCAAAGGGCCGACAAGAGGGGAGGCCACACTGGATCTGGTGCTTGGTAATGAACCAGGACAGGTGTTTGATTTAGTTGTAGGTAAGCACTTTGGAGAGAGTGACCATAATTCAGTTACATTTAGTTTAGCAATGGAAAGGGATAGGTACGTGCCACAGGTCAAAAGTTATCGATGGGGCAAGGGCAATTATAATGTGATTAGGCAAGAATTAGGATGCATAGAATGGGATAGCAAAATGCAGGGGATGCAGACAATGGAAATGTGGAGCTGGTTTATGGAACAGATATTGCGTGTCCTTGATAGGCATGTCCCTGTCAGGCAGGGAGGAAGTGATAAGGTAAGGGAACCGTGGTTTACAACAGAAATTGCATCTCTTGTTAAGAAAAAGAAGGAGGCTTGTGTGTTGATGAGGCAAGATGGTTCAGATAAGGCGATGGAGAGTTACAGATCAGCTAGGCAGGATTTAAAGAGGGAGTTAAGAAGAGCAGAGAGAGGACATGAGCAGTCTTTAGCAAATAGAATAAAGGAGAACCCTAAAGCTTTCTATAGGTATGTGAGGAATAAAAGGATAATTAGGGTCGGAATAGGGCCAATCAAAAACAGAAATGGGAAGTTGAGTGTGGACTCTTTGGAGATCGGAGAAGTGCTAAACAAGCATTTCTCATCGATGTTCACTCAGGAGAAGGAGAATATTGTAGAGGAGAAGAATGAGGTACGAGATATTAGACTCGAAAGGATCGAAGTTAGTTACGAACAGGTGTTGTCAATTCTAGAAGGAGTGAAAGTAGACAAGTCCCCTGGGATGGATGGGATTTATCAGAGGATTCTCTGGGAAGCTAGGGAGGAGATAGCAGAGACTTTGGCTTTGATATTTGAGTCATCATTGTCTACAGGTTTGGTACCAGAGGACTGGAGGATTGCAAATGTTGTGCCCTTGTTCAAGAAGGGCAGTAGAGATGATCCAGGTAATTATAGACCAGTGAGACTTACTTCTGTTGTAGGAAAGGTTTTGGAAAGGATTAGATTTATAATCATCTAGCAAGCAACAATTTGATTTCAGATAGTCAACATGGTTTCGTCAAGGGCAGATCGTGTCTCACAAACCTCATTGAGTTTTTTGAGAAGGTGACCAAGCATGTAGATGAGGGTAGGGCAGTTGACGTGGTATACATGGACTTCAGTAAAGCCCAAAGGTTCCACGTGGTAGGCTGTTGGAGAAAATGCAGAGGCATGGAATTGAGGGGGATTTAGCAGTTTGGATTAGAAACTGGCTTTCTGAAAGAAGGCAGTGAGTGATGGTTGATGGAAAATATTCAGCCTGGAGTCCGGTTTCTAGTGGTGTGCCACAAGGATCTGTTTTGGGACCACTGCTGTATGTGACTTTTATAAATGACTTAGCCACAGGCATAGGTGGATGGATTAGTAAATTTGCAGACGTCACTAAAGTCGGTGGAGTAGTGGACAGTTTGGAAGAATGTTACAGGGTGCAGTGGAACTTGGAAAAATTGCAGAATTGGGCTGAGAGGTGGCAAATGGAGTTCAATGCAGCTAAATGTGAGGTAATGCACTTTGGGAAGAATAACAAGAAGGCAAAGTATTTGGTCAATGATTCTTGGTGGTGTTGATGTGCAAAGGGATCTTGGAGTCCATGTGCATAGATCCCTGAAAGTTGCCAACCAGGTGGCTAGTGCTGTTAAGAAGGCATACAGTGTGTTAGGTTTCATTCGTAGTGGGATTGAGTTCCGGAGCTGCAATATCATGCTGCAACTATACAAAATGGAGGTGCGGCCACACTTGGAATATTGTGCACAGTTCTGGTCCCCATATTTCAGGAAGGATGTGGAAGCATTGGAAAAGATGCAGAGGAGATTTACCAGGATGTTGCCTGGTATGGAGGGCAGGTCTTATGAGGAAAGGCTGAGAGACTTGGATCTGTTCTCACTGGAAAGAAGAAGGCTAAGAGGGGATTTGATAGAGACATACGAGATGATCAGAGGATTAGATGGGGTAGACAGTGAAAGTCTTTTTCCTCGGATGATGACATCACCGTGTACGAGGAGGCATAACTACAAATTGAGGGATGATAGATTTATGATTAGATTAGGTCAGAGGTGGGGAACCTGCGGCCTTCAGGCTGCATGTGGCCTTCTAGGCCTTTTGAATGAATCCAAATTTTGCAGAACAAATCTTTTATTTTTTATTAATATGTTATTTTCATCCTTTATTGTTTTAATCCAAAAATGAATGTATTTAAAATACCAGAGAGTAAAAGAAAATGCAACAAAATAATCCTCACTGACTGACCGCCACAAATAAAAAATTGGTAAGTCATAAGGGCTATTTCGACACCTACTACACTCATGATTTAGTTATAATGCGACTCTAGAATGTATGTTATCTTCCCCGCCTGAATGGTTCCATTACCACCCGAGGCTGGTTGGCGAGAGCCTGTGAGTATCCAATACGCCAGTGTTTATCAACTTATGACAACAGACAAAACAAAGCAGTCACAACAAAGTCATTAAAAAGTTAGTTAACTTTAGAATTAACATTTTTTTTTCTTTTTTTTTAGTTAGGTAGTAAATAGTAGTTAGATTTTTACAAAATAATGTGAATTGTGAAGAATATATAATTGAAGTTTCTTGGATGCGGCCTTATTAGATTACAACTAACATAATGCGGCCTTCAAACATGAATAGATTCCCCACCTCTGGATTAGGTTATTAGATTAGATTCCCTGCAGTGTGGAAACAGGCCCTTTGGCCCAACCAGTCCACACCAACCCTCCGAAGAGTAACCCACCCAGACCCATTTCCTTCTGACTATTGCACCTAACACTATGGGGAGTTTAGCATGGCCAATTCGCCTGGCCTGCATATCTTTGGACTGTGGGAGGAAACCGGAACACCCGCAGGAAACCCACGCAGACACAGGGAGAATGTGCAAACTCTACACAGACAGTCACCCGAGACTGGAATCGAACCTGGGACCCTGGTGCACTGAGCCACTGTGCTGCACTGACAGTTAACAGATGTCAGAGGCAGGTTCTTTATGCAGACAGTGGTAAGGGCGTGGAATACCCTACCTGCTAACATAGTCAACTCAGCCACATTAGGGAGATTTAAACAATCCTTAGATAAGCACATGGATGATTTTGGGATAGTGTAGGGGGACAAGCTGAGAATAGTTCACAGGTTGGTGCAGCATCGAGGGCTGAAGGGCCTGTTCTGCGCTGTATTGTTCTGTGTTCTATGTTCTATTAACAGGTAGGGCAGACAGATAAGATAAACAGATATTTTAGGAATAAGGTGGGTGAAAAATATAGACAAAAAAAAGGTACAATAAAAATGAAATGTCCAATCAGGGAAAATTAGAAAATTTCAGTTTTGGTATTGGGATGGCACAATGGTTCAGTGGACAGCACTGCTGCCTCATAGTGCTGGGTTCTGCGTTCAATTCCACCCTCGGGGGACTGTCTGTGTGGAACTTGCACATTCTCTTTGTGTCTGTGTGAATTTCCTCTGGGTGCTCCAGATTCCTCCCACGGTCAAAAAAATGTGCAAAGGTTAGGTAGATTGGCTATGCTAAATTGCCCATAGTGTCCAGGGATTTGGAGATAGCCATGGAAATGCAGAGCTACAGGGAAAAGGTCGGGGGATGAGCCTGGGTGGGATGCTCTTCAGAGTCAGTATGGACTTGTTGGCTGATTGACCTGGTTCCTCACTGTCGGGATTCTCTGGATTATTGACTGCGGTGATTGTTGATTCAATAGCCAGTTAGTTGATGTTAGGTTTTGGCTTGAGTTAAAAGGTTTTTTTTGCAAACTCTTTTAGTGTCTTTTCTTTTCCAATTACAAAGAGAGTGAGGTTGTCAGCTTTTTGCAGGCCTGTGTTCCAGCTGCTCCTCATGTCTACTTAAGCCATTCCAAACCCTGTTGCTCAGTAGTTACTTTGTTTTTCCAAAACATCTGATGTCACTACAAAAGTATCAACATCCAGCTTCTTTAAATAAAACATGTATTTGTTTAATCAATATATCAATAAAACTATTCCACCACCATCACCTTCTCAAGAGCAACTAGGGACAGGCAATAAAATGCTGGCCTGCCGACAATGTCGATGTCCAATGAGTGGTTTAAAAAAAAAGCAATAATTATGCACCACCTAACCAATCAGACTGAACAAGCCTTGCTCAAAGTAATTGAAATTCAGGAACACCATTGATCATACACAGAGGTAGTGACTGGCAAATATTGATAACCAGCAACTTCTATCAGTGAGACATATAGCAAGAAGAAAGAATCTGGTCAAAAGACCATTGCCACAGACAGCCAGACCAATGCAAGCTAATAATCCAGAACGAACAGATTTTGTTAAGTAATACATTTTATGTATTTATTATGGTGAATGTAATAAATTTTGTGAATCTGTACAGTTCATTGGTGGTCAGTATCAGACATCCCATTTTTAACATCAGCTCTCTCAAAACTGTCTCTCATTCTAATTGACTTAAGTTGAAGTGAACTCTAGATAATACATAGACATTTATTTCCACAATTTGAGTTCAGAAAGCAAAGTGATGCAGGGACAGCTCAAGGGTCTCATTGAGCAGAGATAGCTGGAATGTATCTGACAAGAGTTAAATAAGAGTTACCCTGAGCAAGGTACATTAGTGAAACCGAGCAGAGGCTACGGCAATGGATGAATGGGCACCGCACAACAATCAACAGACAGGAGTGTACCCTCCTAGTTGGAGGACACTTCAGTGGTCCAGGACATTCGACCTCAGACCTTCGGGTGACAGTCCTCCAAGGTGGATTTCAAGACAGGCAGCAGCAAAAGGTAGCCAAATACAGACTAATAGCCAAGTTCAATACCCAGAGGGAGGGCCTCAACCAGGACCTTGGGTTCATGTCACACTTCAGGTGACCACCATTGCACTATGCACACACACACACACAGACAAACACACTCCCACACTCACACATGCACCCTCTCACAGACTTAGACCCCTTTACACACACACACACACTCTCTCTCACAGACACTCACAACCCCCCCATTTCAGACTCAACACACATACACACACAATCCCACATACATATACTGGTTTCTGGGGTGAATTTGTACTTGGAGAGTTACATTGTACTTTGCTTAAAAACTGCATGAATCCATGTAAGACTGTTAACTCGTTTTTTAGATTAGAATAAGTCTAAACATTATGGCACAGACAACAGCACACAATCTTCAACACATTATCTGGGCTGACACCAATTGTTAAAGTTAACCTGAGAATGTGACTTTTTTAAAAAGTTCTATGATTTACATGTGAAAGAAGTGAAACTAACATGGTCATTCTAACAGATGAGAGACTTAACAAACAATCCAGATCTTTTTCAACATATAATTTCAGTTGCATGACACTGTATACTTTTGCTATAAATTCTGTGTCTTACAATCTTTTACTCCATAACCACTTGATGAAGGAGTAGCGCTCTGAAAGCTAATACTTCCAATTAAACCTGTTGGACTATAATTTGGTGTTGTGTGTTTCTTAACTTTGTACACCCCAGTCCAACACCGGCGTCTCCAAATCAAGAGTTAACCAAATTACCTTTTTGTGATCATCACAATGGGGACCTATTGATGTAAAACTCTGCTGCCCATACCCTGTCTTATGTGAATGCACAGGTACCCAACATTCCTGCAGTTTCCAACCTGCACATACATCACCCTGTTGATTTTCCAAATTCTATGCTGGTGCTGAATTTCTTTCATAGAGCAATTTCCCTCTGTAACTATCCCATCTTAGTCAACTCTATGTCCCTTGATCTAACAAAATTGAACAGACTTAAAGCCCCTCATGTTTGGGGCGCCTTCCCCAAACCTTTCAGACTGTACGCCTCCAAAAATATCCTACATTCTAAAATTGAGAGAGAGAGAGAGAGAGAGAGTGAGAGAGAGTGTGTGTGTGTGTGTGTGTGTGTGTGTGTGTGTATGTGTGTGTGTTTTATTTGCTGTTGGTTACATGATGGTTTTCATTGGAATTTCTGCAAGAATAGTAATGAATTATTTCAGAGATATAAAGTACAATTTTCTGGGCTTGTTCCAAATAACCCATTAGTTCTAGTAAGACATTTCAAATATTTGTGAAATAAATCTGCGATAATTTCACAAATAATTCAATGCATGTTTTGTTGTTCTATATTATCCTGAAGGGCTTATGCCCGAAACGTCGATTCTCCTGTTCCCTGGATGCTGCCTGACCTGCTGCGCTTTTCCAGCAACACATTTTCAGCTATATTAGCAGCATAGTCATCATAGGCATCTGCAGTGAAAATGTGTTACATTTGTTACACTGTTTAACATTTCAGCAATAGGAGACATTACTGAACCAAACTAGTCACAAAAACTGAAAATTGAATGTAATAAATAAACACCATTCCTAACTTCCAACGGAAACATTTGTCTGTTCTATGGTCACAATTGACATATTTCATATGATCATTTGCTCCAATGATCTCCAGTTTGTGAGGATGCTGAGACATTACCAGACCTTTTTATGATGGTGACTGAACTACCTGAAATGATATGATAGAAGTAACTAAATCAGGGCAGTGAATGGAAACTACAACATCAGCAGAATATGCAGCATGACTGAAAGATGACCATGGATCAAGATGTGTGGATACATTTGTCACTCTGTATCTGAAATGTAAGATTATACTACAAGATCTCCTAATGAAGCAGGCAGTGCAAGAATACTTTGTATTTATGTAGCATTGCGACAACAAATGTCTGGAAATATTTTGCACAAATGTAATTAGTCAAAAGTCATTAAGGGGGGGATGTTTAAATACTTGGTCAAAAATGTAGCTTTTAATGAGGGCCACTAAGCGACAGATTGAGAAACTGAAATATTTTTGGTAAAGTGCAGAAATTGGATGTATGCCCATTTAATATATGATCGCAATTAGCAAAGGAAGATGAAGAAAGACAACAGGGAACAATTGTAAGAAAGCAGATGTGCTGGAGGGTTTTGTGGTTGTGACAAATTGCAGAAGATTGCAAAACGTTTGAGGGTCTTGTTCACAAGGATGAGAATTTTATATTAGTGAAAAATTTACACAACCCCAGGTTATTGTCCAAAAGGTTTAAATAAACCTGTTAGATTATAACCTGATTTTATAATTAGGTATGCAGAGAATGGTCATATAAGATCAGAGAGAGCACAGGGGTTAAACTGTTAATTTTACACACCTCCCCACTTTCTCTGTCATATAAGCACCATGTATGAAAACGTTGCCCCTCAGGCCATTTTTAAAACTTTCCCCTCTCACCTTAAATCTATGCCCGGTAGTTAAGACCTCCCCTACTCTAGTGTAAAGAGCTATTTATCTTGTCAGTGCCATCATGATTTTATAGCATCCCTACAGTGTGGAAGCATGACTTTTGGCCCAACAAGTCCACACCAACCGTCCAAAGAGTAACCCACCCAGACCCATTCCTCTACATTTCCCCGACTAATGCACCTAACCTACACTGTGAGCAATTTAGTATGGCCAAATCACCTAACCTACACATATTTGGAGGAAACACACACAGACACGGGGAGAACTTGCAAACTCCACATAGGCAGTCACCCGAGGCTAGAATCGAACCCAGGTCCCTGGCACTGTGCTACCCTGATTATAAGCCTCTTTAATGTCCTACACTTTAGGGAAAATAGTCCCAGCCTATCCTGCCTCTTTACAATTCAAAGTATGCATCTCAGAAGCATGCTTGTAAATCTTTTTTCATCCTTTCTAGTTTAATAACATCCTTCCTATAGCAGGGTTACCAGAATTGTATGCAGTCTCCAAATGTGGTCTTAAGAATAACTTGTACAGCTATAAGATGATGTCCCAACTCCTGTACTCTATGCTCGGACTGATGAAGAGAAGCATGCCAAACACCTCCTTGACTATGCTGTCAACCTGTGATGTCACTTTCAACGAACTATGTACCTAATCCCTCCATTTGTCTGTTTGATTATGCTCCCCAGGGCCCTACCATTAACTGTGTATGTCCTGCCATGGTTTTTCTTACCAAAATGCAACACCCCATAATTATCTGAATGACATTCTGTCTGCCATTCTTCAGCTCACTGGCGCATTTGATGGAGATCCTGCTGTACTCTTAGATAACCTTCTTTACTTTCACTGTACCACCAATTTTGGTGTCATCCGCAAAATTACAAACCATGCCTCCTATATTCTCATCCAAATCATTTATATAAATGATGAACGTCCAATCCTAGCAGAACAATGCTGGTCACAGGCTTTCAGTCTGAAATAATCCACTAGCACTATCCTCTGGTTCCTACCATCAAGCTATTTTGTATCCAATTGGCTAAGTCTCCTTGGATGCCATGTGATCTAACTTTACTAACCAAATAAAAACAATGACTGCAGATGCTGGAAACCAGATTCTGGATTAGTGGTGCTGGAAGAGCACAGCAGTTCATGCAGCATCCAAGGAGCTTCGAAATCGAAAGCTCCTTGGAAATCACTGCCTTCATCAGGAATAAAGGCAGTGAGCCTGAAGCATGGTCTCCTTTCAAGTCATCACTATTTAGTTTCCTGTGGCTCCACATATAGACTTTATTGAATATTTAAGGGGCCCTAATCTATCCTTAGTTACTCTTTTGCCTTTAATATACTTGTAAAATCATTTTGAATTCTCCTTTACCTTATCTGACAAAGCTCTCTCATGTCCCTTTTTTATCCTGCTGATTTCCCTCTTAGGTGTACTCCTAATACCACCCCCCCCCCCCCCCCCCCAAAGGATTTACTTGATCCCAGCTGCCTATACTTGACATATCCCTCCTTTTTCTTGACCAGAGCCTCAATATCTCTAATCATCCAATGTTCTCTACTCTTGCCAGCTTTGCCCTTCTTGCTAACAGGAACATGCTGGCCCTGAACTCTCATTATCTTGTTTATGAAAGCCACTACTTGCCAGACATCCCTTTACCTGAGAACAGCCTCCTCCAATCAACTTTTGAAAGTTTCTGTCTAATACCAGCAAAATTGGCCTTGCACCAATTTAGAACTTTAACTTGTAGACCAGATGTGTCCTTTACCATAACTATTTTAAAACCAGTGGAATTATTGTCATTGGTCCCAACTCTCCAACTCGTACCTCAGTCACTTGGCCTGCCTTATTTCCCAAGAGGAGGTTGAGTTTTGCTTCTTCTCTAGTAGGGGATTGAGAAGGTTTTCCTGAACACATTTAACAAATTCTTCCCCATCCAAGCCCTTAGCACTATGAAATTCTATTCTATGTTTGGAAAGTAAAAATCCCAACTATTACAATCTTACTATTCTTACAGCCACTAGTGATCTCCCTACACATTTGCTCCTCAATTTCCCGCTGACTATTGATGAGGGCCTATGGTGGTGAGTTACTCATCGCAGTATTCCCAGCTTCTGACCTGTTCTTGTAGCCACTGTATTTGTGAGTTGAGTTTCTGTTCAATGGTAACATCAGGGATGTTGATGGTTGAGGATTCAGTGAATGTCAAGGTATTCAACTGTCTCTTATTGAAGATGGTTATTTCCTGGCAATAGTGTGGCATGAATATTATTTGCCACTTGTCAGTCTATGCCTAATGTCCAGATAGAACATAGAACTGTACAGCACAAGAATGGGCCCTTCAGCCCACAATCTTGTGTCAAACATGATGCTAAATTAAACTAATCCTTTCTGTTTGCCCTTGGTCCATGTCCTTGTCCCTCCATTCCTTTTCATATTCATGTCCTTATCTAAAAGTCCCTTAAATGCTCCAACCATCAACCATCACACCTGGTAGCATTTGATTTACTTGCTTCTCACATCTCCTTTGAACTTCCCCCTTCACCTTAACTGCAGACTTGTTACTTTTGAACATGAACTGCTTCAGTATTGAAGGAGCTGCAAGCGGTGCTGAGCATGTACAATCATCAGCCTGGACTACTCCGAGGAATGCCTACAGTGATGTCCTGGAGCTGCAACCATCTTCCTATGCGCCAAGTATGACTCCAACCACTGGGGAGTTTGCTGCCTTAAACCCATTGTTTCCAATTTTACTCGGGCCCCTTCATGCCTCTTGGTCAAATGTGGCCTTGATGTCAATATCTATCACTCTCATTTCACCTATTTGATCTCTGAATTAAGATAGTTATATTATGTGAAATTTATGTCATCTCTTGATTGTCTTTCTAAAGTGTCAACATCCTATGGGGCCATCCTCCTCCTCTTGGCCTCTGTGCTATTTAATAAAATGTTAATATATTAATATTGAGGGAACAGGGCACCTTGAGACAGTTTTGGTGCTTGCTTGTTGCGATAAATAAACTAATGTCTCAGATAGAAACATAAAATGCTGCATTCAGTTTAGTAATTAAAGTTAACAGAGCTACATGGGTTATAAAAAAATTTCCTGAACCATTTTTGTGGTTAGTTCTAAGCAATGCAATATAGGATGGTCACGTAGTTTAGTACAAGATGATCGCTTCTCTCGAGGACACTATAAGTTTAAACTGAACTAATGTAAGGACATGGAACAATAAAAGGTTGAAACCCCACAACTGTTTATATGGTACATAGTGGGCTGTCAAAGACAAATTGAAGAGTGTTAGTTCACTCAGTAGTTCTCAGGTTCCTGACAGACTTCATAGCATTTGCTCTGCAATCAAACCATAGACCATATGATATATCTCACTTGCCAACTGAGGAGTCAGTCTCATAGTGTACTAGTGTCCTGCTCTGATTACAGTTATACAGAATATTGATATTTTTAATCAACCTGTTCAGTGATGTTTATCAGACTGATTGCTGGGTTGGCAGGACTAATATATGAAGACAGTCTCAATTACCTAGGAACAGTGGCACAGTGGTTAGCACTGCTGCCTCACAGCGCCAGAGACCCGGGTTCAATTCCCGCCTCAGGCAACTGACTGTGTGGAGTTTGCACATTCTCCCCGTGTCTGCGTGGGTTTCCTCCGGGTGCTCCGGTTTCCTCCCACAGTTCCAAAGATGTGCAGGTCAGGTGAATTGGCCATGCTAAATTGTCCGTAGTGTTAGGTAAGGGGTAAATGTAGGGGTATGGGTGGTTTGCGCTTCAGCGGGTCGTTGTGGACTTGTTGGGCCGAAGGGCCTGTTTCCACACTGTAAAGTAATCTAAAGTAATCTAATCTAATCTAAAGTAATATTCACTAGATTTCAGAAGAATGAGGGGGAATTGCATATAAACCTG
Source organism: Chiloscyllium plagiosum (assembly GCF_004010195.1). Lineage (NCBI taxonomy): Eukaryota > Metazoa > Chordata > Chondrichthyes > Orectolobiformes > Hemiscylliidae > Chiloscyllium > Chiloscyllium plagiosum. The sequence continues at coordinate 178,903 of NC_057747.1, forward strand.
TAAAATTCTACCAGGACTACACAGGATAAACACCGGAATGATATTCTGATGACTGGGGAGTCCAGAATCACGAGTCACAGTCTAAGGATATGAGGTGGGCCCTTTCGGATGAGGAAAAGTTTCTTCACCTAGAAATTGGTAAGCTGTGGAATTCTCTGCCACATAATGTGGTTAAGGCAAAACATTGAATGTTTACATGAAGAAGTTAGGTATAATTCTTAAATGAATAGAGAAAAAGTGGGAACTGAGTTATATAATCATCCATGATCATATTAAACAGTGGAGCAGCTGAAGGACCAAATGGCTTATTCCTGCTCTAGTTTGTATGCAATGACACACCTCTGGAGTAGACCGGACTTGAACCCAAGCTCCTTGCTTCAGAATTAGAGACACTACCTCAGCACCATAAGCACCCTGCATTATGCAGAATATAGTATTGAGTTAATTGATTTGATTCCTTGAGCATCACTTACAACTAACTGTGGAAAATAAACTCAAACCTCAATTATTCATAGTAATGTTACTGATGTGAGTCATTCATCAGGTCAACTGATATTCTGGAGACTTGAATTCACGTTCCTGGCACAACAGTGGGTAGAATTTAAAAATACTATTTATATAAATCTGGAATAAAGCAGTAGTCTTAGTAATGAAGCTGTAAGATTCTAATCTGAACAATAAACAACCTTCAGTAAAATAACCATGTCACCCCATTTTACAGCTTCACTGAAAGAGGGCCTGTGATCCATCATGTCCGTACCCATCATTAAGTCCTTTCTATTAATTTCCCAGCCTTTCGCATATTGTCTTGTATACCATGGTGTTTCAAGTGTACACCTTAATACTTCTTAAGTGTTGCATTGGTTCACTCCTCTACGATGCTCTATGGTTTACTGTAGTTGAAAACAGTTTTCCTTTAATCCCCTCGAATCGCCCTGTCTCCTACCATAATTCTACGCTCCAGTAACTGAACCCTCTACTGAGGGAAAAGTTTCTTCCTATTGACCGTATCTATACCCATCATTATTCTGTACACTTCAATCAGATTCCCCCTCAACTTTCTCTGCTCCAAGGAAAACAACTTCGTCATTAAGAGCTGAATCTCTCTAGCCAGGCAACATGCTGGTGAATTTCCTCTGCACCTTTTGAGGGTAATCAGATCTTTCTTATAGTGTGGTGACTGGGCCTGCACATAGTATTTCAGTTGTGGCCTAACAAGTCCTATACAGCTCCAGAACTACACTGGAATGTTGACAGGGCCCATAGCCTTTGAAGCATCCAGTGTCTTCAGCATTTCTTGATATCACATGGAGTGAATTAAGTTGATTGAACAGTGACATCTGTGAAACAGGAGACTTCTGGAGGAGGTTGAGACGGATCATCCAATCATCACTTCTGGCTGAAGATTGAAGCCAATATATTTTAGCCTTGTATTTGCACTGCTGGGCTCCTCCATGATTGAGGATGGGGCTATTTGTCTAACCTCCTCCTCCAGTGATCAGTTTAACTGTTCACCACCATTCACGAGTGGATGTAGTGGGACTGCATAACTTAGATCTGATCCATTAGTTGTGGGATCACTTAGCTCTGTCTATCTCTTACTGCTTCCTGTTTGCCACATAAGTAGTCCTGTTTTGTAGCATTACTAGTTGGCATCTCATTTTTAGGAATGGCTGGTGCTATGCCTGGCACGCCCTCCAGTACACTTCATTGAACCAGAGTTGATCATTCTATTTGATTTGATGGTCCCAGTGTTGGACTGGAGTGGACGAAGTTAAAAATCACACAACACCAGGTTATAGACCAACAGGTTTATTTGAAAGCATTAGCTTTCAGAGCGCTGCTCCTTCATTAGGTGGTTATGGAGTTTACTCTGAAAGGTAGCGCTTCCAAATAAACCTGCTGGACTATAACCTGGTGTTGTGTGATTTTTAACATTCTATTTGATGGTAACGGTAGAGCGGAAATATGCCAAGCCATGAGATTGCAGATTGTGTCAGAGTACGATCTTGCTGGTAAGTGCCTCATGGATGCTGCACTGAGGTTATTCAAAAAAAATTATTAACAAAGTCAGTTTGGGAAATTGGGCATAATTTGAGAAACTTTGGTGTTGTATTTATCTCTGCTGCTCCTGACGTTTGCATTCTTGATGCTGACACTGAATTCTTGGTGAAACAAGGTCACTATTGAAACTGTGTTTCTGACAGAGACGAAAGAAAAGTTCCAATTAGGCACCAAAAAATTGTTGCACAAATGTAATTGCAGCAACTTTGACTTGTGATTGTTGTATAATCTTCAAACTTTGACATAGCGGAATGCTGCAAAGTTCCATTTGATGTCATTGAAAAACTCTATGTTGCTGCATAAATTGTGAAAGCTTCTGCAGCCACTATTGTACTTTCAACAAGCCCAAGCTCCTCCTGCTGAGAAACTGAATGGTTGTGCAAAAATCCTCTTACATCCTGATGGATGCAGTTGCTGTTTTACTACTGTTTGGTGAGTCTTTAAACCATTTTGTTCTAAAACGTACTGTGATGTAGTTGGCTGTGGAAATGTGAGGGGCAGAAGAAGTGAACTAAACAAAGTTTGGTGTTCGGTGAGCTCCAGATTGGAAAGCTATCAGACTCTGTCTTTAATTGTGACTGAATAGCAGAGTACAAACCTGCTCAGTTCACAATAAAGTGAACAATTTGGGTTGGAGAGAAACAGAGTGGCTTCACTGTACAGTGCTATTAGTAACTCATCTGCTGAGAACAAAACTTTAACTCCTTTAAAACGTACCAACTACCTACATAGAATTCAAGTCACACCTATGTGTGCAGGGATTCCATTTGTGGATGAACTGGAGAAAGCCTTCCTGATACAGGCTAGGAGCCAACCTCATCCCAAGTCCAAAATCTTCCCACCCCCAGCCTTCTGACCTGACCTAACCTGTCCATCTTCCTATTCATCTATCCACTCCACCCCTCCTCATTGACCAATCACCCCTACCTGCATCCATCTATCATCATCTCACCTATCCTTCTCCCTCCCCAGTCCTGTTGAAGGGTCCCAGCCTGAAAGGCCGACTTGCCTACTCCTCTGATATTGTCTGACTTGCTGTGCTTCTCCAGCTCTACATCTATTGACAGAAGCATGGATCAAGTTGATTGGACCCCAGTTGCTTCTCCTTGCCTGTAGGATGTGGCCAAGGAAGAAGTTAGAGATGCACTGTTCCGAAGATCTGTAGATTTACCTGCACTTCCTCATCTAAAGCATTAATGTGTTGGATCCAAGCACTGGGCCTTGCAGCACCCCTCTACTCACTGCTTGTCACTCTTTATTTTCTGTCTGCCATAATAGATGGTTAGGGTTAGGGTTAGGATCAAGAGATGATAATTAGAATCTCCCTTGTTAGAGATGCCCATTACCTGGCCTTTACGTGTCAGCCCAAGCCTTGTCTGTGCAAATTTTACGGAAATTGTACAATGATTCCTTCAGTATCTAAGGACTATGACTCTATTGTAGAGTCATAGTCATAATCATATAGCACAAAAAAGGCCCTTCAGCCCATTAAGTCTGTGCCGACTTATCTACAATAATTCCAGCATTTGGCCCAAAGCTTTAAATGTTATGACATTTCAAGTGCTTTTCCGCAAACATTAAAGATTGCCTGTGGAGAAGTAATACTTTTAAAGATTACTTCCTCCCAGGCAATGTATTCCAGACCCTCAACACCTTCTGGGTGCAAAAAGCGTTTCCCCAAATCCCCTTTAAATCTCCTGCCCTTCACCTTAAAATTATGCCCACCTTATTATTGACCTTTCAACATGGGGGAACAGGTTCTTCCTGTCTGCCCTGTCCATGATCTCATAGTCTTTTACACCTACAATTGATGTACCCTCTCAGACTTGACAGGAGGTCAGGAGCTGAGTAGCCCGAGCAGAACCCAATCTAGGTATTGCTGAGCAGGTTATTGCTGACCAGCAGCTGTTTGGTAGCACTGTTAATGACCCCTTCCATTACTTTACTGGTAATCAAGAGTAGATTGATGGAGCAACAATTGGCCAGGTTGCGAACATACTGCTTTTTGTATATATCATGTACTTGGGCAGTTTTCCACATTGTCAGAAGATGCCTGTGTTGTAACTGTACTGGAACTTGGCTATGTGTTTAGCGTGTTTTGGAGCACAAGTCTTCAGTACTATTGCCAAAATATCAGCACCCATAGTATTTGCAGCATCCAGTGCCTTCAGCCATTTCCTGACATCACATGGAGTGAATCAAATTGATCAAGGACCATATCCATGTTGCCTGAGACTGTTGCAGATGCTTCAGCTGTATCTTTATACTGATGTCTTGGACTCCCCCATCATAGAGGTTGTGAATATTAGTGGAATCTCCCCATCCAATGATTTCTTTAATTTACCAATGACATTCACCACTAAATCTTGCAGGACTGGAATTGCTTAGTCCTGTCTATAACTTATTGCTTGCTTATTAGCATGTAGTTTGTCCTGTTTGGTAGCTTCACAAGGGTGACACCTCATTTTTAGTCATACCTGGTCCTGCTCCTGGCAAGTCCTCCTGCACTCTTCATTGAACCAATGTTGATCCCTTGGCTTGATGGTAATGGCAGAGTTGGGGGATAATCAACAGGAGCTTTCCTGCCTTTTCTTGACCGTGAAAGCTTTTAATGGCATGAAGCTTTATGGGATTCACAATGAATGCTGAGAAGTCACAGAACAACTCCTGACTGTATACCACTGTTCTGACACCTCTGCTGGTGGGATAGGACATACCAGGGATGATGATGGTGATGTCTGGAATATTGTCTATTAGGTATAATTCTGTGAATATGACTATATCATGGCTGTTGCTTGACTAGTCGGTGAGACAGCTGTCAGAATTTCCACACTGTAGTAAGGAATGCTGAGCAGGGTCAACAGGGTGGAGTTTGCCGTTATCTTTTCCAGTGCTTTAGTCGATGCCACATAGTCCATTCATTTTCATTTTTTTTTAAGCCTTTCAAATGGTTGCTACAACTGATTCGCTTCCTTGGCCATTTCCAAGAGCAATTAGGAGTCAGGTCACGATACGGTCTGGAGTCACGTGTAGGCCAGACCTGGTAAGGACATTACATTTCCTGTAATGCAAGAAAGTCAGGGAGAATGTGAGGAGAAAGACATAATAGGAGATAGACATAATGACCTGGAATGCACTGCCCATGAGTTGGTTGGTAGCTAAAAGAATCAATGACTTTGGAGAGAAATTAAGCTGAAGAATCATCAGAAAGGGTAGGGTGGGTCGGTGGGGGCGGGGGGTGGGGGGGGGGGTGCCCTAGTAGCAGAGGTGGGAAGGGGTTATTGGTCTGAAGAGATTGAAGAAAACTGAAATGGATTCAACAGATTGAATGGCTTTCTCCTATGTCGTAAATGCCCAATGCCTCTGAAAATCTTTTTCACAGAGGATTTTTGCAACTGTGACTCGGGTCACTGTGTTTTTCATGATCAACTGTATAACAGCACTAAGTGCAGATGATAAAATCCCACAGGATGTAAAATTCATTCTAGTATGAACCTTCCCAAATTGTGGGCCTGTGGGTGAGTTTATGTGGGTGTTGTATATGGTGTGTGTGTGTGTGGGTGTTTGTGTGGCTGTGTGTGGTATCTCTTTGAGATGATGGTAGCCACAGATTTGCTGATTTCTTTCCTTTCCCCCACAGCTTTTCCCAATCTTTCTTTTTATTTACTTGTGAGATGTGTGTGTCACTGGCTGGACCAGCATGTATCGCCCTTCCTTAACTGCCTCAAGTGCAGTTAAGAATCATTCACATTGCTATGAGCCTGGAGTCACATGTAGGCCAGACCACATAAGGATGGTTGTTTTCTTCTCTAAAGGACATCAGTGAACCAGATTGATTTTTACAACAACTAACAGATTGTTGCCATTAGACAAGCTTTTTATTCCGATTTTTGTGGAGTTAAAATTTCACCATCTGCCATGGTGAGATTCAAAGTGTATTATATTAGAACGCAACATTGTTGTTCTGGATTACTAGTCCAGTGACATTACCCCCACATCACTGACTCCAAGAGCAGGAGGTTTGGAACTGGATGGTGCCTAGAGGAGTGATCATGGTTCCCGACAGAAAGTTTGCTCCCTGACAGTGTTCCAGACCAGTCATCAAGTGAGGATGCCAATATTCTAATCATCATAGGCTGTTCATTTTAATGTGGGCTTCATGCTCAGCTGTAAATCTCACAGCCCAATTCTCAGGATACTGCAGCCTACCTCTTGGGCTTCTGCAGGCCAATCCCATGAACCTGAATCCTAGATCCCACAGCCCAATCCTTAGGCACTGAGGCTCCTGCAGACCAATGCCCAAAGCTTGAACTACGCACTACAGCCCAGCCCTCAGGAGTCTGGGTTTCCTGCTCAGGCTGCTGACCTCTCCTGTAGTGGAGCTGTGCTGAATCCCACTTCTATCTCTGGGAAGTGGACCCTGCTTCTGTAAAAGTTAGATAGATGTCCCATTACCAAAGTGCATGAGAGATTATGACCCAAAAATGTTCCTGCTTCCCAATGCAGCTGGAGATGAAACTCGGGTGTTTTAAAATTGAAATTGGACTGAGGTAACATTACAAGACACATGAGATCATGTTAGCAACCTGTTAACTCTGCTGACTATTAAATTCTGTGAGAGTTTGGATATAATGCATCTTAGAATTGACATAATATTGATCTTTTGTCATTTTAGCAGTTTATGGGACGCAGTGGACACTTTCACAAGGTTAGTATCAATGCTTATCACTAATATAGTGAACCTGAGCAGCTGACATTTTAACACAAAGCAATGTGTCAGATGTCAGATTCTGAAACGAACATTTAAACTTTGATGAAACTCAGCAGATTTGGCAGCATCAATCGAGACTGAAACTGAGTTAACATTTCAAATTTGACATGACTCTTCTTCACAGAATCTGAGAATTGTTTCAGTACAGAAGGAACCCATTCAGTCCAAGCTCTTCAAATGATCATTATTACCTCATGCCAATCTCCTGGCTTTGCCCCATATCCTTCACAATCTTCCAATGGTCTCTTGAATACCTCAAGTAAACCTACACTCACCAAATTTCTATGCATTGAGCTCCGTACCATAACTAGATAAAATCTTGTACATCTTGTGGATGACAACACTGCTGTGACTATGCATTGGTGGTATTGTAATGAATATTTATGTTGGTCCATTTGAAGCCAAGTCTGCTATGTCATGGATGGTATCGAGCTTCCTAAGTGTTGTTAGAGCTGCACTCATCCCAGACAAGTGGAGATTTTATTTTAACATCCCATACTCCAGAAGGTTTTCTTATCTCATGCTGCTTCTTTTATATATCACTTTAAATTTATGTTCTCTTTTTCCTGTTCATTTTATGAGCAGAAATAACTTATCCCTATGCACTTTATCCAGCCTGCTCACAATTTTGAAAACACCTATCAAATCTTCTCTCAGCCTTTGTTTCTTCAAGGAAAACAGTCACAACTTCTTCAATCAATCATCATAACTGAAGTTTCTCATTCCTGGAACTGTTCTTGTATATCACTTCTGCACTCTCTCTAAAGCATTCATAGTTTTCCCATAATGTGGCACCAAAAACTGTACACAATACTCCAGTTGACCTCTAATAAATATCTTATACAGTTTCAGCATCACTTCCTTGCTCTTTACCCTATACACTTATTAATAAAGCTGAGGATGCTATATGCTTTATTAACTGCTCTCCACTTGTATTGCTATCATCAGTGATCTGTGCACATATTGACTCAGGTCCCTCCGCTCCTGCGCTCCTTTTAGAATTGTACCCCTTATTTTATACTGTCTTTCAATGTTCTTCTGACCAAAGCACATCATCTCATACTTCTCTACATTGAAGCTCATTTGCCACTTATCCACCAAATGGCCACAACATCGAAGTCCCCGGTACCAACCCATGCTGCAAGTTCACCCACCTTATTCTGGATGCTCCTAGCGTTGAAGTGGACACCTTCCTGCTTGCAGTGCATTCTTTTAACCTTGAAACCTTATTTCTAACCTCACGACTCTCATCCTCCTGGACACTGGAACTACCATTTAGGTTCCCATCCACCTGCTGAATTAGTTTAAACCCTCCCAAAGAACATTAGCAAATATTCTCCCGCAGGATATTGGTACCCCTCAGGTTCAGGTGTAGACCACCTGTTTGTAGAGGTCACACCTACCCCAGAATGAGCCCCAATTATCCAGGTATCCAACACTTTCCCTCTTGCACCATCCCTGTAACCCGTGTTCAACTCCACTCTCTCCCTATTCCTCACCTCACTAGCACGTGGCACAGATAACAAACCAGAGATAATAACTGTTTGTTCTAGTTCTAAGCTTCCACCCTAGCTCCCTGAATTTCTGCCTTAAATCCCCATCCTTTTTCCTACCTATGTCATTAGTGCCTATTTAGACCACGACTTGGGGTTGCTGCCCCTCCCCCTCAAGGATCCCGAAAACACAATAACCGAGGCATCATGTGAGTCTCTCTCGTTACCACAGTATCTCCTATCTGTTCCCCTAACCATGGAGTCCCCATGACTAATGCTTTGCTCCTTTCACCCATTCCCTTCTGAGCAACAGGGACAGATTCTGTGCCAGAGACTTGTACTCATGGCTTACCCCTGGTAAGTGCCTCCCCCACAACACTATCCGAAATGGTATACTTGTTATTGAGGGGAACAGCCACAGGGGATTCCTGCACTGCCTGCCAGTTCCCTTTCCGTTTCCTGACAGTAACACAACTGCCTTTTTCTTGTACCTGGAAGTCATCTCAATAACCCCCTCCACCTCCCGAATGACCCAAAGGTCATTATTACCTCATGCCAATCTCCTGGCTTTGCCACATATCCTTCACATAATCATCCAATGCCCTCTTGAATGCCTCAAATGAACCCGCACTCACCAAATTTCTATGCATTGTGCTCCATACCATAAGTCGATAAAATAAAAGTACATCTTGTGGATGACAAACACTGCTGTGAATATGCATTGGTGGTATTGGTAATGAATATTTATGTTGGTCCATTTGAAGCCAAGTCTGCTATGTCATGGATGGTATTGAACTTCCTAAGTGTTGTTAGAGCTGCACTCATCTCGGACAAGCGGAGATTTTATATTAAAATCCCATTCTCCAAAAGCTTTTGTTATCTCCTGCTACTTTTGTATATCACCTCAAGTCTATGCTCTCTTTTTCCTGTTCCTTTTATGAGCAGGAATAATTCTCCCTATATACTTCTCCGTGAGAAAGAGGAAGAATGGCGTTGACAAAACCTATCAGCCATTATGACTGGCGGAGCAGACTCATCAGGCCAAATGGCCTAATTTCTTCTTCTAAGTATTCTGTACTTATGGTTTTGTTCGCTCATTAAGTCTGTCCAAATCTTCTTGAAGCATTTTTGCATCTGTCATCAACAAACTTGGTATTTAAATTTGCCCCTAAAATCCAAGCCATTGAGATGTGTCATGAACAGTTGAGACCCTTACCATACCCCACTAATATTGTCAATGAGAGAATGGCCCATTTTCTCCTATTTTCTGTTTTCTGCCTAGGACAAAACCTGCACGTCCACCAAGAATGTATGTGATCACTCCAAGTAAATATTAAAGGACTGATGTATTAATGACGGATAGTTTAATGGGCACAAAGTGATGTAGGTTTTTCCCTCTTGTCTTTTTCTCTAGCCACCTGCTACAGCCCTAGTGTGACAGATAATTCTTATTCAGTAACTGGTTGTTTGATGATTCAAATTTGTCTCCCACACAAACTATGTTCTCCACCCTTGTTTGTATCTCAGATGTAGCTGATTTTGTTTCAAATGATAGTTATTTCTGTCCCTGGCTATTGTTTCTGAATGTGCCTTGTCATCACCTCTGAGTAAACTAGCCTATATTTATCAGGTTTATCATCTCTCCTGTTTTGAACAGGAATGTGCCTTTGGCAGTATCTGAGGATGTCTGGAAGATCACAGCCAGCGCCTCTGCTATCTTGGTTGGTATGCTATGCACCTGAGCCAGACTAGGTCCCTGTCAAACACCTAATCTTCGTTTGTTATTATTTCAAATTCTTTTAGGCTGCGTTGGCAGCACGTCCTTTTCTGAAGTCAGGAATGGAAATGACTTGATGATTGAAGAGATTGAAGTCCTGAGCAGGAGTCTCAACTTCTGCCCCATCACCAAAATTGACCTGTTGGTTCTTGCAGCAGACACAGAGGAATTGATCAGATGAATGAGACTCCGGGAATTCTTTCAAGGTGCCACCAGTGATGCCAATGAGCCCACTGATGAACTTGAACAGTCATCACAGAGATCTGTAGAGGAGCGACCAAAGAAGGTGTCAACTTGGACCCCAAAGGAAGGCCGCTGCCCTGGGCTTGACATGTATGCTCAAACCGTCAGGAAATATATAAATGCCAGATTCATCAGCTACACCCACAAGTTAGAGCAAAACATCAGCCGTTCACAACGCAATACCATTCAGGCTCTCAAAACCAATCACAACATGTCATCAAAACAGCAGATAAAGGAGGAGCCATTGTCATTCAGAATAGAACAGGTTACTGCAAGGAAGTGTACCGACAACTGAACAACCAGGAACACTACAGGCAACTACCAGCTGATCCACCCATGAATTAAACACATTGATCAGGACTTTGATCCAGTCCTTCAGAGTTCCCTATGTGCCCTCATCCCATGTACTTCTCGTGTAGGCGACTTCTACTGCCTTCCAAAGGTACACAAAGCCAACACACCAAGACGTCCCATCGTATCAGGCAATGAGACCCTGTGTGAGAATCTCTCCGGCTATATTGAAAGCATCTTGAAACCTATTTTACAGGGGATCTCAGCTTCTGTCTCGACAATACAGATTTCTTACAGAAACTCAGCACCCACAGACCAGTCGAACCGGGAACATTCCTCGTCACAATGGATGTTTCAGCACTCTACACCAGCATCCCCCACAATGATGGAATCGCGGCAATAGCCTCATTATTCAACACCAATTGCCAATCTCCAAACACCATCCTACAACTCGTCCACTTTATCCTCGATCACAACGTCTTCACCTTTGACAACCAGTTCTTCATCCAGACACAGGGAACAGCCATGGGGACCAAATTTACACCCCAATATGCCAACATCTTCATGCACAGGTTCGAACAAGACTTCTTCTCTACGCAGATCTTCAACCAACATTATACACCAGGTACGTTGACGACATTTGCTCCCTCTGGACCCATGGTGAGGAGTCACTAATAAAACTATACAGTGATATCAACAGGTTTCATCCCACCATCAAACTCACCATGGACTACTCTCGACTATCTGTCTCATTCTTGGACACATGCGTCTCCATCAAGGATGGATACCTCAGCACCACACTCTACCACAAACCCACAGACAACCTCACAATGCTACACTTCTCCAGCTTCCACCCAAAACAACCATCCCCTATGGACAAGCCCTATGCGTACACCGGATCTGCTCAGATGAGGAGGAATGTGACGGGCACATGGAAGTACTCAGGGATTCCCTCATCAACCGCCAGTTCCAACGTGCCGCAGCAAGGAACCGTAATGACCTCCTCAGGAGACAGACACGTGCTGCAACCTGCAGGGTACCCTTCGTCATTCAGTACTTCACTGGAGTTGAAAAACTACGCCATGTTCTTCGTGACCTGCAACACATTATCAATGAGGATGAGCACCTCGCCAAGATCTTCCCCACACCTCTATTGCTTGCCTTTAAACAACCGCCAAACCTCAAACAGATCATTGTTCGTAGCAAGCTGCCCGGCTCTCAGGACAACTCCATACAACCCTGTCACGGTAGGCGCTGCAAGACGTGGACATGGATACCACCATTACACGTGGGGACACCTCCCACCATGTATGTGGCAGGTGCTCATGTGACTCAGCCAACATTGTCTATCTTGTACGTTGCAGGCAAGGATGCCCTGAGGCATGGTACATTGGGAAACCGAGCAAAAGCTACGTTAACGAATGAATGGACACCGCACAGCAATCAACAGACAGGAGTGCTCCCTCCCAGTTGGGGAACACTTCAGCGGTCCAGAACATTCAACCTCAGACCTTCGGGTGACCATCCTCCAAGGCTGACTTTGGGATAGGCAGCAGCGAAATGTGGTCAAGCAGAGGCTCATAGCTAAGTACCGTACCCCTAGGGAGGGCCTCAACTGGGACCTTGAGTTCATGTCACACTACAGGTGACCACCACTGCACTATACACACACACAGACACGCCTACACACACACACACACACACACCTATACACATACATACACACGGATACACATATGCACACACACCCTTACAGAAACACATACTCACACATGCATCCTCTCAGAGACTTAGACCACTCTACACTTATACACACACATCCATACACTCTCTCTCACAGACACCCACAATCCCCCACCCCAGACACACACACACTCCCACACGCACCCCCTCACAGACTTAAGTCACTCTGCACTCACATACACACACATATACACACTCTCTCACACTCACAACCCCTCCAACCCAGACAGACAGATACACACACACACAAAGACCCACATGCACACATATACATATAGATTTGTGGGGTGAATTTGTACTTGCAGAGTTACATTGTACTTTACACAGAAACTGCATGAATTCATATAAAACTCTGTTATCTCACTTTTTAGATTAGAATCAATCTAAACATCATGACACAGACAGAGAACACAGGGGGCTAACACCTTCAACATATTGTCTAGCTAACACCAATTGTTGCAGTTAACCTGAGAACGCAACTTTTAAAAATAGGTTTTGTGATTTACACATGAAAGAAGTGAAACTATCATGGTATTCAAACTGATGAAAGACTCAACAAACAGTCAAGGTATTTTTCAGTGTATAATTTCAGTTACATCGCACTGTAAACTTTTGCTATAAATTCTGTGCCTTACAATTGTGTCCTCCACAACCACCTGACGAAGGAGTGGTGCTCCAAAAGCTAATGCTTCCAAATAAACCTGTTGGACTATAACCTGGTGTTGTGTGATTTTTAACCAGATATGGAAAGGTCTTTTACTGCCTCAACCCTGACCGCTGCCTCCACAATAAGTCATTATTTTTCTTCCTAATGATCTGCATCTTTCCTTTGAGTGTCGTTCTACTATTTATTTATGATAGAATTTTGAATTCTCTATAAAGTTACTGCAATCTATTCCAATAACACTCTTTGTACTTTATCTTTCCTCTCCTTCTTCTGTGTTCTAATTGTTAATTCCTGAGTTAGTAACATCACTGGCAAAGCCAGATCATCCCTAATTGTTCTTGAGAATGTTGTGTTGCCCTCTTGAAGGTCTGCAGTCCCTGTGGAGAAGGTGTTGTAGGAAAAAGACTTCAGGATTTCAACCAGTGACTTTAAAGGAATAGTGATAGAGTTCCACATCAAGATGGTGTGTAGCTTAGGGAGGAGGTTACAAGTGGCAGTGTTCCCATTTATCTGCATTTATCTTAGCAGTCATGGATTTTGAAGATGTTGTTGAAAGGCGTCTTAGTGATTTCCTGGAGTGTATCTTGCAGATGGTACACATTGCTCCATATGGACCATTGGGGAAGGAGTTCATGTTTAAGGTCATGTGAAAATATTTCAGTGATTGACTGTATTTACATTTCCTAGCATTGCTGCCACACACCAAGATGTCCCTTCAGCAAGAAACAAATTTAAATTGCAATTGGTAAATGGAGAAAATTCACCTCAGATTGCCAAATGCTCCTGAACAGCTTTCATTCAGGTCAATGTGAATTTTACCACTAATTACAAACTCTATCCCAATAACCTAATGCCATGTAGTAATTTGTGCCTGGAACCCGGACTGCTATACCTCCGGTCTTGTTCTTCCTATGTTGTTAGTTGCAACATTGATTCTCTGGCTGATATGTGTCCCGTATTCCCATCCAAATTTCATGATGCCCATCAAGTGAGACTCAATTTGGAAGTTGTCTTCCTCATGATCTCAACTCTATCACTGTTTCATTTCTACATTTTACTTTGAGCTGAGTTTCTTCAAGTGCTTCACTCTCAGCAGTATTATCTATTGTTAGCTCATTTCTGAACATCCCAGCTACTGAGGATTCCTGCATTGCCTACCTCTTTTCCTGTCTTCCTGATGTCCATTAACCTATTACCCTCCTCAACTATCTGCAACTCCCCTCCTGCAATGTGTGGTCAAAATTCTTTGCCACTGTTTGCACTGAAACTGATAATTTCTCAAATGAATAGAGCCTGAGCCTGACCTCATAAGGTTAATGTTTGTTCAAGGCATGCAGAACACCTGGAGTTCCCACATGGCACAGGAGTTGTAGACAATGAATTTCAATCATTGATGAAGTTTATCATTTTGTGTTCCCTTAAATACTTTATCTCATTAATGTATAAGATTTCTACTTAAAAAGTCAGTGCCATTTAATTTTCTCTCCATGCATTTAATTAATGATGATAATAGATTATTTGTATCATTTTTTTTAGATACTGGTTTTACATTACTTAGTGCATTTTCCTGCTTTGCTCTTTCCTGTAAATCAATTACAGCTCCACCTATTTTTCATATTCAAATGATGGTTTTTTGTTTCAACAAACCCTTCCATCCAGATAATTACTGTAGTACAGAAGGACGCCACTCAGCCTGCATATATGTTTAAATTACTTATAGTGTGGAAACAGGCCCTTCGGCCCAACAAGTCCACACCGACCCGCCGAAGCGCAACCCACCCAGACCCATTCCCCTACATTTACCCCTTCACCTAACACTACGGGCAATTTAGCATGGCCAATTCACCTAACCTGCACATTTTTTTGGACTGTGGGAGGAAACCGGAGCACCCGGAGGGAGAATGTGCAAATTCCACACAGAGAGTTGCCTGAGGCAGGAATTGAACCCGGGTCTCTGGCGCTGTGAGGCAGCAGTGCTAACCACTGTGCCCACTAGGAATATCTGTGTCATTCCACTGCGTGTGCAGCCATCAAATCACATTCCCTTGCCCTTTTCCTAGAATCCTGCAAATTGCTTTTTCTTTGATAATTATCCAATTTCCTTTTCAAAGTAACAATTGAAACAGCCTCCATGAGTACATGAAGGTGCTTCAGAATCATGGCAGCAGGCACACATCTCCTATACTAACAGTGATCACAGATCACCCGAACATTAATCAAATGACATCCCTTTCTACTGATGAATTCCACAACGTTTTCATATGACTGTCTCAGTGCCATATGTGCACAGTTAGTGGCACCTTGCACCTATACAGTCATAGAGACATATAACATGGAAATGACTATATGGAATTTGGAGAACCAGTCTAAAGTTGACTAGTCCTGATTCATTCCAAGATCCATTTCAGGTTCAAATGTTTTCAAAATGGTGGCACGGTGGCTCAATAGTTAGCACTGCTGCCTCATGGTGCCAGGGACTCAGGTTCAATTCCAAAATAGAACATAGATAGAACATCGAACAATACAGCGCAGAACAGGCCCTTCGGCCCTCGATGTTGCACCGACCTGTGAACTATTCTCAGCTCATCCCTCTACACTATCCCAAAATCATCCATGTGCTTATCTACGGATTGTTTAAATCTTCCTAATGTGGCTGAGTTGACGATATTAGCAGGTAGACCATTCCATGCCCTTACCACTCTCTGCGTAAAGAACTTGCCTCTGACATCTGTCTTAAATCTATCACTCCTCGATTTGTAGCGATACCGTCTCGTACAAGCTGACGTCGTCATCATCCTAGGAAAACGTCTTTCACTGTCTACCCTATCTAATCCTCTGATCATCTTGTATGTCTCTATCAAATCCCCTCTTAGCCGTCTTCTTTCCAATGAGAACAGACCCAAGTCTCTCAGCCTTTCCTCATAAGACCTTCCCTCCAGACCAGGCAACATCCTGGTAAATCTCCTCTGCACCTTTTCCAATGCTTCCACATCCTTTCTGTAATGGGGTGACCAGAACTGTACACAACATTCCAAGTGTGGCTGCACCAGCGTTTTGTATAATTGCAGCATGCTATTGCGGTTCCGGAACTCAATCCCTCTACCAATGAAACCTAACACACTGTATGCCTTCTTAACAGCACTATCCACCTGGGTGGCAACTTTCAGGGATCTATGCACATGGACTCCAAGATCCCTCTGCACATCCATACTACCAAGAATCTTTCCATTGACCAAGTACTCTGCCTTCCTGTTATTCTTCCCAAAGTGCATCACCTCACATATAGCTGCATTGAACTCCATTTGCCACCTCTCAGCCCAATTCTGCAATTTTTCCAAGTCCCCCTGCAACCTGTAACATTCTTCCAAACTGTCCACTACTCCACCGACTTTAGTGACGTCTGCAAATTTACTAATCCATCCACCTATGCCTGTGGCTAAGTCATTTATAAAAATGACAATCAGCAGTGGTCCCAAAACAGATCCTTGTGGTACACCACTAGTAACTGGATTCCAGACTGAATGTTTTCCATCAACCACCACTCGCTGCCTTCTTCCAGAAAGCCAGTTTCTAATCCAAATTGAGGCTAACTCCCCCTCAATTCCATGCCTCTGCATTTTCTCCAACAGCCTACCATGTGGAACCTTATCAAAGGCTTTACTGAAGTCCATGTATACCACGTCAACTGCCCTACCCTCATCTACATGCTTGGTCACCTTCTCAAAAAACTCAATGAGGTTTGTGAGACACAACCTGCCCTTGACGAAACCATGTTGACTATCTGAAATCAAATTGTTGCTTGCTAGATGATTATAAATCTTATCTCTTATAATCCTTTCCAAAACCTTTCCTACAACAGAAGTAAGTCTCACTGGTCTATAATTACCTGAATCATCTCTACTGCCCTTCTTGAACAAGGGCACAACATTTGCAATCCTCCAGTCCTCTGGTACCTAACCTGTAGACAATGATGACTCAAATATCAAAGCCAAAGGGTCTGCTATCTCCTCCCTAGCTTCCCAGAGAATCCTCTGATAAATCCCATCCATCCCAGGGGACTTGTCTACTTTCACACCTTCTAGAATTGACAACACCTGTTCGTAACTAACTTTGATCCTTTCGAGTCTAATATCTCGTACCTCATTCTTCTCCTCTACAATATTCTCCTTTTCCTGAGTGAACACCGATGAGAAATGTTTGTTTAGCACTTCTTCGATCTCCACAGGGTCCACGCTCAACTTCCCATTTCTGTCTTTGATTGGCCCTATTCCTATCCTAATCATCCTTTTATTCCTCACATACCTATAGAAAGCTTTAGGGTTCTCCTTTATTCTATTTGCTGAAGACTGCTTGTGTTCTCTCTTTGCTCTTCTTAACTCTCTTTAAATCTGCATCTGCTGCATTTTGCTGTCCCATTCTATGCATCCTAATTCTTGCCTAATCGCATTATAATTGCCCTTGCCCCATCGATAACTCTTGACCTGTGGCATGTACCTATCCCTTTCCATCGCTAAACTAAATGTAACTGAATTATAGTCACTCTCTCCAAAGTGCTCACCTACAACTAAATCAAACACCTGTCCTGGTTCATTACCAAGCACCAGATCCAGTGTGGCCTCCCCTCTTGTCAACCCTTCCTACCCAGAATAATTTTGCTAATCCTCTCTTCCACCTCCCTGGATCTCTGCAGATGCGTATAAAAATCTCCAAGAAGTGTGACCTCTCCTGTTCTGTTTCTAACCTCAGCCCACACTACCTCAGTAGTTGAGTCCTCATCAAAACTTCTCTCAGCCACCGTTATACTATCTTTGACTAACAAGGCCACGCCTCCCCCTCTTTTACCACTTTGACTGTTTTTAATGAAAGATCTAAACTCTGGAATCTGCAACATCCATTCCTCACCCTGCTCTATCCATGTCTCTGAAATGGCCACAACATCGAAGTCCCAGGTACCTATCCATGCTGCAAGCTCACCCACCTTATTTCGGATACTTCTGGCATTGAGGTAGACACACTTCAAACCACTTCGCTGTCTGCCATCACATTCCTGTGACCCTGAAATCCTGTCCCTGTCCTTCCTACTCTCATCCTCCTGTGCACTGCAACTACACCTCCAGTTCCCATCCCCCTGCTGAGCTAGTTTGAACCCACCCGAATAGCACAGCAAATTTCCCACCCAGGATATTAGTACCCCTCTGGTTCAAGTGAAGACCACCCTGTTTGTACAAGTCCCACCTTCCCCAGAATGAGCCCCAATTATCCAAGAACCTGAAACGCTCCCTCCTGCATCATCCTTGCAGCCACGTGTTTCACTGATATCTCTCCCTATTCCTTGCCTCGCTATCACGTGGCACGGGTAACAATCCAGAGATAACAACTCTGTTTGTTCTAGCTCTCAGCTTCTACCCTAGCTCCCTGAAATCCTGCCTTACATCCCTATCCCTCTTTCTACCTAGGTGTCCTAGATCCTTTATCCACGTATCCTTCCTTCATGGACAACGACTTGAGGCTGGTCACCCTCTCCCTTCAGGACCCCAAAGTTACGATCCGAGACATCACGGACCCCGGCACTGGGGGGCAACACACCAACCGTGAATCTTGTTCTTTCCCTACAAACCTTCTATCTGAGCCTCTAACTATTGAGTCCCCAATGACTAACACTCTCCTCCTTTCCCTCTTTCCCTTCTGTACAACAGGGACAGGCTCTGCGCCAGAGACCTGGGCCTCACTGCTTGCCCCTGGTAAGTTGTCCCCCTCATCAGTTTCCAAACCGGTATACATGTTTTTCAAGGGAATGACCACAGGAGATCCCTCCACTGACTGTTTTTTCCCCTTCCGAACAGTCACCCAGCTTTCTTCTTGCCTAGGAGTAACTACTTCCCTGGAACTCCTATCTATCACAGCCTCTGCCTCCCGAATGATCCGAAGTTTATCCAGCTCCCGCTCCAGTTCCCTAACACAGTATTGGACGAGCAAGAGTTGGGTGCACTTCCTGGATGGGACGCTATTGACGTCCCTGACCTCAAACATCATGCAGGAGGAACAAAGTAAAAAAGAGACACTTACCTGATATGCCCCTGGTCTTTAAGGTTAGAGGAGGTGTTTGGGTGCGAGGCCCTACAAAGGTAGGGTCTCAGGTTCAGAAGACACTGACTTATATAGCAGGATGGAAATATACATAAGAAGTCCCTCCTTTCCCAGAAACCTCTGCTCTCTGACTTCAAATTTAAAAGCACAAATCAGTGACTCACCGCTCCCGGCAAGCCCCTGGTGCAAGCTCCCACCCTTCAAGCTGCCACTGAAAAACAGAAATGGAGGACTCCAGCGCTTGTGATAAGTTTTTAAAGGCACAAATCAGTGACTCACCGCTCCCAGCAGGCCCCTGGTACAAGTTCCCGCCCTCGGACAACTGTCTGTGTGAAGTATGCACATTCTCCCCGTGTCTGCGTGGGTTTCCCTGGGTGTTCTGGTTTCTTCCCACAGTCCAAAGATGTGCAGGTTAGGTGAATTGGCCATGCTAAATTGCCCATAGTGTTCAGTATAGTGTATTAGTCAGAGGTAAATGTAGAGTAATGGGGAATGGGTTTTGGTGGGATACTCTTTGGAGGGTTGGTGTGGACTTGTTGGGCCGAAGGCTCTGTTTCCATACTGCAGAGATTCTATGATTACTTCATTTCACAGTGCATTCCATGTATGAACTGTCCTTTGAAAAAGCTGCCCCTCAGTTCCCTTTAAATCTTTCTCTTCTCACCTTAAAAATATGCAGTTAATTTCTTAATTCTTCCACCCTCGAGAAAAAACCTTTGCTATTCATCTTAACTATGACCGTCCTGATTTTCTAAACCTCGATAAAGTCATCCCTCCACCTCCTTTGTTCCAATGATAAAAAGTCCCAGCTGATCCAGCCTATCCTTATAAGTCAAATAATGCTCATGGTTATGAAGAAAGGTCACGTGAATGGCACAAAGTAGATTTCTCATTCAGAAAGCCCAGTTCAGAACAGCATGCCAAATGATTTCCTTCAGTGCTGAGCATTCTGTGATTCTGGGTTAAATTCTCATTACAGAAGGAGTGAAGATGAGCAAAGAAGCTAATTTAATTTTTTTGTGGGATTTGGGCATCAGCATTTATTGCCCATCCCTAGTTGCCTTTGAGAAAGTAGTGGTGAGCTGCCTTCTTGAACTGCTGCAATTCATATGCTGTGTGTTGATCCACAAATGCTACTAAGGAGGGAATTCCAGGATTTTGACTAAGCAACAGTAAAGGAATATATTTCCACGTCATGATGTTGCGTGGTTTGGAGGGGAACTTGAAGGTATGGTGTTCCAATGTATCTGAAATCAATGTCCTTTTAGATGGAAGCGGTTGTGTTTGAAAGCTGCTGTCTGAGGATCTTTTGTGAATTTCTGCAGTGCATCTTGTAGATAATACACATTGCTGCTGCTGAGCATCAGTGGTGGAGGGAGTAGACGCTTATGAATGTAGTGCCAAGTGGGCTGCTTTGTCCTGGATGATGTCAAGCTTCTTGAGTGCTCTTGGAGCTTCACCCATCCAGGCATCCACATTTGCCTCCTGGATGGTGTTCCAAATTGCAATTGTACACACTCAGAAAAAGAGCCCACTGCTGAATTCAAACCAAAGTTATGGGTGGCACGGCCCTGTTCTCTTTAAGTAGCCTGAGCAGCGATGGCCCATCATTATTACAAATTTCCATCCATTGGTGGAACATTCTCACACAGCCAAACCTTTCTTCTTTATCCAGGCCAATCTTCATTCAGCATCAACCAAAGTCCGGCAAGCATATGCTATCGGGTGTTCCTCTTCACTGGGCCATCATGAGCCAAGACTACCCAGTACAATATAAGGAAGCATCACGTGTAAGCACCACATCTTGCTTGGGATCATAGTGTGCAAACTCCTTAGATGGGTTTGCATAGCTGCTTCTTCACTTCCCTGAAGGCTACATCTTGGCTATGAGACCATTTCAAATGCTGACCCTTTTTGTAGTTGCAAATGTAAGTGTCAGGACGGAGGCCAGGTTACAGATGAATTTTTCATACTAATTCATCAACTCAAGGAAAGACCTAAGCTCCGTTACAGATGTGGGAGCTGGGGCAACTTTGATCACCGTCACTTTATTTTCCAACCGGTGTAACCTGATCTTGTTGACTCTGTAGCCCAAGTTGGTCGCTTTGGAAGCCTGGAACACATTTTGCTAAAGCAGGCATACCCTACTTTAGCAAAATACTTAAGCACTATGTCCAAGTTCCTGAAATGCTTTTTACTGGTCTTCCTGGTTATTAGCACATCATCCAGATAAATGATGAGCTGGGGTGGACCTTGTAAAGTATTCTCCATCATCCACTGGAAAATTGCATAGGTCGATGATATCCCAAAAGGCTGTCTCACGTACTGATATAAACCCCTGACAGGTTTAGAATGCAACATACTTCTGGGAATCCTCATCTAAATTGCAACTGCAGGTTGCATGGCTGCATGCAGGTTCCAGCTTTTTGAAGGACAGCCCCCCTCTGCCTGCTTTGTTTTAGAATTAGAATCCCTAGAGTGTGGGAACAGGTCCTTAGGCCCAATAGGTCCATACTAACCCTCCAAAGAGTAACCCACCCTGACCCATTCCCCTACATTTAACTCCTGACTAATGCACCCAACCCACACATCCTTGAATACTTTGGATAATTTAGCACAGCCAATTCATCTAACATGCAAATCTTTGGATTGTGGGAGGAAACCAGAGCACCCAGAAGAATCCATGCTGACACAGAGAGAATGTGCAAACTCCACATAGACAGTCATCCGAGGCTGGAATCGAACTCAGGTCCCTGCTGCTGTGACACAGCAGTGCTAACCACTGAGCTACCATGCTCTCTCTGTGAGGGTTTGGACATTTATCCAGCTGTAAAAAGCAGTTAATTGTTTGTTTGAAAACTCCACAAAAGCAAACTGACCCATTGAACTTCATAACTGGTACAAATGGTGATGCCCATTCTGCAAATTGGACTGGTTTGATGATTCCTTCACTTTCTCATCTCCTGATTTTGCCTCTACTTTTGCATGTAAGGCAAATTGCACTGGGCGGGCATTGCAGAATCATGGAATTGTTTCTTAGTCAACATGTAAGGTGGCCTTGGCCCCTGTTGTAGTCCCTAGATCTCCCTGAAAAACCTCCAGGTACTTAATTAGGATTTCACTCAGGCAACCATTTTCTAATCGAAAGATGTTGAGCCAAGCAAGCTGAATCTTTCCCAACCAATTTTGTCCCATCAAGCTTGTGCTCAAGCCTTTTCCTATAGTTAGTGGGAGCTGAATCAGCTGTTTCTCAAGAGAGCAGACTGAAGTTGTACCCTTAATCTGTGGGGGTTACCTGTTATAAGTTCTCAGCTTGGCCAAGGTCTTACACAAACTTAAAGGTTGGAATCCTGAGTGAACTTTGGTAGAGAATGGTTCCACAATAAGTGATAACAGCCATGCTGTTATGATAGTGAACTAGATGGGTTTTACTGACAATCAACAATTGTTTTATAATTGTAATCAAATTCCTCCATCTGCAATGACAGGATTAGAACATAGGTCCCCAGAACATTAGAAAGTAATCTAATCTAAAAAAAACATTAACTGAGTTTCTGTATTAATAATTTAGCAATAAAACCATAGGCCATCACCTCCCCTTTCAGGTACTTGGTTCAAATCAGCATCAGGAAAGTGAAACCCATACCATTGGAAATGGCTAGATCTTTTTGTGATGTGGAAGTTGACTGAGGTGAACAAAGTCAGAAGTCATATGACACTAGGTTATCGTCCAATAGGTCTATTTGAAATCACAAGCTTTCGAAGCTCTATTCCATCAGGTGAACTGGGTCCGCTATAGATGTTCTTTGGAGGGGTGATGCAGACTTGATGGCCAAATGGCCTTTTGCCACACTGCAAGAATTCTATGCTTTTAATAAAATCAATTTATTGATGTTTAATCGAGTTTATTGATTTCTCTTTCAGATCATCTCATGATTCCAAGAATTGGTCTGGACCAGTATTCTGGTGTGTATGTAAAAGGAGAGGTGGCCACTCTAACCTGTACAAGTCTGGGGCAATATAACGGTAGCCCCTTCTCTTTCTACAAGAACAACAAGTTGCTAACTCGCACACGTGAAGCTCGAAAATTGAATTGGCTCCGTATTGAACAAATTTCTGACCGAGACAGAGGATCATATACCTGCCAGGACACAGGATTTGTTGCGGGGACAGCGGTGCAGTCACAACCCAGCAACCCAGTTGACATAACCGTGATAGGTAATGGAATATTTGACTGCCATTCTATTACCTTTTCAAACGAATGACCCAATGCCCGTCTAATGCTGTGCAGTTCAAGACACGTGTTTTACAAATGTACTAACTTTATCTTGATTTTAGAATTGAAACACTGCAATTGGAACAATTTTATTAATCAAAAACAGAACAGACAGTTGCATGTCCCTGTAAAGTGTGGACAGTGAATTTGCCAGCATGACAGGTTGTATAGTGTTAATTCACCATGACAAAGGGTTTTGGACCAGAGGAGGGCAAGTGGAATTTCTTTCCTACCTCCCCGAGTAGTTGGTGACTCATCTTCTGTTGGTTTGAAGTTAGGAGAGTATAACTATCTATTTTTTGTAGTTATATACCTAATACCTAATTGACTAATTGGATAAATAAGATTGGATATGCATGGCAGGGCTGGTGCTGTGCTGTGACTGCAACATGTGAGAGTCCGTGGAGTGGTCTGCAACCCCAGACAACTATTTCTGCAATCAGTGACTGCAGCCAACTCAATGTTTAGCCTGGGGCTACTGAGCTGGAGATAGATTTGCAGACACCACATCAGGGAGGGGAAGAAACACATGGACATGGAATCACAGGAGCCAGTCACACCCTTTAGGTGAGTCAGAACTTTACAATTGATCATTGGTCATAAGAAGAGGATGTACTGAGAGTCAGACAGATCCATAGAGGAGCTATAGACTCTGAAATTGTCTTGACATTTACAAGGTGCATTGGCACCACCTACCCGGCAGGACTTTGCCCACAGTGCAGGACACCGATTTCACTCAACTGCCATGTCCAGGGAAATTGTCAGGAACTGTGCACAGCAGCTCTGGACTGATAGTGCTTGTCCAGATATTTACTAGGTTTGTAACAATGGCATGGGTGTAAGGAATGCTGGTGAATTCTGGGATTCCTGCTGAGTAGTGATTTGTTCTGGGAAGGGCACATGGTAAGCTGAGACAGAAATTAGACATGAGAGAGAGGCAGTAGGAGTGAGAGTGGTAATTAATGAAATGAGTTTACTAAGATATGACAACAAAGTCTCCAAAAATCTCAACATAACTCAGACTTAACAAAAAAACGGAATCCAGTGTGACCCTCTTTACTTTTGCTCTAGAACAGATTCCAATTCCACAAGAACCTGTCACCTGTCCTTCTTCCTCCTGCATCTTACTTCAAGTCACAGGTGTGCTGGCATAACGTGGCAACTCCGGGCCTAGTGCAGCAGCCTCCACCTGTAGGACCCTCCTGATATGGCATGACGACTTCCTGGCCTAATGCAGCAGCCTCCCACAGCAGCTTCCCAACATGGCATAGTGACCTTCCGGCCTCCTGCAGCGAACTGCCGGCATGGTGTGTTGCTGGTGTGGTGTGGAGCAAGGGCCAGGCGTTACGATGCAGAGGTCGACCCCCTCTGCTAATTAAAACTAAAGCATTCAGAAAAGCAAGCCTCACCTCATAATCTGCTAAAAATGTGAGTGAGTGAGAAAACCCCTGAATTCCACTGTTTGAAGAAAAAGTAACAATTTATTTTCCTAACTCTAATAGTGAACACTAAACAAAAACTATTAACAAACCTGAGTCCCTTTTTCTTATCTGACCCCAACTCTATAAAATTGCTGCTCCAATAATGTAACTATTCAACATTAAATTAATGTAATCTCTCAAAGTACATACAGTCTTTTATGCCGTCTTCTGTTCGTCCTGCCAATTCTGTTGTTTTCTCACTGGGTCATCTTCCATGTTTTTTTTACTGTCTTTGTGTGAAATTCCTTGGTACTTTTAAAAGATGCTGCCTTCTGAGAGATTTATTTGAGAGCATTGACAGGTTTATTTCTTTGGACGGCAGTTGGATCTCATGTCCGATGGGCAGTTAGCTCTGACTAATTTTCAAAATGCCCTTCCTTTTTCAATACCCAATGTTGTGTCCTCTCATTCGTCCGATATCTTCAATATAATCAATATCAATTTCAATTGGTTTTTGGTATCTTGGGCATAATTTAAATTAATTGGTTAAATTCAAGTCTAGATGCATAACATCAAAATACAATCCCAAGCTGATTGTTAAATATTAACAATTCTCAGTGTTCTCTGCATCTGTTAGCAAGTCACAGACAAATGAGCTGCCAAATGAGCAGCTCAGAAAAGGCTCTCTTAAATACACTCTTTTAACTTTGTAACTCAGGTGTAGACTGGAAGTTAGGTGCTAACATGGTCTGCTGTACTGACCTGTCCTTTCTGTAATGCTGGACTTTTTATTTCTGTACTGCCTTAGTCTTGTAATTAAAGAAGCTGTCCTTCGGTACATTTGTATTAAGTTGGTGCTGGGTAATTGGCGATGTAGAAACCTTTCACTGTAACTCATTGAGTATATGTGACAATAAAGGCTACTCTATTCTATTCTATGTATTGAACTCCCTGTCTTCCTATTTCTGCTTTCACTAGCATGACACTATCTTTGAAATACTACTTTAAACCTTCTTCCCTAGCTCCTGAAAGTCCAAATGTAGTATCTTGATGACAGCCCTATGTCATTGATATCCATGTGTATCACAACTCCTGGTTCACTCTCTTCCCCGTGTAGAATATTTAGCTCCCTCTGTGTGATATCCTTTACCCCGATACCCGAGTAGCAATGGTTTATTGTCGATTTACATCAATGGTTACAGAATTGCCTGTTCTTCTTGATATCATGGTCTTAACTACACATTACGAAGCGTTGTGACACCCAACATAGAGTGTTGGTCAGAGTGGTGCTGGAAAAGCACAGCAGGTCAGGCAGCATTCGAGGAGTGGGAAAATTGACGTTTCGGGCAAAAGCCCTTCATCAGTAATAGAGGCAGGAAGCCTCCAGGGTGGAGAGATGCCTTCCTGCTCCTTGGATGCTTCCTGACCTGCTGTGCTTTTCCAGTACCACTCTGATCTAAACTCTGGTTTCCAGCATCTGCAGTCCTCACTTTTGCCTACCCAACACAGAGTGTATGGGAGTGACAGACAGAACAAAGATTTCAGATCCACTCTTCTTCTACTCTGTCTGACAGCCCCCCAACTATTATCCTGACTTGTCAATGCCAATGTCTACTGGGACATACCTTCTGGGGAGCACATATCCTCTCTGATTGTCTGCAGTGACTCTGGCTGCCTGTCAGATTCAGAAACCCTGAGCTTAAGCTGAAGCAGCTAGAGATATATCTTACACCCATGTCATCAAAGCATATGTATGCCTTGTATCTTTCATATCGCACAAGAATCATGAGCATCGGATGTCAGATACTCATATTCCTGATCCTGAAACATCAATTCTCCTGCTCCTCAGTTGCTGCCTGACCTGTTGTGCTTTTCCAGCACCACATTCTCAACTCTGATCTCCAGCACCTGCAGTCCTCACTTTCTCCTCCCTGTCAGATACTCAATCAAGGTGTGGAATAAAAGCCTTCTCTATTCGCTCTTCAACAATCTAGCTAGTGATCCTGTTTAAACTACTCAGTTATGTAAAAGCATATTAGTCAATATCTAAGATCATGGCTAATGTGATTGTGGTCTTTATTTTCCTGTCTACTCTCTACAAACATTAACTCCTTTGCCAGTTAGGAATTGAAGAAATGTAGCTTTAAAAATATTTAATGATGAGCCTCAGTGGTCTTTGAGATGATGACCTTCTGAGAACATTTCTCCTTATTCCAATCTTAAGTATGCTCCTTGTTTTTGAACCATGTCCTCTAATTCTAAACTCTCCCAGGAAAAAAAACACCCTTTCAGCACCTATCCTGACAATCCCCTCAAGATCACCTCTCATTCTTCATTTAAGCGGGCATTGGATAGGCATATGGAGGATAGTGGGCTAGTGTAGGTTAGGTGGGCTTGGATCGGCGCAACATCGAGGGCCGAAGGGCCTGTACTGCACTGTATTCTTCTATGTTCTATGTTCTATAAACTCCACTGGATACAGGACCAACCTGTTCAATCTTTCCTCATAAGACAAGCTATTCATCTCAAGAATCAGTTGAGTGTCCATCTCTGAATTGCTTTCACTGCAGTTATATCTTTTCTTAAAATAAGGAGACTAAAACTACTTGTAGTTCATAGGTGGTCTTATCAGCATCCAGCACACCTGCAGTAAAACTTCCTTACTTTTATATCCTATTCCCCTTGCTATGAACCGTGGGGTGGCACTGTTACTCAGTGGCTAGCACTGCTGCCTCACAGCACGAGGGACCTGGGTTCAATTCCACTGTAGGGTTACTATGTGGAGTTTGCACATACTCCCCATGTCTACGTAGATTTCCTCTGGATTCTTCGATTTCCTCACAATCCAAAGGTGTGCAGATGAGGTGGATTGGCCATATTAAATTGCTTGTGGTATCCCAGGTGTTAGGTTAGGTGGATTAGCCATTAGAAATTGGATTTTGGGATGGAGTGGGATGTTCTTTGGAGAGTCAGTGTGGACTGGGTGGGCCAAATGGCCTGCTTCCACACTGTAGGGATTCTATGATTCAAACAACAACATTCCACTTACTGTGCAGAACACTTGCTGTATCTGCATGCAAATATTTTGTGATTGTGTACCATGAGACTAGATCCCTCTGCACTAGACCATTCTGCCATATCTCTCCACTTAAGTAGCATCCTGCTTTTTATTCTTCCTGCCAAAGTCACATTTTTCCACAACTTATTTCATCTGTGAAGTTTTTATCCATTCCTTTACCCACTTATATGCCTTTGGAGGCTCCTTATGTTCTCTTTGCAACTTGTTCTCCTACACTGCTCTTTATATCATCAAGTTTGGCAACTATACAGTGGTCTCTTCGTCTAACTTGTTGGCTTTGTATATTGAGGCCTGCCTACAACAGTACTACTCACTGATGTTAAGGGCATTTAGATTTGATTAGATTAGATTTTAGATTAGATTACTTACAGTGTGGAAACAGGCCCTTCGGCCCAACAAGTCCACACTGACCCGCCGAAGCGCAACCCACCCAGACCCATTCCCCTACATTTACCCCTTCACCTAACACTACGGGCAATTTAGCATGGCCAATTCACCTAACCTGCACAGCTTTAAACTGTGGGAGGAAACCCACGCAGACACGGGGAGAATGTGCAAACTCTACACAGTCAGTTGCCTGAGGCGGGAATTGAACCCGGGTCTCTGGCGCTGTAAGGCAGCAGTGCTAACCATTTAAATGGGCATTGGACATCCATATGGATAACAATGGAACAGTGTAGGTTTGATGGACATGAGATTAATTTCAGGTTGACACAACATCGAGGGCCAAAGGGCCTGTACTGCACTGTAACGTTCTATGTACTATGTTCTGTAAAAGCAGAGGCTAGGAATTTTGCAGCGAATGATCCACTTCTTGACTCAAGTCTGTCCACCATCTACAATGGCACAAGTGAATATGAATCCCCACTTGCAGCTCCAACAACACTCATGATACCCAGCACCTTCCACGACCAAAAAATCCTGGATGCATTTGCACTATATTCACAATCATCCACCCCATACACTACCAACACTCAGTATCAGCAATGTGTGCCATCTGCAAGATGCAGAAATTCACCAAAGATCTTCAGACAACACCTTCCAACCCATGCCTGCTTTTATTTAGAAAGAAAAGAGCAGCAGATCCATAGGAACACCATCACCTGCAAGCAACTCACCATCCTGAATTGGAAATAAGGCAAAACTGAGGACTGCAGATGCTGGAAACCAGAAAAGCACAGCAGGTCAGGCAGCATCCGAGGAGCAGGAAAATCAACATTTCGGGCAAAAGACCTTCATCAGGGATGGAGGCAGGGAGCCTCCAAGGTGGAGAGATAAATGGGGGGGGGGGTGGAGGTGGGGCTGGGGAGAAGGTAGCAAAGAGTACAATGGGTGGATAGAGGTGGGGATGAAGGTGATAGGTCAGAGGGGAGGGTGGAGCGGGTAAGTGGGAAGGGAGATTGGCAGGTAGGACAGGTCATGAGGACAGTGCTAAGCTGCAAGTTAGGAATTGGGGGTAAGGTGGGGAGAGGGGAAATGAGGAAACTGGTGAAGTCCACATTGATGCCCTGGGGTTGAAGTGTTCCAAGGCAGAAGATGAAGCGTTCTTCCTCCAGGCGTCGGGTGGTGAGGGAGCGACGGTGGAGGAGGCCCAGGACCTGCATGTCCTCGGCAGAGTGGGAGGGGGAGATGAAATGTTGGGCCATGGGGTGGTGGGGTTGATTGGTGTGGCTGTCCTGGAGATGTTCCCTAAAGCGCTCTGCGAGAACGGATACAATAAATGATATTGATGGATGTGCAGGTGAAACTTTGATGAATTTGGAAGGCTCCTTTGGGGCCTTGGATGGAGTTGAGGGAGGAGGTGTGGGCGCAGGTTTTGCAATTCTTGAGGTGGCAGGGAAAGGTGCCAGGACGGGACGGTGGTTTGTTGGGGGCGTGGACCTGACCAGGTAGTCATGGAGGGAACAGTCTTTGCGGAAAACGGAAAGGGATGGGGAGGGAAATATATCCCTGGTGGTGGGGTCCATTTGGAGTTGGCAGAAATGTTGGCGGATGATGAGGTTTATGCAAAAGTTGGTCGGGTGGAAGGTGAGCACACACTCAGTGACTTCCGCTCCCCCCCCCCCCAACTGCCGTGTTCACCACAACTTCTGCCCCCTCCAATGCCACTCACCTGCATTCTGCCAACACGCCCCCCCCACAAATCCCACAGTCACCATCCCCACTCCCCAGAACTCCCAACTCCATATCTACACCAAGTCCTAACTCCCAGTCCTGCTGAGTTTTCACCATCTCCCCAGACGTCCCCCTCATTGAGGACCAACGATCAGTCCCCATCAAAGGCCTCACCATCATCCCCTCCACCCACGAATCAATGAATTTAATACACACCGTGACGTCGAACACTTCTTCCGCCGTCTCCGCCTCTGAGTTTACTTTCACAATCAGGACTCCCGCCCACCTTACGAGGACCCCTTCGCCCACCTCCAACACACTCCATCCACCTGGACACCCCACGCTGGCCTATTACCCACCCTCGATTTCTTCATTTCCAACTGCCACTGGGACATCAACCGCCTCAAACTGTCTACCCCCCCTCCCCCACTCCAACTTCTCACCCTCACAACACACAGCCCTCCGCTCTCTCTGTTCCAATCCCAACCTCAACATCGATCCAGCAGATAAAGGGAGTGCAATGGTAGTTTGGCGCACTGACCTCTACAGCGCTGTAGCCAGATGTCAACTCGAAGACACCTCCTCCTACCGTCCCCTCGACCATGACCCCATCCCCTATCACCAAAACATCATCTCCCAGACCATACAGAACCTCATCACCTCAGGAGATCTCCCATTCACAGCTTCCAACCTCGTAGTCCGGGAACACCTCCTTCCCAAAGTCCACAAGCTTGACCACCCTGGCCGACCCATTGTCTCAGCATGCTCCTGCCCCACCGAACTCACCTCCACCTACCTCAATACTGTCCTATCCCCCAGTCCAGGAACTCCCCACATATGTTCGAGACACCACCCACGCCCTCCACCTCCTCCAAGACTTCCATTCCCCCGGCCCCATGCCTCATCTTCACCATGGATATCCAGTCCCTCTACACTTCCAACCACCATGACCAGGGCCTCCAAGCCCTCCATTTATTCCTCTCCCGATGTCTCCACAGTACCCTTCCACTAACACTCTCATTCGTTTAGCTGAACTGGTCCTCACCCTTAACAATTTCTCTTTCGAATCCTCCACTTCCTCCAGACCAAAGGGGTAGCCATGGACACCCATATGGGCCTCAGTTATGCCTGTGTCTTTGTCAGCTATGTAGAACAGTCTATCATCCATACTTACACAGGCACCACCCCCCACCTCTTCCTCCGCTACATTGATGACCGCATCAGCGCCACCTTGTACTCCCGTGAGGAGGTTGAACAGTTCATCAACTTCACCAACACATTCCACCCTGACCTTAAATTCCACCTGGACCATCTCTGACACCTCCCTCCCCTTCCTGGATCTCTCCATCTCCATTAATGATCACCGACTTGACACTGACATTATTTACAAACCCACCGTCTCCCACAGCTACCTGGATTACACCTTTGCCCACTCTACCTCCTGGAAAAATGCCATCCCGTATTCCCAATTCCTCCGCCTCTGCCGTAACTGCTCCCAGGAGGAGCAGTTCCACCACAGAACACACCAGTTGGCCTCCTTCTTTAGAGATTGAATTTCCCTTCCCACATGGTTGAAGATGCCCTCCAATGCATCTCATCCTCATCCCGCACCTTCGCCCTCAAACCCCACCCCTCCAACCGTAACACGGTCAGGTTCACACCCCCTAACAACCCATCCACCCGTCCTGGCACCTTCCCCTGCCACCACAGGAATTGCAAAACCTGCACCCACACCTCCTCCCTCACCTCCATCCACGGCCCCAAAGCACTGGAACCTAAGCATTGGAAGCAACAACAACAAATCCAGCCCTATTGACCCCACAGAGTCCTCCTTGATAACAGTTTAGCTTGTCTCAATATTGGGAGAGCTATCTCACAGACTAGTCAAGTAACAGCCTGACACAATCATTCTCACAGAATCATACTTTACAGATAATATCCCAGACAACACCATCACCACCTCTGGGTCTGTCCTCTCCTACCAGCAGGTCTAATCCAGCAAGATGACAACAACACAGCGAGGAGAGAGTTGCTCTGGGAACCTGCAGCACTAACTCCAAATCCTGTGAAGTCTCACAGCATCAGGTCAAATATGTGCAAGCAATTTCTTTTCACAACTGATGAATTAGTGTTCCTCCATGGTGAACACCAATTGGAAGCAGCATTGACGTGGCAAGGCTACAGAATGTACTCTGGGTTCATATTTCAATGTCCACCATCAGGAGTGGCTCAGTAGCTAACTAACAAATTGACTGAAACCTAAAGGACACTGCACCTCCCAAGAACATTATCTGGGTCTCGAGATTAACACTCTAGTGATAATAACACAAGTGCATTGCCTCCCTTGCTATTGTACCAAGCAGCTGCATATATCAGTCAGAGCTAAGTAACGCAACAATCCATAGATTAGATCTAAGTTCCAAGTTATTCCATATCCTGTCATGAATGGTGATGAAGGACTAAATGACTAATAGAAAGTGGAAAAGAACAAGATTGAAGTATTTGCAACTTTCCTTAGCAAGGATCGATATGTGAATGATTTATCTGAACCACCTCCTGAGGTCATAGAATCGAAGAATCCCTCGGTCCTCAGTATCACAGATGCTGGTCTTTAATTAATTTGATTTGTTACACATGATATTAAGAATTTGCTGAAGACAAAAAAAAGTCTTTATTCATATACAGCATTTGAACATGCATATAAACATACTAAATAGGAGCAGTAATAGCCCCTCAAGCATTCTCAACCATTCATTAAGTTCATGGCTAATTTGCATGTGATCCATATTCCCGAGTCCCAAGAATCTTTGATTCCCCTGCCAAGCAAGAATCTATCCACCTCTGCATTAAAGATGAGGTTGAGTTCCAAAATTGCACAACTTCTGTATTTTTATAAAAAGGGCAAATGTATCCTCATGCCTGTCCTAAAACAGTGACCCCTCATTCTGGACTGACCCTAAATGAAACATCCAAGACCATTGAAACTAATGCAGGAGGGAGGGTGGGAACCGAAATTGTAGTTTGAGTATATGGGAGGATGAGAGTAGTAAAGTCAGAACTAAGATTTTAAGATTGCAAGAAGGTGCTGGCAGGCAAGAAATTGGTTTGAAGTGTGGCAACTTCAACACCAGGAACATATGGAATAAGTTGGGTGAACGTGCAGCATGGGTTGGTACCTGGGATATCACTGTGGTGGCCATTTCAGAGAAATGGGTAGAGCAGGGACAGGAATGATTATTGCAGGTTCTGGAGTTTAGCTATTACAGTAAGAACAGAGAAAATTGTAAAACAGGGGATGGTGTGGCACTGTTAGTTAAGGACAGTATCACGGTTGCAGAAAGGATGTTTGTGGAATCCTACACTGCGGTAGTAAGGGCTGAGAATAGAAACAGGAAAGGTGAGGTTACCCTATTGGGAGTTTTCTATAGGCCTCCAAATAGTTCCAGAGATGTAGAGGATAGGATAGCAAAGATGATCCTTGACAGGAGCGAGAGGGACAGAGTAGTTATTATGAGGGACTTTAACGTTCTAAATATTGACTGGGAATACTATAGTTCACGTACTTTAGATGGGTCAGTTTTTGTCCAATGTATACAGGAGGGTTTCCTGACACAGTATACAGACAGACCAATAAGGGGCAAGGCCACATTAGATTTAGTACTGGGTAATGAATGCGGCCAGGTTTGGAGGTAAGTGAGCATTTTGGTGATAGTGACCACAATTCAGTTATGTTTACTTTAGTGATGGAAAGGGATAGGTATATACTGCAGGGCAAGAGTTATAGCTGGGGGGAAATGCAATTCTGATAGGATTAGGCAAGATTTAGGATGCATAGGATGACAAAGGAAACTTGCAGGGAATGGGCATAATTGAAATGTGGAGCTTATTCATGGAACAGCTACTGTGGGTCCTCGATAAGTATAGACCTGTCAGGCAGGAACGGCGTTGTCAAGCAAGGGAGCCATGGTTTACTAAAGAAGTTGAATCTCTTTTCAAAAGGAAGAAAGATATTTATGTTAAGATAAGATGTGAAGGCTCATTTAGGGCACTTGAGAGTTACAGGTTAGCCAGGAAAGACCTAAAGGGAGAGCTAAGAAGAGCCAGGAGGGGACATGAGAAGTCATTGGTGGATAGGATCAAGGAAAACCCTATGGCTTTCTATCACTATATCAGGAATAAAAGAATGACTAGAGTAAGATTAGGGCCAATCAAGCATAGTAGTGGGAGATTGTGCATGGAGTCAGAAGAGATAGGGGAAGCACTAAATGAGTACTTTTCATCAGTATTCACACTAGAAAAAGACAATGTGGACGAGGAGAGTACTAGTGTGAGGCTACTAGACCAGATAGGATTGAGGTGCATAAGGAGAAGGTGTTAGCAACTCTGGGAAACATAAAAATAGGTAAGTCCCCTGGGCCAGACAGGACTTATCCTAGGATTCTCTGGGAAGCCAGGGAGGAGATTGCCAAGCCTATGGCTTTAATCTTTATGTCATCATTGTCTACAGGAATAGTGCCAGAAGACTTCAGGGAAGCAAATCTTGTTCCCTTGTTCAAGAAGGGGAGTAGAGACAACCCTGGTAATTATAGACCAGTGAGCATTACTTCGGTTGTGGGTAAAGTGTTAGAAAGGGCTGTAAGAAATAGGATTTATAATAATCTAGAATAAGTTGATAAGGGATAGTCAACACGGTTTTGTGAAGGGTAGGTCATGCCTCACAACCTTTATTGAGTTCTTTGAGAAGGTGATTGAACAGTTGGGTGAGGGTGAAGCGGTTGATGTGGTGTATATGGATTTCAGTAAGGTGCCTGATAAGGTTCCCCACTGTAGGCTAATGTACAAAATACAGAGGCATGGGATTGAGGGTGATTTAGCGGTTTGGATCAGAAATTGGCTAGCTGAAAGAAGACAGAGGGTGGTGGGTGATGGGAAATATTCATCCTGGAGTTCAGTTACCAGTGATGTACTGTAAGGATCTGTTGTTTGTCATTTATATAAATGACCTGGATGAAGGCATAGAAGGATGGGTTAGTAAATTTGTGGGTGACACTAAGATAGGTAGAAATGTGGATCGTGATGAAGAACGTTGTGGGTTACAAAGAGATATAGATAAGCTACAAAGCTGGGCTAAGACGTGGCAAATGTAGTTCAATGCAGAAAAGTGTGAGGTAATTCACTTTGGAAGGAGCAATAGGAATGCAGAGTACTGGACTAATGGTAAGATTCTTGGAAGTGTAGATGAGCAGAGAGATCTTGGTGTCCAAGTACATAGATCCTTGAAAGATGACAAGTTGATAGATTGTTAAGAAGGCATACAGTGTGTTAGCCTTTATTGGTAGAGGGATTGAGTTTCAGAACCATGAGATCATGCTGCAGCTGTTCAAAACTCTGATACGGCCACATTTGAAGTATTGCGTACAGTTGTGGTCACCACATTGTAGGAAATATATGGAAGCTTTGGCAAGGGTTCAGAGGAGATTTACTAGGATGTTGCCTGGTTTGGAGGGAAGGTGTTACGAGGAAAGGCTGAGGGACTTGAGGCTGTTTTCATAAGAGAGAAGAAGGTTGAGAGGTGACTTAATTAAGACATATAAGATAATCAGAGGATTAAATAGGTTGGACAGTCAGAGCCTTTTTCTTCAGATGGCAATGGCTAGTATGAGGGGACAGAGCTTTAAATCGAGGGGTGATTGAAAGAGGACAGGTGCCAGAGGTAGTTTCTTTACTCATAGAGTAATAGGGGCGTGGAAAGTACTGCCTGCAATAGTTGTAGACTCGCCAACTTTAAGAGCATTTAAATGGTCATTGGATAGGCATATGGACGAGAATGAAATAGCATAGGTTAAATGGGCTTCAGATTAGTTTCACAGACTGGCACAACATCAAGGGCCGAAGGGCCTTTACTGCGCTGTAATGTTCTATGTTCTATGTTCTAATCAGGATCTTATATATTTAAATCAAATCACCCCTCACTCTTCTCAGCTGCAGTAGAGACAAGCTGAGATTGTCCAACTCGGTCATCTAGTTAAACTCCTCTAAACGATCTCCATTGCATTTCCATCTTTCGAGAACTGTTTGAAAATTGTCCTAAGTGTTTCAAATGTATGCTTACCAGTGCCTTGTACAACTAGTGTAACATCTGTATCCATAAAAGCAGATAAAAGAAATCTGAGATAACAATAGAAAATGCTATAGAATCTCAACAGGTCTGGCATCATCCATGGAGAGAGAGAGAGAGAGAAAAAAAACAGTTAACATTTCAAGTCTGAGACAACTCTTCTTCAGAACTGAAGAGCTAGATAATGATGATTTCATACTGAAGAGAAACAGAGGAAAGTCAAAGAGGATGCCCAGAGCAAAGGACAATGAAGTGCTCGTGGTGGTAAAGGAGTAACAGTAATGTAAAACAGGTATAAATGTTAGGTGTGAAAAGAAGAAAATGGCTCCACTGTCCTGACAGCAAAGACAACAAGACATGGAGGGTGCTGAGATGGGGATGTAATTAAAATACAGAGGTTTCTTTCTGAAGTTATTAAACTGAACATTGTATCCTCAAGACTTTAAGGTGTTGTAAGTGGAAAATGCTCCTCCAGCTTGTGTTGAACTTTGTTAAAAGGACCAGAATAGAAATTTTAGCATGGGAGCAAGATCGTGTATTGAAATAATATGCAACTGGAAGGTCAGGGCCAGTTGTATGGACAGAGTGGACATGTTCCATAAAGCAGTCACCCAGTCTGTGTCTGGTCTCACCAATTTAAAGGAGACTGCATTATGAGCAACAACTGCAATAGAGCTAGATTGAATGAATTACAAGTGCCTTACCTGCTTTACCTGGAAGGTATGTTTAGACCTTGGAGAGTGAGGATGGAGGAGGTGAATGGGCAAGTGTTACACCTTCTGCAATTGCATTAGAAAGTGCTATAGGAAGTGAGGGAATGTTAGGAGTGACAGAAGAGTGGACCAGGGTAGCAGAGAGTATGATGCCTGCGGAATGCTTACCATAGAGGGGAAGGGAAAATGTGGGCAGCAACGTGGCCCAGTGGTTAGCACTGCTATTTCATAGCACCAGGGACCCATGTTTGATTGTAGCCTTGGGTAACTGTCTTGGGTGACTCCCCATGTCTGTCAGTTCCAATTTATGGATTTTGCTCGGAATGCTCTTCAGGGATGGAAACTAAGGACAAGGGGAACCCTGTCATTATTCTGGGAGGAAGAGGAAGGGATGGAGGCAGAATGCAGGCAGCATGACTGAGGGCCCTGTCAACAACAGTGAGGAGGTAATCCTTGACTGAGGAACCAGGACATGTCAGAGGCAATTCAGTGGAAGGTGGTATCTTCAGAATAGGCAGAGAAACTGGGACAAAGGAATTCCTTACAAGAATCAGCATGTGACATAGTGTAGTCGAAGTAACTGCTGGTTGGCATTGGTGAGTTTTGGTGGACAGTCTATCCCCAGAAATAGAAATAGAGAAATCAAGGAAGGGAAAAATGACAGATGGACCAGGTGAAGGTGAGAGAAGGATGGAAATTGGAAGCAAATTGGTTATTTTTTCAATTCCAGATGAGAATAGGAAACTGCACTGATGACAAAATCTATGTATCAGCCTCATTACAAGGGAACGTGCAATGTATCCAACAAAGAAATAGTCTTAACTGGGGCCAATGCAAGTAAACGCAGCAGGACCCCTGACTTGGAGAAAGTGAAACAAGTTAAAAGGTAAAATTTTTAAATGTGAGAACAAGCTCAGCTTTGGACCTCTTTTAAAATAAGAAGCCAGACCATCCTGATATGTAGAGGGATTATTTTTATGTTCAATTCTTCCCATAATAATTAATGGTTTCCTATTAACCTTCCTATTATGTGCTGTAATGACTAACTTTTTGAACTCATACTTGAATGCCAAACTCCCTCTGCACATCTGATGTTGTAGAAGCAAAGAAACAGGAGCAGGCCAGTCAGCCTGTCGAGCCTGACACACTATTCAATACAGGCATGGCTGATCAAAATCTTCAATGTCTTGTACGCACCCCTTCCCCATGATCTTGTACACCAGTGATAATGAGAAGTCTATCAATCTCTACCTTAAACATTCTCAAAGACTGCGCCCTGTCTGGTGGTCAGTTCCAAAGGTTCACAACCACTGTGTAAAGTTCTGTGATTATTCTCTGTTTCAGTATTTCATCTGCTTTTTTCACTCTCTGCTTTTTTATTCTTCCTGCCAAAATGAACCACTTCATATTTTCCCAGATTGTACTTCATTTGCTAGATTATTTCACTCTCATTCAACATATCTATGTCAATCTGCAAATTTCTCTTGTCTTCTCCAAAACATGCTAACCCACATGTCTTGGTGTTATCTGTGAATTTATTTGCCACGCCATTCTCCCCTCAAGTGTGTAAACGGAGAGTAGTTGAGGGATCAGCACTTGCTGCCAATCAGGCAAAGACCTGCTGCTGTATACTCTACTTCCTGGACAGATATTCCTTGGAATATAGGAGGATAAGGGTGACCTTACTGAGGTGTATAAAATCATGAGGGGCATGGATAGGATGAATGCATATAGTCTTTTTCCCAGGGATAAGGAATTGAAAACTAGGGGGCATAAGTTTATGGTGAGAGGTGAAAGATTTTAAGAAGGACCTGAGGGGCAGCTTCTTCATGCAGAGAGTTGTTCATATATGGAATACACTGCCAGAGAAAGTGGTTGAGGCAGGTACAAGAGCAATATTTAAAAAAACATTTGGATAGGCACATGGATGGAAAGGGTTTCGAGGGATATGGACCAAATGCGAGCAATTAGAACTAGCTGAGTGGGCAGCATGGTCAGTATGGGCTAGTTTGGGCTGAAAGGCCTGTTTCCATGCTGTATTACTCTATGACTATTTTAGGAGAGGTTATGATCAAATACTGGCATGCTGGTAAGGCATGTTGCCAGTAATGGCTGAGCAGAAATTTCTCCCACTCTAATTGCTTGCCATGGACATATCAGCCGAATTAGAAGTTACCCATCCAAGCTGCTGCCTGGCCACTTCATGATCTTTCCTCTCAGGATGAGACTTGAAACCAAACTTGTAATGAGAAGGACATATGGAATTTTGATGTTTATTGCTAAATAGAATAGCAATTTATTGCGACATGTATTTTTACAAAAGAAAATACAGTGAAAAGTTTTATAAATTGCCATGCTGTGGCTCCTAAATTAGTGACAGGGGACCTACATTATAAAAAAAGAGCAGTAAAAGTTCATGATGGTTCAGTTAATGAAACCTGGTTTCAGGATACCCTGGAAAACTGAGCCAAAACCATCCCACAAGGCTGAGCCAAGACCGCCATGACCGATCATCACTGCCCTGTCACTCTGATATGAGATCTCCACGCTGGGACTAGACCGCCAGGCTGGACATTGGAAGACGGAATAAAAAAGTAGAGAAGTTGTGTGGCAACTATACAAGACATCAGGGAGACTGTATCTGGAGCATTGCCTTTGAGTTATAGAGACATACAGCATGGAAACAGACCTTTTGGTCCAACTCATCCATGCCGACCAGATATCCTAAACTAATCCAGTCCCATTTGCCACGATTTGGCTCAAATCCTTCTAAACCCTTTCTATTCATCTACCCAACCATATGCCTTATAAATGTTGTAATTGTACCAGCCGCCATCACTTTCTCTGGCAGCTCATTATATTCACATACTACCCTCTGCGTGAAAATGTTGCCCATTAGGTCCCTTTAAAACTTTCCCTTCCCACATTAAATCTGTGCCCTCTAGTTTTGGACTCATCCACCTGGGGAAAAGATCTTGTCTATTTACACTATCCATAATTTTATAAACCTCTATAAGGTCATTCTTCAGCGTACAATGCTCCAAGGAAAATAGCCCCACCCTATTTCATCTCTCCCTATAGCTCAAACCGTCCAACCCTGGCATCATCCTTGTAAGTCTTTTCTCAACCCTCTCAAGTTTTGCAACATCCTTCCGATAACAGGGAGACCAGAAATGAATGAAGTATTCCAAAAATGACCAAACCAATGTCTTGTATAGCCGCAACATGGCCTCCCAGTACCTACACTCAATGGACTGAACAATAAAGGAAAGCATACTTGTTCACTATCTTATCGACCTGTGACTCCACTTTCAAGGATCTATGAACCTGCACGCCAAGGTATCTTTGTTGAGGAGCACTCCCCAGGACTTTACCATAAGCTATATAAGTCGTGCTGTGATTTGCTTTTCCAAAGTGCAGCACCTCACATTTGTCCAAATTAAACTCCATCTGCCACTCCTCAGCCCATTTGCCCAGCTGATCAAGATCCATTGTATGCTGAGGTAACCTCCTTTGCTGCCCAATGCACATCCAATTTTGGTGTTGTGATGATGCTGTCACTTTAAAAAGGTTATTTTGTCCTTTTCAAGGAAGGTCATAAAAGCACAGATGCTGAATGTCTGAAATATCTATCTCACATCTTTTAAAATAAGAAAATGTTAGGGTCTAAACTACCTTCTTAAAATATTTTGAGGCTGCCTGGCCTGGTCCATAACAGACTAGGGGCTTTTGTCAGGATTAGGGTTATTGGATTCAAAGGTAGAATAGGTGTTAGTGTCTTCGTTCAGGGTGTTGAATTTGGTTGGCTTAAGCAGTGCTTTGAGAAAGTGAAGACTGCAGATGCTGGAGAGTCAGTGTCGAAAAAGGTGGCACTCGAAAAACACAGTAGGTCAGGCAGCATCCAAGGAGCAGGAAAGTCCACGTTTTGGGCTGATGCCTGAAGCGTTGACTCTCCTGCTCTTTGGATGCTGCTGGTCAGCTCTCCTTTTCTAATGCCACCTTTTTTGACTTAAACAGTGTTTGGTGTACTAATAACCTTTTCAGTCACTATGAGTTTGCTGGGGCTGGAAGAAGTGAATCTGGGGTTTTACAAAAGGTGAGCAAGGCAAATCTGCTGGGAATTGGCAGACAAGCTGGAGTTGGAGTTGCCTTCATCCGTGAGAAAATGAGAGACAATTACAACAATTAGAAACACCATCAGAATCTTTGGAAATGGGCTAGAATTGCAGATGAGGCAGCTTGAACATGAAAAAAAAATGAAACAGTCTGAATTACAGTTAAAAGCAGAGGAAAGAGAAAACGAGCGAAAGGCCCTAGCCGAACATAAAGAAAAAGAGAGAGAGGAAAGGGAAAATGAGAGAGAAGAAAGGGAGAAAGGGAAAGAGCTTGAACTTCATAAATTGGCACTTACCGTATATACTCATGTGTAGGTCAGTCTCGTGTATATGTCAACCCCTTATTTTTGGCCAAAACAACTTGTATTTTACAGAAATCTCATGCATAAGTCAACCCTACTATAATCACATTAAATCACATTCATTCATTCATACTGGTAACTCTATTCATCGCTCTTTGTTTACTATATCACATCTCTATTCATTCATTTTTAACTACTTACCATACTTGATTTACTGCAGCATGTTTTAATTCATTCATTCATTCAGACCGGGACTAAGTCTATCGGTACTTTTATCGCACTTTGTTCACTAAACATCCAAAAGTTAATATCATCAAAAAAGTGCAGCATGCATTTCAGCCCCTCAAAACTTGTGACCGTGTATTAGTTGACCCCCTAATTTCAGCCTTAAAAAACCATCTTCAAATATTAGCTATATATCAGTTTATATGGTAGACAGGAAAGTCGGCTTAAAAGGATGGAGGTGAAGGTAAGCTTAGTGAGGAGGGTAGTGAGGATGAGCAAACCCATTGTCGCTAAAGGTCTGGTAGGGATCTGTTTAATTATGTCCAAGTATTGCCTAAATTTGATGAGAAGCCCTTTTCATCTCATTTGAGAAGGTGGCTAAACAAATACAGTGGCCAGTGACCATGAGGATGTTTTGATCCAAACAAAACATCCTCATGAAAAATCGTTGGCGGATAGGATCAAGGATAACCCCAAGGCATTTTATGCGTATGTGAGAAACCTGAGAATGACGAGAACGGGGGTAGGTCCGATCAAGGACAGTAGTGGGAGACTGTGTACTGAGTCGGAAGAGATAGGAGAGGTCTTGAACAAGTACTTCTCTTCAGTATTTACGAACGAGAGGGACCGTATTGTAGAAGAGGAGAGTGTGAAATGGACTGGTAAGCTAGAAGAGATACCTGTTAGGAAGGAAGATGTGTTGGACATTTTGAACAACTTGAGGATAGACAAGTCCCCCGGGTCTGACGGGATATATCCTAGGATTATGTGGGAAGCAAGAGAGGAAATTGCAGTACCGTTGGCAATGACCTTCTCGTCTTCACTGGCAACGGGGGTGGTACCAGGGGACTGGAGAGTAGCGAATGTTGTGCCCCTGTTCAAAAAAGGGAATAGGGATAACCCCGGAAATTACAGGCCAGTTAGTCTTACTTCGGTGGTAGGCAAAGTAATGGAAAGGCTATTGAGGGATAGGATTTATGAGTATCTGGAAAGACACTGCTTGATTAGGGACAGCAGCACGGATTTGTGAAGGGTAGGTCTTGCCTTACAAGTCCTATTGAATTCTTTGAGGAGGTGACCAAGCATATGGATGAGGGTAGAGCAGTGGATGTAGTGTACATGGATTCTAGTAAGGCATTTGAGAGTAGACAGTCAGAAACTTTTTCCCGGGTACAACAGAGTGTTACAAGGGGACATAAATTTAAGGTGAAGGGTGGAAGGTATAGGGGAGATGTCAGGGGTGGGTTCTTTACCCAGAGAGTGGTGGGGGCATGGAATGCGCTGCCCGTGGGAGTGGTAGAGTCGGAATCATTGGCGACCTTTAAGCGGCATTTGGATAGGTACATGGTTGGGTACTTAATCTAGGTTAGAAGTTCGGCACAACATCGTGGGCCGAAGTGCCTGTTCTGTGCTGTATTGTTCTATGTTCTATGTTCTAAAACTCTGGTGCGGCCGCACTTTGGAGTATTGCGTGCAGTTCTGGTCACCGCATTACAGGAAGGATGTGGAAGCTTTGGAGAGGGTGCAGAGAAGATTTACCAGGATGTTGCCTGGAATGGAGTGGAAGTCGTACGAGGATAGGTTGAGAGTTCTCGGCCTTTTCTCGTTGGAACGGCGAAGGATGAGGGGTGACTTGATGGAGGTTTATAAGATGATCAGAGGAATAGATAGAGTATACAGTCAGAAACTTTTTCCCCGGGTACAACAGAGTGTTACAAGGGGACATAAATTTAAGGTGAAGGGTGGAAGGTATAGGGGAGATGTCAGGGGTGGGTTCTTTACCCAGAGAGTGGTGGGGGCATGGAATGCGCTGCCCGTGGGAGTGGTAGAGTCGGAATCATTGGCGACCTTTAAGCGGCATTTGGATAGGTACATGGATGGGTACTTAATCTAGGTTAGAAGTTCGGCACAACATCGTGGGCCGAAGGGCCTGTTCTGTGCTGTATTGTTCTATGTTCTATGTTCTAAAACTGGTAGGAAGAACTAGTGAGATATTTGCATCACAATCAGAGGAGGCATCTGGGGCATACGAGGAGGTGAAGAAAGCCGACATAATAGCATATGAGCTTGTGCCAGAAGCTGACAGAAATCTAAGGAAACCCTGATCAAACACATATCGAATTTGAAAAGATCGAACAATTTTGTTAGTGGATAGGGACATTAAAAATGGATCAAACATATGACACTGTCAGAGAGATGATTATTTTGGAGGAGTTCAAAAATTCACTTCCTGAATTAATGAGAACTCATGTGGAAGAGCAGAGAGTTAAACAGCAAGATTAGCAGCTGAAACAGCTGATGATTATGAATTGGTTCATAAATCAAAATTTAGCTTCCAACATCAATTTCAATCTGTGAGAAACAGAAATTGGGGAAAAGAGAAATCCTCACGTGGTCAGGAAAATGTAGATCTCAATGAAGATAATAAAGATAGCTTACCACAGGATAAAAAGGAAACCCATGAAGGGGAAAGAGAAGTTAAAAAGCTCCAGCATTTTAACTGCAATAAAATAAGCCACATGAAGTCAGAGTGTTGGTGGGTTAGAAAAATATTGGGCCGACAGATGTAGGAAAACAGGATAAGCCAGTGAATTTTGTTGAAGTTGTAAAGGAAATCACAGCAGAGGCTAGAAAGCTACAACAGAATCTATAACCTGGTCGGAGGTTGGTTAAGGAGGAAGTGTCAGATCTTTTTAAGCCATTTGCTTGGGAAGGTAAGGTTTACTTGCATACACCAGCACCAACAGGTAAAAGTATTAGAATATTAAGAGATACAGGATCCTCTCAATCTGTGATGTTGAAATGTTTATCTAGATTAGATTAGAATACTTACAGTGTGGAAACAGGCCCTTCGGCCCAACAAGTCTACACCGACCCGCCAAAGCGTAACCCACCCATTCCCCTCTTTACCTAACACTACAGGCAATTTAGCATGGCCAATTCACCTGACATGCACATCTATTGGACTGGGAGGAAAATGGAGCACCCTGAGGAAACCCACGCAGACACGGGGAGAATGTGCAAACTCCACACAGTCAGTCGCCTGAGTCGGAAACTGAATCCAGGTCTCTGGCGCTGTGAGGCAGCAGTG
Source organism: Chiloscyllium plagiosum (assembly GCF_004010195.1). NCBI lineage: Eukaryota > Metazoa > Chordata > Chondrichthyes > Orectolobiformes > Hemiscylliidae > Chiloscyllium > Chiloscyllium plagiosum. The sequence continues at coordinate 223,494 of NC_057747.1, forward strand.
CTAGCCACTGTGCCACTGTGCCGCCCACCAATATGTGCCATCTAATATGTAACTCAGAAGGAATACTGCCAGAAAAAGTGCCAGTTCGTGAAATTCACGGTGAGACAAGAAATGCTCAATTATGTAGACTGAGGTTAGAGTGTCCAGTGAAATGGAGAACAAGTGACAGGAATACTGAATGAAGTCTCAGCTTCAGGAATACAATTTGTCCTTGTAGGAGTGCTGCCTGCTGTGGTTGAAAAGCGAAGGGAATATCAGGCAACTAAGGTATTACAGGAAGTACATCCTGGGATTTGTCCTGACAGTCACAAAGTCCACCAGTTGAAACAGAGGGAGAAATTAAAGAATACAGATAAGGAAGTTGAAGTAGAATTATCAGATGATTGAATAGTTGAGACAGCACAGGAACACGTGGAGGACAACATGAATATTTTTAGCTCAGAGAAATTAACTGAGTTCCAACAGAAAGATGACAAACTGAAGCAATTATATCATAAACCATTCGTGGAAGAAGAATCTGAGTGCATCCCAGAGTGCCACTATCTAAAAAAAAATCTTAATGAGGAAATGGAGACCATCACATATTCAGGTAGATGAGAAATGGGCAGAAGTTCATCAAGTCATATAACCAGTGGGTTACTGGAAGGAGATCTTGTGGGTAGGACATGAACTACCAGTAGGAGGTAATTTAGAGGTAAGGAAAACTCAAGTTTAAATACAAAATCATTTTTGCTAGCTTGAACTACATAAAGATATAGTTGAATTTTGCCAGACATATCGTACATGTCAGCCAATTAGAAAACTGCATGCAGTAATGAAACCCGCATCTTTAATGCCCATTCCTGGATTTGAGACAAGAGTCTTAATTGATTGCATAGGGCCCCTACTTAAAACAAAAGTGAGAATCAGTATTTGTTAATAGTAAGGGGTGTGTCCACTGGATTTCCAGAGGCCATTCCATTAAACAACATCGCAACTAAAAGGATTATAAACGTGACTCAAATCTTTCACTCAATACGGACTGCCCACAGAGATACAATTAGATCACATGTTAAACTTCACATCAAAATTATTCAAGGAAGGTACGGACAGCTTAGGAATAAAACAATTCAAATCCACTCTGTATCATCCAGAATCGCAGGGAGCATGGCAAAGGTGGCATTAGACATTAAAGACCATGTTGAGGGCGTATAGTCAAGACATTTTCAAATGATTGGGATAAAGGAATTCTGTTTGAACTTTTTGCCATTGGAGATCCACCAAATGAATCAACCAAATTCAGTCCATTTGAATTAGTTTTTGCGCATGAGGTGAGAGGACCCTAAAATTGATTAAGGAGAAATTGGTGAGTCAGATGCAGAGACCACATATTTGGACTCCATGACAATTTTTAGAGAATGGTTGAACAGATTAGGGGAGTATTTAGGGTACTAGACAGTATTTAGGGCAATATAGTAGGGTGGCTCAGTGGTTAGCAATGCTGTCTCACAGTGCCAGGGACCCAGGTTTGATTCCAGCCTCAGGTGACTGTCTGTATGTCTGACTGAAGTCTGTGTAGATCCGGTCCACCATTCTGCCCTCATCAATCCTCTTCATTACTTCTTCAAATAACCCAATCAAGTTTGTAAGACGCGATTTCCCATGCACAAAACCATGTTGACTATCCTAGTCCTAGCCTTTCCAAATACATGTAAATCTTGTCCCTCAGGATTCCCTCCGACAACTTGCCCACCACTGATGTCAGGCACACCAATTTATAGTTCCCTGACTTTTCTTTACCATCTTTCTTAAATATGGGCTCCACTCGCCAACCTCCAGTCTTCCAGCATCTCGCCTGTGGTTATTGTTGATACAAATATCTCAACAAGGAGCCTTGCAATCTCTTCCCTAACTTCACATAGAGTTCTAGGTACACCTGATCAGGTTCCAGGCATTTATCCACCTTTATTCATTTTAAGATGTACAGCACCAGCTCTGCTCTCATATGGACAATTTTCAAGATGTCACTATTTATTTCCCTACGTTATCTATCTTCCTTATCCTCCTCTACAGTAAACATTGATGTAACATGCTCATTTAGTATCACCCGATCTCCTATGGTTCCACACAAAGGCTGCCTTGCTGATCTTTGAAGGGCCATATTCTTTCCCAGGTTACCCTTTTGTCCTTAATGTATTTATAACATCGCTTTGAATTCTCCTTAACCCTATTTGCTAAAGGTATTCATGTCCTCTTTTTGCCCTCCTGATCTCCCTCTTAAGATACTCCTACGGCTTTTATACTCTTCAAGGGAATCACTCAACTTCTGCTGTCTATGGAGAAAGTTGACTGCAAATACTGGAGATCAGAGTCGAAGAGTGTGGTGCAGGAAAAGCACAGCCAGTCAGGCAGCATCCAAGGAGCAGTAGAATTGACATTTCAAGCATAAGCTCTTCATCGGAAATGAGCTGATGGAGAGCTTATGCTCAAAATGTCGATTCTCCAGCTCCTCGGATGCTGCCTGACTGGCTGTGCCTTTCTGCTGTGTACGCCTGACATATGCTTCCTTCTTATTCTTGACTAAAGCCTCAATTTTTCCAGGTGTCTATCATGCCCTACATCTATCAGCATTGCCCTCCACACTAAAAGGAATATATTATCCTTGACTCTCATCTCATTTCTGAAGACTTCCCATTTTCCAGCTGTCCCTTTGCCAAAGAACAGCTGCCCCAATCAACTTTTGAAAGTTCTTGCCGAGTGCCATCAAAATTGGCCTTCTTCCAATTTAGAACTTTAGCTTTTAGATCTATTGTATGCAATTTTGGCATCCTACATGAGGAAGGATTTAATTCCATTGGAGGCAGTGCAGAGAAGGCTCACGAGATTAATTCCAGAGATGAAAGGCTTGTCTTATATGGAGGGATTGAGCATTATAGGCCTACACTCACTAGAGTTTATAAAAATGAGTGGAGATCTAATTGAGATACGTAAAATGCTAAAGAAGAAATGCTAACGAACATAGAACATTGACAACATAGATTTTTCCCTTCATGGAGCAATCTAGAATAGGAGGTCATCTCTTTAGGCCAAGAGCTGACATATTTAAAGCAGCAATGAGGAGAAATTGCTTGCCTTAAAGGGAATCTGTGAAATTCAATATCTCAGAGTGTATTGGATGCTGACTCACAGAATAAATTTGAGGAGGAGATAGACTGGTTTTTAATTAGTAAAGGGTTGAAGGGTTATGGGGAATGAGCAGGAACTTAGATTTGAGGTCAAGATGAGGCAAGCTGTAATCATATTAAATAGTGAAGCAGGCTTGAGGGGCTGAATGGCTTATTCCTGCTCCAAGTTCTTAAGCTCTTCGGGCTCACCACCCACATTGAGTTATGAGATTTCTTTTCAATGATTCATTTCTCACAATGTTTCTATTTATACAGATCCATTAACTATGCCAATGATATCGCTTGACCAATCCACCAGTGTTTATTTGGAAGGAGGGACAGTCACCCTTACCTGCATTGTAAAGGGTGACTATCTAGGCGAAACCTTCATCTTTTACAGAAATGGCCGAATGTTGTACTCGAGTCAAATCAGCATAAAGCACAACATTGGAACCTTCACAGCTACCACAGCAAATCAAGGTGATCAGTATCAATGCCAGTATGGTACTTCGATCAATGGAAGATGGTTATGGTCCCACCTCAGTGAGGTTGTGTCAATCACTGTGACAGGTAAGTGACAGAACACAGGTATTATTAGTTCTAAAGCTTTCTTTATTTTCAAACGTGCATAGATTTGCCATTCTAACAAAGTAGTGTTAATATAGAGAGAAATAAAACCAGATGGTCTCAATTATTGAATCAGGACATATTACTGCACAGGAGGCCATTCCTCCCATCATGTCTGTTCTAGCTATTTTAAAGAGCTATTCAATTAGTCTCACACCCCATACTTTTCATTTCCAGATGCCAGCAAATATCATTTATTGTTCAAACAGAAATTGCTCGAGACATTCATCAGGTCTGGCAGCAGCTGTAGAAAGAAAACAGAGTTTCAAACCCAGTGATCCTTCCTCAGAATGAGACTGGACTGGCCACTGGACTCGAAACATTAACTCTGCTTTCTCTCTCCAGATCTGCTGAGTTACTCCAGCAATTTCTGCTTTTGTTTCAGACGTGAGGACTGGGGGGAGGGGTTGCAGCTGAGGGGATGGGGTTTGAGGGTGGAGGTGCGGGAAGGGAAGGAGATGTTGATCACATGGGAGGTGACATTGCGGTCCTTCCCACCCCTCTGCCTTCAAACTTGAGCTCCCCCAGCCACAACAAGAATAGAATTCCACCCATGAATCTCCAGATAAAGCATATTATTGTCCACTATTTCACCATCTACAGTCAGACCCCACCACCAAAAATATATTTCTCTCCACAGAGACCATTCCCTTAACCACTCCCTCGTTGGGTCCATGCTCGCCACCAACACACCCTCTACTCTCAGCACCTTTCCCTGCTACCAAATGAGGTGCAAAACCTGCCCACACCTTCCCCCTTCCCTCTCACCTCATTCCAAGGCCCTAAAGGATCCAGCAGAGATTTTCCTGAATGTCCTCCTACCTCGTTCATTGCATCGATTGCTCTCAATGTGGACTCCTCTGCATCGAGGAGACCGAACGCCAATTTGTGGTTCTGGGAATATCTCTAGTCCACACGCACCAAACGACTCCACCTCCCCGTGGCCAACTATTTCAACTCCCCCTCACACATCCCCAAGGACATGCAAATCCTGGCCTTCCTCCACTGCCAAATCAAAGCCACCCGCCAACTGGAAGAAGAATGCCTGATATTTCATCTCGGGTCCCTACAACCACATGGCATCAACATAGACTTCACTAGTTTCCAAATCTCGCCAACTCCCACCTCATCCCAGATCCAACTTTACAACTCAGCGTGTCCTTTTGATCTGACCTACTGTCTATCTTCCTTCCTACTAATCCACTCCACCCTCCCCACTCACCTATCACAATCACCTCCCTCCTGCATCCACCTATTGCCATCCATCGACCTCTGCGCTCCCCAGTCCCACCCCACCCCCCTATTTATTTCTCAATCCCCACCCCCTCCACAGTCCTGATGAAGGGCTTATGCCCGATTCTCCTGCTCCTCGGATGCTGCCTGACCTGCTGTGCTTTTCCAGCACACACTCTTGACTCTGATCTACAGCATCTGCAGTCCTCATTTTCTCCTGGACGCTGCTGTGTGTATTCTGGCTGACATTACAGTAATGACTACAGTTTAAAAAGTAAGTTATTGTATGTAGAACACATTATTACATATAACAAGCCTTTCTTTCTTTCTTTCTGTAAATAAGCAGTTTCTGACAAATCCTCCGTCAGACTTCATTTGATCTACTTTCTCCTCCGTAATATTTCTATCAATTCTTAAAGTGTGCCAGAAAGTTGATTATATTTGGTATTTAGTCATTTGATTTTGCCCTTTCCGCCTGATGGCACAATAACAGGATGAGGCTGATTGACTATTTATCACGCTCATTGATTTTATTCTTCATTAAAGTAAAATTGGTAGTATGTGGATGCAGAGAAAAGTTAAACTCTTCACAGTTTAGGGTAAAATTGCCTTTGTATGTCTTAGTGTATTTCTCATCAATGTGCTCCTTGTTTTTGCCATTACAGTTTACCCTGTACAGCCTTCAATATCTGTGACCCGTTGGGATGAAGTGTTTGTGAGAGGTGAGGTGACCATGCTTACCTGTGAAGCCGGATCTCCATATTTGGGCAGCACTTTCTATTTGTACAAGAACAACAAAAATAGACCAGTCAGAGTGAAAACAGCTAAACCATTGCAAGCTGCTGTCATCTTTAACATCTCAAATCTATTGGAATCTGGATCAGAAGTTTACTCCTGCACCTATACAAAACGAATCCTAGAACAAGAGATAGTCTCAGACAGAAGTGAAAATGTGAAGATAACGGTAGTTGGTAAGTTTCCTGTCCTCTTGTTCTCAAGAAATTGGCACCAATAACTCACCCTGTGAGCTGTGGAAAGCTTCAACAATATTACATTCCATTTCAGCAAATCTATCTCAGAACATCGGATTTCCTGAGAAGCAGGGACTATTTAGCTCTTTTGACAAACTGACAAAAATTTACATGCCTTCTATGAAAGGGCACTATACTCCATTGTAAACAACATAAGCACAGCTTTGAAGGAAACCTAACTCAAATTAAACTGACATCCCAAAGTAATCATGTACTCCAATCCCCATTAAATGCTCTAGTCTACTGGTTGACATGGCATGTCCTCTGTCCAAGGAAACCCAGATATGACCAGCAGAAGACAGACAAGCCATCAAGAAGAATGGCTACCTCATTCACAATTTGCCTCTGCCTGTTAATGGCAACTGCAATCAGACCCAGGACCAGTCTCAAAAGAGATGAGATCTCCTCTTCTGTCCACTCACCCTCCATCGAATAGCCATATATCAAAGAGAGTACAGAATCAGAAAGTGAGGGGCAACATTCCAAATTAATATGGCATGCAGAGATACTTCAATTCTATATCCCCCCCTCCAAGACAAACAAGCAACCCTAACTCAGACATACTTCATCAAGATGGGGGCCAACCATCTGTTTGAAAAGGTTGACGGAACATTAGTAGTAAATGCTGGTCACAGCAGCAACACCAATTCTATGCCAGCACATTGACTTTTTTATTAGGTATTGAATCTCTAGTGCATGCATGATTAGATTAGATTACTTACTTCTTTAGATTAGATGACTTACAGTGTGGAAACAGGCCCTTCGGCCCAACAAGTCCACACCGCCCCGCCGAAGGCAACCCACCCATACATGTACCCCTTACCTAACACTACGGGCAATTTAGCATGCCAATTCACCTGACCTGCACATCTTTGGACTGTGGGAGGAAACCGGAGCACCCGGAGGAAACCCACGCAGACACAGGGAGAATGTGCAAACTCCACACAGTCAGTCGCCTGAGGCGGGAATTGAACTTGGGTCTCTGGCGCTGTGAGGCAGCAGTGCTAACCACTGTGCCACCATGCCGCCCACTTGAGGTTGAGGTTTTAAATTATGTTTTCTGCCTCAATAAAATTAATAGAAGTGCACATTTTAAAGCAACAGATTTTCTTTGTTCTGCCTATATTCCAAAGTGTAATTTCTGCACAAAAACCCAATTATGTCATGAGAACTCAATTCATTGACTAGTGTATTCTCCTCTCCAAATCAGAATCCATTTCTCTCATAGAAGGTAAATGTGGTCTTCTCTATACTTTAGTTTTCTTGTCAATGGTCCTCATAAGTGCAAGATGAAAAGCTTTGAAAAAATATTTGTGTAATACTCAACAACTCAATTTGTTTTAATCATTAAATTCATGAATGGGCGATTTCCCATTCGTTGTGGAATTACAAGTCCTTCACTGCGTAAGAAATTCATCAGATTAACTATTAATGAATTAATAATAAATAAGTAAGTAATTCTTAATTACTTCTCCTCAGATCCATTAAGAACACCAAGGATATCTCTTGATCAGTTGACAGGCGTGTATTTAGAAGGAGAGACTGTCACCATTACCTGCACCTCAAACAGAGAATATCGTCGTCAGATCTTCTTCTTTTACAGAGATAATCAGCTTTTGTCCTCAAATCAACTCTACCAAAAGGAAAACACCGGAACATTCAAAGTTACCAGAATAAATCAAGGAGGAAGGTACCAATGCAAATATGGAACGACCATCAAATCAAGGTGGTTAGAATCACAATTAAGTGAGGCTGTGACAGTTGCAATAGCTGGTGAGTTAAAGGAGCTGAGATTGTTAAATTTCAAAAAGTGAATTGATTTTAACACTGACCCATTGAGAACACTTTATAACTCTTCCAGATTAAATCCAACTACTTACTATCAGATTTCTATCCCTCATCTACCATAGTCACCCTGTCCCATTGATATGCAGTGATCACAGAAGGATGCCATTTAGCCAACTATACCTGCACAAGCTTTTCAAGCATTTTGATTTAGCGCTAACCTTCTGCCTTTTTCCTGCAAACATGCATGCTGTCTCTTTTCAAGTAATCATCCAATGCCTTTATTTATTTTGTAAGATGTTTCATCAAACATCTTTTTAAAGCCTGTGCCTATGACATCAACTGCACTGGCCCTACAAAACCTGCTCTATTTGATTAGATTTTTTATTTTCATGATTTTCCAGGGAGCTTCACATCTGTTCAATTGTAATTATACTGGCAATGTGGCCAAATTAACACATATGGGAATTTTAAATTGATGTCTGATCCTCCTTTTGCTTAATTTCCAGAGAGCAGTTTCAATGTTAAAACCTGTTTTGGGAAGTAGAAGTCCGACTGGCTCCGGGACCCCTTTCTACTGATCATGCAATCCAAAACAAGACTTTATCCTTTTGCTCCATCTCATTTTATGAAGCAAAACCATCCAGTCAACTTAGTTGATTCATTATTCAGTAACTATTATACATGAAGTGACGTAGACTGATATTGCACAGTTGCTTTTTTAGAGTCATTGTGTATGTGCTGGATCTCCTCAGAGCAATCCAGTCAGTCCTGCCCACATGTAGCTGTGAGGGATTTATTTCCATTAAGTCCCCAGCTGATTTCCTTATTAAATCATTCATTGCTTCTGTGCTAACATCTTCATGAATCATGAAATCTAGGTAATGACCATTTGAACATACTAATCAGGAGCAAGAGTATGCCATTCAGCCCTTCAAACTTGCTGTTGCTGTGTCATTTATGATGATCATGACATGCTGTTATTATACTGTTTGTTCTGGTATAATATGTATTTCATCAATTCAAATTGGCTATAACATGACTGATGAATTATGGACATTGTTTATATAACGCAAATTTTCTACTGAATGGGTATAACGATTATCTATAGTGATCTTTTACAGCACAATTTTCCAGAAAACACAGTGAGAGAGGAATATAACTTTTGTGTTATATCAGAATGACCTGTAACCTGAAACCCGTATTCCTGCCAACTCTAGCGACCTTGCACTCTTTTAATTAATAAGAATCTATCCAGCTCTGCCTTCAAAATATTCAAGGACTCTCCTTACCCGCTTTTTCAGGAATGAATTCCAAAGACTCAAGACCCTCTAAGAGAAAAATAATGGCCTGATTAAATGTGTGACCCCAATTTTTGAACAGTGACCTTCAGTTCTAAATTCTCCTGTAAGAGAAAACATCCTCTCCACGTTTACTGTTCAGTATTTTATATGTTCCATAAAAACATTTTCTGATTAATAATTAGCTGAATTGCAAGCTTCATTGATTTATCAATGTTTAAAAAACAATAGGACATTTGGCCATTGTGTCCATACTGATCAAGAAAGACCTGCCTATGTCAATCTCATTTTACAGCTCTTAGCCCTTAGCCTCAGTAGCTAAGACAATGCAAATGAATATCTAAGTATTCCCTAAAAGTTTCAAATAAGTCATCTCTTACTCTTTTATATTCAAATAGAGCTAAAAATGTGTTGCTGGAAAAGCGCACCAGGTCAGGCAGCATCCAAGGAGCAGGAGAATCGATGTTTCGGGCATGAGCCCTTCTTCAGGAAGGTGGAAAGTTCCTGAAATGACTTTCCTCATTCCTGAAGAAGGGCTCATGCCCAAAACGTCGATTCTCCTGCTCCTTGGATGCTGCCTGATCTGCTGCGCTTTTCCAGCAACACATTTTCAGCTCTGATCTCAAGCATCTGCAGTCCTCACTTTCTCCTATGTTCAAATAGATACAAGCCTAACTTGTCAATCCTTTCCTCATAAAATAATCTGCCCATTTCAGCTTTTAGTTTGGTGAATCTTCTCTTAACTGCCTCCAACATATTTACATCCTTCCTTAACTAGTGCACTAGTGACTAATAACTGTGCACAGTACTCCACGTATGCTCGCACAATGTTCTGCGTAACTGAAGCATAACTCCCCTTCTGTTATATTAAATTGCCCTTGCAATAAATTGTAACATTCTATTAGCTTTCCTAATTACTTGCGGACCTGCATATAACATCTTGTGATTAATTTTCAGATCCTTTTACAACTCAGAACTCTTAGATTAGATTACATTACATGACAGCGTGGAAACAGGCCCTTCAGCCCAACAGGTCCACACCGACCCGCCGAAGCGCAACCCACCCATGCCCCTACATTTACCCCTTACCTAACACTATGGGCAATTTAGCATGGCCAATTCACCTGACCTGCACATCTTTGGACTGTGGGAGGAAACCGGAGCACCCGGAGGAAACCCACGGAGACACGGGGAGAATTGAACCCACACAGTCGGGAATTGAACCCGGATCTCAGGTGCTGTGAGGCAGCAGTGCTAACCACTGTGCCACCGTGCCACCCACAAATCTTCAATCACTTCCTAAATTCCCTTCTTAATCTCCCCTCCATCTCTCACCAAAAAGATTATAACTATGCCCTTGTCCTGTCTATTAATCGTATTCTTATCTATTTTATCCAAAGCTGCCATAATTTTGTACACCTTTGACAACTCTCCTCATTTTACTCTAAGGAGAACAATCCCAGCTTCTCCAACCTAGCTTTATAAATAAAACTCACCAGCCTGAAACCATCTCCTCTGTGCCCTCTCAAATATTCTCACTTCCCGGCTGAAGTGAAATGATCAGAATAAGCCTGCAACTACAGCTTTCTAAATCTTCAGCATAACCTCCTTGCTTCTATTTATTTTCCCACAGATGCACTAACAACTCCAGGGATATCTCTCGACCAATCAACTGGAGTATATCTGGAAGGTGAAATGGTGACCATTACTTGCACAGTGAACAGAGAATACCATGGTCGAACATTTCACTTCTACAAAGATAATCAACAGCTGACATCTCAACAACTTTCCGTAAGGGAGAACATTGGGACATTTCCAGTTACCAATCTAAACCAAGCTGGGCGCTATCAATGTAACTATGGACTCTCTATCAAATCAAGATGGTTAGAATCACAACCCAGTGAAGCTATAACTGTCACTATTGCAGGTGAGTGATGGGAAACACAGACTTTTAACATGATTATGCAAAACTTGCCACTTTTTAAAAATTGAATCTCTTTCTGCTTAATGTGCACAAGGTGGATATCTGGCATCAGTACTTATTGGGATTGCTTTAACAAACACTTCTAAGCACAATTAAGATAATGTTAGACAAATCGCACATAATAAAATTCACAAGATGTCAATGCAATTATATCTGGATGACATCAGTGTATGAGGGATAGAGTAACACAACAGTGAGTGAGGGAAAGTGGAACACAGCAGTGACTGACAGAGTAATATTGCAATGAGTTAGGGTAGACTAATGCAGAAGTGACTAAGATATAGAGCAGCACCACTGTAATAAGGGACAGAGTAAGACTGCAGTGAATGAGAGCTCTGAAAGCCTGACGTCGGTGGTGGTCAAGTTGTTGTTGGAGGGCATCCTGGGGGATAGGATGTACATGTATTTGGAAAGGCAAGGACTGATTAGAGATAGTCAACATGGCTTTGCGTGTGGGAAATCATGTCTCACAAACTTGATTGAGTTTTTTGAAGAAATAATAAAGAGGATTGATGAGGGCAGAGCAGTAGATGTGATCTATATGGACTTCAGTAAGGCGTTCAACAAGGTTCACCATGGGAGACTGATTAGCAAGGTTAGATCTCATGGAATACAGGGAGAACTAGCCATTTGGATACAGAACTGCCTCAAAGGTAGAAGACAGAGGGTGGTGGTGGAGGGTTGTTTTTCAGACTGGAGGCCTGTGACCAGTGGAGTTCCACAAGGATCGGTGCTGGATCCTCTATATTTTGTTATTTACATAAATGATTTGGATGCGAGCATAAGAGGTACAGTTAGTAAGTTTGCAGATGACACTGGAGGTGTAGTGGACAACGAAGAGGGTTACCTCAGATTACAACAGGATATTGACCAGATGGGCCAATGGGCTGAGAAGTGACAGATGGAGTTTAATTCAGATAAATGTGAGGTGCTGCTTTTTTGGGAAAGCAAATCTTAGCAGGACTTATACACTTAATGGTAAGGTCCTAGGGAGTGTTGCTGATCAAAGAGACCTTGGAGTGTAGGTTCATAGCTCCTTGAAAGTGGAGTCACAGGTAAATAGGATAGTGAAGAAGGTGTTTGGTATGTTTTCCTTTATTGGTCAGAGTATTGAGTACAGGAGTTGGGAGTTCATGTTGCAGCTGTACAGGACATTGGTTAGGCTACTGTTGGAATATTGCGTGCAATTCTGGTCTCCTTCCTATCGGAAAGATGTTGTGAAACTAGAAAGGGTTCAGAAAAGATGTACAAGGATGTTGCCAGGATTGGAGGATTTGAGTTATGAGGACAGGCTGAACAGGCTGAGGCTGTTTTCCCTGGAGCGTCGGAGGCTGAGGGGTGACCTTATAGAGGTTTACAAAATTATGAGGGGCATGGTTAGGGTAAATAGACAAAGTCTTTTCTCTGGGGTTGGGGTGTCCAGAACTAGAGGGCATAGTTTTAGGGTGAGAGGGGAAAGATATAAAAGAGACCTAAGGGGCAACTTTTTCACACAGAGGGTGGTACGTGTATAGAATGAGCTGCCAGAGGCTAGTACAATTGTAACATTTAAGAGGTATTTGAATAGGTACATGAATTTGGATAGGGTTTGAAGGGATATGGGCTGGGTGCTGGCAGGTGGGACTGGATTAGGTTGGGATATCTGGTTGGCATGGACGGGTTGGACCGAAGGGTCTGTTTCCATGGTGTACATCTCTACGACTCTTTGACTCTATAACACTGCAGAAATGATGAAATACTGAAGGTGAGATAATAAGTATTTTGTGTCAGTATTTACTGTGGAGAAGGATATGGAAGCTAGAGAACTTGGAGAAATAGTGATATCTTGAAAAGTGTCCATATCACAGAGAAGGAGATGCTGGATTCTTAAATCACATAAAGGTGAACCTGATCAGGTGTATCCCAGAATTTGTCGGAAGCTAGGGAAGGGATTGCTAGGCAGCTAGCTGAGATATTTATATCAGCAGGTGAGGAGCCAGAAGACTGGAGGTTGGCTAATATGGTATCATACTGTAAGAAAGGGTGGTAAGGAAAAACCAGGGAACTATAGACCTTTGAGCCTGACACTTTTGAGTGGTGGGTAAGTTGTTAGAGGGGATTCTGAGGGATAGTATTACATATATTTGGAAAGGCAATGACTGATTAAGGATAGTCAACATGGCTTTATGTGTGGGAAATCATTTGATTAAGTTGAATGAAGAAGTAACAAGGAAGATTGATGAAGGAGGATTTATGGACATTGTCTATATGGACTTCAGCAAGGCACTGAACAATGTTCCACACGTTAGTGAGGTTAGATCACATGGAATCCAGGAAGAACAAGCCATTTGGATACAAAAGTAGTTTGAGGTAGATGACAGATGTGGAGGATTGTTTTTCGAAGTGGAGGACTGTGACCAGTGGTGAGCCACAAGGATCGGTGCTGGGACCATTGTTTTTTGTCATTTATATGAGGTATGGTCAGTCAATTTGCAGATGACAGCAAAATTGGGGGTATAATGGACAGTGAAGAAAGTCATCTCAGAGTACAATAAATTATTGATCAGATGGGCTAAGGGCCAAGGAGTAACAGATGGAAATTAATTTAGATAAATGTAAGCTGCTGCATTTTGGAAAGGCAAAACAGCGCAGGATTTATACACTTAAAGGTAGGGTCCTGGAGAGTGTTACTGAACAAAGAGGCCTTGGGGTGCAGGTTCATAGTTCCTTGACGGGGTAGTGAAGAATGCATTTACTGGTCAGTGCATTGAGTATAGGAGTTAGGATGTTATGTTGCAGCTATACAGGACATCGGTGAGGCCACTTTCAGAATATTACATTCAATTTTGGTCTCCCAGCTATAGGAAAGATGGTGGTAAACTTGAAAGAGTTCAGTAAAGATTTACTTGGATTTTTCTGGGTTTGGGCAGTAGGGGAGACTGAATAGGTTGGAACTATTTTCTCTGGAATGCTAGAGTCTGAGGCTTCAGATTAGAAAGGTTTATAAAATCATGAGGGGTATGGATAGGGTGAATATCCAATGTCTTTTTTCCCAGGGTGGGGAAGTCTAAAAGTAGAGGGCATAGGTATAAGGTGAGAATGGAAAGATTTAAAAGGAACCTAAGGGGCAACCTTTTCATGCAGACGATGGTACGTGTATGGGATGAGCTGCCAGAGGAAGTGGTGGAGGCTGGTACAATTGCAACATTTAAAAGGCATCTGGATGGGTTTATGCATTAGAAGGATTTAGAGGAATTTGGGCCAAATGCTGACAAACGGGACCATATTAATTTCGGATGTCAGGTCAGCAAGGATGAGTTGGACCAAAGGGTCTGTTTCATCTCTGTGACTCTAACACTCTGTAAATGGAATAAAACATCAGTGAGTGTGGGGAGAGAGTAAAATTGCAATTTGTAAAGAATAATTTTTTTTACTGTTTATTCATGGGATGTGAGAACAGGTGGCTGAACTAGCATGTATTGCTCATCTCTCATTTCCCTTGAGAAGATCGTGGTGAGCTGCCTTCTTGAATTACTGCAGTCTGTGTGCTGTATGTAGACCCACATGCTGTTAGGGAGAGAATTCCAGGGTTTTGACAGACTGACTAAAGGAACACTAATTTTATTTTATTCAGTCATTTATGGGGTGTGCGCATTGCTGGCTGACCTAGTGAGCTGCCTTCTTTAATACTCTCGAGTCCACCTGCTGTGGGTTGACCCTCAATGCCATTAGGGAGGGAATTCCAGGATTTTGACTAAGCAACTGTGAAGAAACAGTGATATGTTTCCAAGTCAAGATGGTGAGCAGCTTAGAGAGAAACTTGAAGATGGTGCTGTTCCCATATATCTACTGCCCTTGTGGTCGTGGTGTCAAGCTTCTTGAATGTTTTTGGAGTGCATGCAGCCAAGTGGGGTATTCCATCACAATCCTGACTTGTACCTTGTAGATGGTGGATAAACTTTGGTGATTTGGCAGGTGAGTTACTCACCGCAGTATTTCTAGCCTCTGACCTGCTCTTGGAGCTACTGTGTTTATGCGGTGAGTCCAGTTGAGTTTCTGGTCAATGATGAGATGTTGATAGTGAGGGTTTCAGTGCTGATAATACCGTTGAATGTCAAGGGGTGGTGGATAGATTTTCTCATATTGGTGATGTTCATAGCCTGGCATTTGTGAGGTACAAATATTACTTTCCATATATCAGGCCAAATCTGGATATTGTCCACATTTTGTTACATTTGAGCATGAACTGCTTCAGTATTTGAGGAATCGTGAATGGTGCTGCACATTGTGCAATCATCATTGAGCATCCCCTCCTTATGACAGAGGGAAGGTCATTGATGAAGCAGCTGAAGATGGCTGGACCTAAGGCACTATGCTGAGGAACTCCTACAAAGTTGTCTTAGAGCTGAGATGACTGACTTCCAACAACCATGACCATCTTCCTATGTGTTAGGTATAGTTCCAACAACCAGAGCATTTGCTCTCGATACCCAAAGTTTCCAGTTTTGCTACGGCTCCTTGATGCCACATTTGGTCAAATGCAGCCTTGATGTGAAAAGCTGTCACTCTCACCTTACGTCTAGAATTCAGCTATTTTGTCTGTGTTTGAATCAAGGCTGTAATGAGGTCAGGAGCTGAAGTGGTCTTGGCAGACCCCAAACTGGGTGTCACTGAATAGGTTTTTGCAGAACAGGTACTGCTTTATAACACTATTGATAACACCTTACATCAATTTGCTGATGATCTAAAGTAGACTGATGGGGCGGTAATTGGCCAGGTTGGATTTGTCCTGCTTTTTATGTACAGGAAATATGTGGGCAATTTTCCACATACTGGTGTTTCTTCTATAATGCAATGGCTGCAATTCTTGTGCAACCCCACATTATATTAAAATTGCATGCTAGAAATAGTGCTTAAAGTGTTGGTGATGTAATCATGTTACATCCAACACATGTTTTAAAGGTTCACACTTTAGAAACTGTATTCTCAATTCATCAATTGCATTACAGCGAATTTGTGTTAATGAAATCCATGTTATAGCAGAACGACCTGTAGTCAGGTAGATAACAGGGTGATAACTGTAATGGAAGAGCTTGGCTTTGGGAGCAGCAAGTTGTGGAGCACAAGTCTTCAGTACTGTTGCCAGAATGTTGTCAGCGTCCGAAGTCTTTGCAGTATGCAGTGTCTCCAACTGTTTCTTGACATCATGTGGAAAAAATCAAATTGGCTGAAGACTGGTATCTGAGTTGAAGCATGTGGTGCTGGAAAAGCACAGGGGGTCAGGCAACATATGCTGTGCTTTTCCAGCATCATACTCTTCGACTCTGATCTCCAACATCTGCAGTCCTCACTTTCTCCTCCTTGAAGACTGGTACCTGTAATGCTGGGCACCATTGGAGGATACATTCCAAGCAAATTGGTGTATTTTTGTGGTTGGAGGGGTGCTTAGAAGTGGTGGTATTCCCGTGTATCTGCTGCCCTTGTCACAGACTCAGAGTCATACAGCACGAAAACAGACCATTCGGTCCAAACAGTCTATGCCAACCAAAGTCCCAAACTAAACTAGTTCCACCTGCGCTTGGCCCATATTTTTCCAAACATTCCTTATTCATGTACTTATCGAAATGTCTTTAAATGTTGTAACTGTACCTGCATTCACTACTTCCTCTGGAAGTTCATTCCAACCACGAGCCATGATATAGAAAATTCAGCACTGTAAAACATGAATTATTTCACAGCAGTGCTTTAGAGTAAGGTGGAAGCTAATTAGAAGTCACGCAACAAGGGAAAGTCGAAATATAGTTTGTAAATTCATAGATCAATTTCTAAGTGTTCAATTACCAGCCAACAATATAATGAATCCCAGGGAGATCCACGATTCAGGCCAACATCTGTACTGATTCAGTCGATCTCATCCAAAGCAATATTCTTCCTTATAGATAAAATCAGAACACGTGGTGCTGGCTTGCAAATAAGATTATGGAATTCTAACTATATGAGCTGATTGTGTGCATTTCTCTCATTGAATATTTCTCAAACCTTATCCCTCAGTGACCCCATTTTGAGGCTTGAAAATTACATTGACTGCCCTCAATGAGAACCGTGGGACATGAGAAAAGCTGTAATGGTACTTTCAAAACTTGCCTTTTCACTGCATTTTTGGAGCAGGATCAGGCCTCGAACATTATTCATTTAGACTTTGTAAGGTCATATGCCAAATCTTTCTAGATGGAATTGGTTGTAAGGTTGGAAGATGTTGTCTAAGGACTCGAGGTGAATTTCTGCAATCCATCTTGTAGATGGCACACACTGTTGCTACTGAGCATCAATGGTAGTGGGACTGAATGTTTGTATATGTGGAGTCAATATGGCTGCTTTTTCCTGGATGGTGTCAAGCTTCTTGAGTGTTGTTGGAACTTCACCCATTCAGGCAAGTGAGGAGTATTCCATTACACTCCTAACTTTTACTTTGTAGATGGAGATAGAATTTGGGATTGAGGATATGAGGTATTCACTGCAGTATTTCTAACCTCTGACCTGTTCTTGTTGCCACTGTATTTATATGGCTGTTTTAGTTCAGTTTATCAACAATCTCCAGGATGTGGATAGTGAAGAAATCAGTGATGGTGATGCCATTGATTGTCAAGACAAAATGGCTAGATTCTTTCTTGTTGGAGATAGTCATTGCTTGTCACTTGTGTGGCACAGATATTACTTGCAACTTATCAGTCCAAACCTTAATATTGTCCAGTGGTTGTTGCATCTGGACTACTTCAGTATCTGAGGATTCATGAATGATGCTGAATATTTGTAATTATCAGCATAGGTCTCATTTCTGATCTTATGGAGGGAGGATCATTGATGAAGCAGTTGAAGATGTTTGGATCTAGGATACTATCCTGAGGAACTATTGCAGAGATACCATGGAGCTTAGATGATTAACCTCCAACAACCTCTATCATTTTCCTCTATGCCAGGTATGACTCCAACCAGCAGAGATTTTCCCTCAATTTCCATTGACTTCAGTTTGTGAGAGCTCTTTGATGCCACATTTGTCAAATCAGTCTTGGTGTCAAGGGCAGTCACTGTCATCACAGGAATAAGAGACAAAAAAAACCTACAGATCCTGAAATCCAAAATGTACAGGCAGGGGTCTGGAAGAATATAGCAAGCCAGGCAGCATCAAGAGGTGAAGAAGTCGACTGAAGAAGGGTTACACCGGAAATGTCAACTTCTCCACCTCCTGATGCTGCTTGGCTTGCTGTATTCTTCCAGCCTCCTGCCTGTCTATCACAGAAATAACACAGAAATTGATGAGGGATAGTCTAACATAGCACTGTACTGAAGAGGATAACACAACAGTGAATGAGGTAGAGAGTAACAAAGCAGCGAGTGAACACAGTATCACAGCAATAAGTTGAGGATAGAGTGTGAATTGTAACACAGCAGTGAGTAAGGGATAGAGCAGTAAGAGAGAGTAATACTGTAGTGAATGAGAGGATAAGAATAACATAGCAGAAAGGTATGACTAGAGTAACACAGCAGACAAGGATGGATAGAGTTACAAAGGAAGAGAATAACAGCAACGAGTAAGGGATAGAATAACAAATCAGTGAGTAGGGATAAGTACTGCTGTAAGTAGTTGGTTAGCACAACAAATACAGAGAACACTGCAGAAACTCAACAGGTCTGGCAGCATCTGTAGGGACAGAAACAAAGTTGATGCTTTTGAGTCCAGTTTGGCCTTTCTTCAGAACTCAAATGCTTCAGAACTGTTATGGATTAAAACAGATCTGAATGAGGGAAAGAGTAATAGAACTGAATGTAGGATAGAGCAACAAAACGGGACGAGGGATGAATAGGACCCCTCAAAGACCAAAGTCGACATGTATTTGTAGAACTGCAGGAAATGGGTGAGGTCCTCGATGAATATTTCTCCTCTGTGTTTACCGTGGAGGAAGACATAAAAACTTGAGAACTTAGGGAAGTTAGTGATGATATCTTGGGGACAGTCCATATCACAGAAGAGGAGGTGTTGGATGTATTAGAATGCAAGAAAGTGTGTAAATCTCCTGGTCCTGACCAGATATATCCAAGAACACTGCAAGAGACTAGAGAAAGAATTGCAGGCGCCCTGGCTGATATTTTTGCATCTTCATTAACCATGAAGACTGGACAATAGTTTATTCAAGAAGACCTGCAAAGAAAAGCCTGGGAACTATAGACCAGTCATACTAATATCTGTGGTAGATAAGTTACTTGAGAAGATTCTGAGAAATAAGATATTTGGAAGTGATAGCTTTCAGAGCACTACTCCTTTGTCAGATAGCTACAACCTGGTGCTGTGTGATATTTAACTTTGTCCACCCCAGTCCAACACTGGCACCTCCACAACTTGGATGAGAATGTACAAGGCATGATTAATAAGTTTGTTGATGACACTAAAATAGACAGTATCGTAGACAGTCAGGTTACCAGAAATTGTAGCAGGACCTTGATCCGTTGGGGAAGTGGGCCAAGAAATAGCAAATGGAGTTTAATAGGGATAAGGTCTTGCATTTTGGAAAGTCAAATCAGGATAGGAGTTTCATGGTGATTGATAGGGCCTTAAGGAGTGTAGTGGAACAGAAGGAGCTTGGAGTTCAGGTGCACGGTTCTCTGAAAGTAGAGTCACAGGTAGACAGGGCAGTGAAGAAGACTTTTAGCACACTGGCCTTCATCAGTCAGGGCACTGAGTATAGAAGTTGGAAAACACATTGGTGAGGCTGCACTTGGAGTATTGTGTTCAGTTTTGGTCACCTTCCTATAAGAAAGATATTATTAAACTGGAAAGAGTGAAGAAATTTACACGGACGTTACCAGGATTCATGGTCTGATCAATAAGAAGAGGTTGAACAAGCTAGGACTTGTATTTTTAGAGCACAGAAGACTGAAGGGTAGTGCATAAGATCATGAGAGGCATGGATAGGATAAATGTACTCAGTCTTTTTCCCAGGATTGGGGAATAAAGGACTAGAGGTCATCATAGAGTCATAAAGATGTACAGCACAGAAACAGACCCTCTGGTCCAGCTCGTCCATGCTGACCAGATATCCTAACCCAATCTACTTGCCAGCACCCAGCCCATATCACTCCAAATCCTTCCTATTCATATACCCATCCAGATGCCTTTTAAATGTTGCAGTTGTACCAGCCTCCACACTTCCTCTGGCAGCTCATTCCATACACTTACCACCCTCTGCATGAAAGATTTGCCCCTTTAGTCTCTTTTATATCTTTCCCCTCTCACCCTTAACCTATGTCCTCTAGTTCTGCACTAAGCTGAAAAATGTGTTGCTGGAAAAACGCAGCAGGTCAGGCAGCATCAAAGGAGCAGGAGAATCGACGTTTCGGGCATAAGCCCTTCTTCAGGAATCCTGCTCCTGCAGCTTCTCCTGCTCCTTTGATGCTGCCTGACCTGCTGCGCTTTTCCAGCAGCACATTTTTCAGCTCTGATCTCCAGCATTTGCAGTCCTCACTTTCTCCTAGTTCTGTACTAAGGTTTCTTTCACAGAGGGTGGCACACATATGGAATGAGTTGCAAGCAGAACTGGTTGAGGTGAGGACATTAACAACATTTAAAAGGCATTTGGACAAATACATGGATCGCAAAGGCTTAGAAGAATGTGGGCCAAGTGTAGGGAAATGAGGTCATCCTTGGTGGACATTTTAGTCGGTGTGGACCAGTATGGGCCAAGGGCCTGTCTCTGTGCTATAAGACTCTATGACAACCTGCAACAGCTCAAGCAACAAGCTCATCTCCATCTGCTAAAAGACTGGACCCAAAAGCTATTGTTTCCTGTCTGGGAGCAGCGGGGAGACAGAGCGGAGGTGACGCTGGAGACAAGCAGGTTGTCGGGAAGGTAAGGACTTAGTATAAATTTGGGCAGCGGCTAATACACATGCAGTATCTCCCTCCCACCAGAAGAAAAAGGACTCTGTAAGATAAGGTTTATTTTATTTTTCTTTCTTTTCTTTCATATATTTAAATGCATTGTTTGGTTTTAGTTGGCTGATGTAAAGTTAAGGCTTACAATGGCAGGAGACCTCAGACACACGGCATTTGCTTCTTGCCTAATGTGGGAGTTCAGGGAAGTGGCTGACGTCCCTGCCTCTTACACTTGCAAGAAGTGTGTCCAGCTGCAGCTCTTGTTTGACCACATGACTGCTCTGCAGCCGCAGATGGACACACTGTGGAGCATCCGCAATGCTGAGGAGGTCATGGATAGCACATTTAGTGAATTGGTCACACTGCAGATTGGAATTACTGAGGGAGACAGTGAATGGGTGACCAAAAGGCAAAGAAAGAGTAGGAAGGCAGTGCAGGTGTCCCTAGCGGTCATCTGCCTCCAAAACAGGTATACCATTTTGGATACTGTGGGGGCAGATGGCTCTCCAGGGTAGGGCAGCAGTTGCCAGGATCATGGCACAGTGGTGGGCACTGCTGTTCAGAAGGGCGGGAAAAAGACTCATAGGGCCATAGTCATAGGGGATTCTATTGTCAGGGGAGTAGATAGGTAGTTCTGTGGCCAAAAACAAGACTCCCGAATAGTATGTTGCCTCCCAGGTGCTCGAGTCAGCTGCAGAGCATTCTAAAAGGTTAGGGTGAACAGCCAGTTGTTGTGCTGCATATAGGCACCAATGATATAAGTAGAAAACGAGATGAGGTCCTGAAAGCAGAATTCAGGGAGTTAGGAGAGAAGTTAAAGAGGAGGACCTCAAAGGTAGTGATCTCACGATTGCTACCAGTGCCACATGCTAGCCTGGGTAGAAATGAAAGAATAGGCAGGTTGAATACGTGGCTTGAGGGCTGGTGTAGGAGGGAGGGCTTCAGATTTGTGGGATATTGGGACTGATTCTGGGGAAGGTGGGAGTATTATAAATTGGATGGTCTTCACCTGAATCAGATTGGAACTAACGTTCTTGGGGGAGTTTTTGCTACTGTTATTGGGGAGGTTTTAAACTAATGTGGCAGGGGGCTGGGAACCGAAGAGAAGACTACTAGACAGGTGGAAACTGAAGACTATAAGAATCACAAAGTTAGCATTACCAAGGGGAAGAGCAGATTAACACAAAATAACTGGTGGCCTGAAGTGCATATACTTTAATGCAAGGAGTATAGTGGGAAAGGCAGATGAACTTAGGGCTTGGATTGGTGCCTGGGAGTAAGATGTTATTGCAATCACAGAGACTTGGTTGAAGGAAGGGCATGATTGGTAACTAAATGTTCCAGGATATAGATGCTTCAGACAGGACAGGGAGGGAAGTAAAAGGTGGGCGGAGGAGTTGCATTGCTGGTCAGGGATGATATCACAGCTGTGCTAAAGGAGGACACTATTGAGGGCTTGAGCAGTGAGGCATTATGGGTGGAGCTGAGAAATAAGAAGGGTGCAGTTACGTTGGTGGGGCTGTATTACAGGCCTCCCAACAGTGAGCGTGAGATAGAAGAACAAATAGGTAAACAGACCATGGAAAGATGTAGAGGCAACAGGGTGGTGGCGAAGGGAGATTTTAATTTTCCCAACATTGACTGGGCTACACTTAGTGTCAGAGGTCTGGATGGGGCAGAATTTGTAAGGAGCATCCAGGAATGTTTTCTAGAGCAGCATGTCAATAATCCGACAAGGGAAGGGGCCATATTGGGCCTCGTGTTGGGGAATGAGCCAGGCCAAGTGTAGAAGTTGCAATGAGGGATTTCTTTGGGAATAGTGACCACAATTCTGTAAGTTTTGGAATACTCATAGACAAAATGTGGATTGGACACAGCTATTTGAAGGAAAGTCCACATTTGATATGTGGGAGGCTTCCAAAGATATGTTGAAGATAGTGCAGGATAGGCAAGATTTATGAACTGTGGATCATAAGAAAAATCATGCAACTAGCCAAGAGGAAAAGGGAAATGTACTAGTGGTGTACCGCAAGGGTCGGTGTTGGATCCACTGCTGTTCATCATTTTTATAAACAACCTGGATGAGGGCGTAGAAGGGTGGGTTAGTAAATTTGCAGACGACACTAAGGTCGGTGGAGTTGTGGATAGTGACAAAGGATGTTGTAGGTTACAGAGATACATGGATAAGCTGCAGAGCTGGGCTGAGAGGTGGCAAATGGAGTTTAATGCAGACAAGAGTGAGGTGATTCACTTTGGTCGGAGTAACTGGAATGCAAAGTACTGGGCTAATGGTTAAGATTCTGAGTAGTGTAGATGAGTAGAGAGATCCCAGTGTCCAGGTACACAGATCCTTGAAAGTTGCCACCCAGGTTTACAGGGTTGTTAAGAAGGCATAGCTTTTATTAATAGAGGGATTGAGTTTCGGAACCATGAGGTATACAAAACTCTGGTGCGGCTACACGTCGAGTATTGTGTACAGTTCTTGTCACCGCATTATAAGAAGGATGTGGAAGCTTTGGAAAGGGTGCAGAGGAGATTTACTAGGATGTTGCCTGGTATGGAGGGAAGGACTTACAAGGAAAGGCTGAGGGACTTGAGGCTGTTTTTGTTAGAGAGAAGAAGGTTGAGAGGTGACTTAATAGAGACATATAAGATAATCAGAGGGTTAGATAGGGTGGACAGGGAGAGCTTTTTTCCAAGTATGGTGACGGCGAGCAGGAGGGGGCATAGCTTTAAATTGAGGGGTGATAGATATAGGACAGATGTCAGAGGTAGTTTCTTTATTCAGAGAGTAGTAAGGGTATGGAATGCTTTGCCTGCAATGGTAGTAGATTCGCCAACTTTAAGTACATTTAAGTTGTCATTGGACAAGCATATGGAATAGTGTAGGTTAAATGGGCTTCAGATTTGTATGACAGGTCGAGGGCCGAAGGGCCTGTACTGTGCTGTAATGTTCTATGTTCTATGTTCTATGTACAAAGGGTCCAGGCAGCTAAGAACAGAATGGGCCTTGGAGGAGTACCGGGAGAGTAGGACCATTCTTAAACGAGGAATCAAGCGGGCTAAAACGGGTCATGAAATAACTTAAGTGAGCAGAATTAGGGAGAATCCCAAGGCTTTTTATTCTCATATAAGAAGCAAGAGAGTAACTAGAGAAAGATTTGGTCCACTAAAGGATAAGGAAGGAAGGTTGTGTGTCAAACCTGAGAAAATGGGTGAGATTCTCAATGATTACTTTGCATCAGTGTTCACTAAGGAATGGGAGGTGATGAATGCTGAGATTCGAGATAGAAGTTTGTTTACTCTGGATCTTGTTGACATAAGGAGGGAAGATTAGATTAGATTAGATTACATACAGTGTGGAAACAGGCCCTTCGGCCCAACAAGTCCACCGAAGCGCAACCCTCCCATACCCCACATTTACCCCTTACCTAACACTACGGCCAATTTAGGATGGCCAATTCACCTGACCTGCACATCTTTGGACTGTGGAAGGAAACCGGAGCACCTGGAGGAAACCCACACAGACATGGAGAGAATGTGCAAACTCCACACAGTCAGTCACCTGAGGCGGGAATTGAACCCGGGTCTCTGGCGCTGTAAGGCAGCAGTGCTAACCACTGTGCCACCATGCCGCCCATAAAGATGTATTGGGTAGGCTAAAGGATATTAAGAGGAACAAATCCCCAGGACCGGATGGGATCTATCTCAGGTTGCTGAGGGAGGCGAGAGAGGAAATAGCTGAGGCACTGACAAACATCTTTATAGCATCCTTAAACACAGGTGAGGTGCCAGAGGACTGGAGGATTGCTCATATTGTCCCCCTGTACAAGAAAGGTTGTAGGGATATTACAGGTAACTGCAGACCAGTGAGCCTGATGTCAGTGGTAAGGAAGTTGCTGGAGAAGGTACTGAGGAATAAAATCTATTTATATTTGGAAGAGAATGGGCTTATCAGTGATAGGCAACATGGGTTTGTGCAGGGAAGATCATGCCTTACCAACTTAATAGAGTTCTTTGAGGAAGTGACCAACTTGATAGATAAAGGAAGGGCTGTAGATGTCATACACATGGACTTTTGTAAGGCCTTTAATAAACTAATAGAGAACATGAAGTCACATGGTGTACAGGGTTTTCTAGCTAGGTGGATAAAGAACTGGTTGAGCAACAGGAGACAGAGAGTAATAGTTGAAGCGAGTTTCTTGAAATGGAGAAAGGTGTTCCACAGGGATCAGTACTGGGGCAACTGTTGTTTGTAATATACATAAATGATCTGGAAGAGGGCATTGTTGGTCTGATCAGTAGGTTTGCAGATGACACGAAGATTGGTGGAGTAGCAGAAAGCATAGGGGACTGTCAAAGAATATAGGACATTATATATAGACTGGAGAGTTGGGTGGAGAAGTGGCAGATGGAGTTCAATCCAGGCAAATGTGAGGTGATGCATTTTGGGAAGTGAAATTCTAGAGCGAACTATACTGTAAACAGAAGAGCCTTGGGAAAGGTTGATGAGCAGAGAGATCTGGGAATTCAAGCCCACTGTACCCTGAAGGTGGCTGCACAGGTGGATAGAGTGGTCAAGAAGGCATATGGTATGCTTTCCTTCATCGGATGGGGTATTGAATATAAGAGCTGGCAGGCCATGTTAAAATTGTACAAGACTTTGGTTCGGCTGCATCTAGAATACTGTGTACAGTTCTGGTCGCCACATTACCAAAAGAATGTGGACACTTTGAAGAGGGTGCGGAGAAGGTTTACGAGTATGTTGCCTAGTATGGAAGGTGCTAGCTATGAACAGAGGTTGAATAGGTTAGGATAGTTTTCATTAGAATAAAGGAGATTGAGGGGAGACCTGATTGAGGTCTACAAAATCATGAAAGGTATAGACAGGGTAGATAGAGTTAAGCTTTTTTCCCAGGGTGAGGGATTCAAAAGCGAGAGGTCACGCATTCAAGGTGAGAGGTGAAAATTGTAACGGGGATATACACGGTTAATACTTTACACAGAGGGTGGTAGGTGCCTGGAACGCGTCGCCAGCAGAGGTGGTAGAGGCAGGCACATTAGATTCATATAAAGTGGCTTGACAGATGCATGAGTAGGTAGGGAGCAGAGAAATACAGATGCTTAGGAATTGGGCGATTGGTTTAGACAATGGATTTGGAATGGCTCAGGCTTGGAGGGCCAAAGGGCCTATTCCTGGACTGTAAATGTTCTTTGTTCTTTGTTCTTTGTTCTATAGCATTACACGCACACCCAAACATATGTTAAGATATTGGCTAGCTAAAACTTAACTCCCTTTATTTAACATTTGAATTACTATTCCTCATTTGAGACTTTCCTTTTAATTTTGTTTGCGCCATAGCTAAGTGATATAAACCCAATTTTAAACCAACGAGTTTTGCTTGTGCTGGTATCCAAAAGGAAAACTGTGAGACTAAAACCTGACTGGAAATAGAAGCCATATCTGATTTATACATTGATTGGAATCTGTATGATTTTACTTGTGAAATCATGTATTCCTTGCAAATGGAATTTCTTGATTACAAGTTTAAACACAATGCCATTTTTATAGTTATAAAATAACCAATCTCTTGCTGTACATTAAATATTACAGATATCCTAACACCGCCTGGGATATCTCTTGATCAGTCATCTGGAGTGTATTTGGAAGGAGAGACTGTTACCATTACTTGCATCACAAATAAAGAATATCATGATAAGATCTATTTTTACAAAAATAATCAACTTCTGTCATCATATCAACTGTCCATAAAGGATAGCATTGGAACCTTCATAGTTAGCAGTTCAAGCCAAGGAGGGCAGTACCAGTGCCAATATGGAACCTTGGTCAAAACAAGACGATTATTGTCCCAGCTCAGTGAGGCTAAGACTGTCATTATCACAGGTGAGTGACTGAGAATGTATCTTTTCCAAGTTTAATTATTTCTGTTAAAAAAAAGCTAAATTCAATGTGATGTTGTCCATCATATACAGACAATGGTTGAGTATTCCATTCTTCACAGGGTCTCTTTTCCAAAGACCCTTGAACACAAAGTGAAATCATTACAGAAGATAAATGCTCATTATGTAATTATAAAGGAATCAAATTAATCTGAAATGGTAGCAAAAGCTCAAAGTATTCCACAATGAATGGGAGAGAATGTTGGACAAGGAGTAAGACATGCATTATAAGAAGGATGTGGAAGCTTTGGAAAAGGTGCAGAGGAGATTTACTAGGATGTTGCCTGGTATGGAGGGAAGGACTTACAAGGAAAGGCTGGGACTTGAGGCTGTTTTTGTTGGAGAGAAGAAGGTTGAGAGGTGACTTAATAGAGACATATAAGATAATCAGAGGGTTAGATAGGGTGGACAGGGAGAGCCATTTTCCAAGTATGGTGACAGCGAGCACGAGGGGGCATAGCTTTAAATTGATAGATATAGGACAGATGTCAGAGGTAGTTTCTTTACTCAGAGAGTGGTAAGGGTATGGAATGCTTTGCCTGCAATGGTAGTAGATTCGCCAACTTTAAGTACATTTAAGTCATCATTGGCCAAGTATATGGACGTACATGGAATAGTGTAGGCTTCAGATTGGTATGAAAGGTCGGCACAACACTGAGGGCAGAAGGGCCTGTACTGTGCTGTCATGTTTTATGTTCTATGTCAGTGCCTCCTCAGGCTCCCTTATCAAGTCTGTCTCATTGCTCAACACTAAATCCAATATTGCCTGTTCCCTAGTGGGCTCTATCACAAGCTGCTCCAAAATGCCATCTCATAGATATTCCACAAATTCCTGTTCTTGTGATCCACTACCAACTTGATTTTCCCATTCCACCTATATGTTGAAATCTCCCAAGATCACTGTAACCTTGCCTTTTTTACACACCTTTTCTGTTTCTTGGTGTATCTTCTTTTAATTCATTCGTGGGACCTGGATGTCTTTGGTTGGCCAGCCCATCCTTATTTGCCTTTGAGAAGGTGGTGGTGAACTGCCTTCTTGAATCGCTGCAGTCCACTAGGAAGAAATTCCAGGATTTTGACCCAACAACTGTGAAGGAATGAGTATATTTCAAAGTCAGGGTAGTGAGTGGCTTGGAGAGGAACTTGCAGGTAATGGTGTTCCCAAGTACCTGCTGCCCTTGTCCTTCTAGATGGAAGTGGTCGTGGAAACCCTTTGGAAAGTGCTGTCTAAGGATCTTTGGTGAATTTCTGCAGTGCATCTTGTAGATAGTACACACTGCTGCTACTGGGTATCGGTGGTGGAGGGATTAAATGTTTGTAGATATGACGCCATCTAGGCTTTGTCCTAGATGGTGTCAGTCTGGTGAACCTTACTGGACTCACTTAGTCGCAGGAGTGTCTTTCCTCAGACTAGGAGACTAAAAGTGCACACCATACTCAGGGCCTCACCAAGACCCTGCATCACTGCAGCAATACATCCATACTCTGATACTCAAATTCTCTCACTATGAAGGCCAGCATGCCATTAGCTTTCCTCACTGCCTGCTGCACCTGCATGCCAACCTTCTATGACTGTTCCAGCATGACAGCCTCACCTTTTCCTAAACTGCCACCATTCAGACAATAATTTTTACTTTCTGGTTTTGTGACTAAAGTGGAGAACCTCACATTTATCCACAATATATTGCATTTGCCAAGTATTTACTCACTCAGTCTGTCTAAGTTATCCTGCAGCCTGTTAGCATTCTACTCACTGCACACACTGCTACCCAGCTTAGTGTCATCTGTAAATACAGAGATATGGCATATGGCATGGTCCCCTTGTTCTGGTCACCTCCTCAAAGAATTCTAAAAGATTTGTCAGGCATGACTTCCCTTGGTCAGGAGGCTGAAAAGCAGTTGGTCAGTCTGTGACTGGTCTCTCGATGGTAACCAGCAAAACCAGTTGATTAAATGGAAATTAACATGAACGGAGTATTTGGTGCACTAGAAAAAAGAGGATAGAAGGTAAAAGGGCAAGAGTTACATTGGAATGTAGGAGTAGGACTAAGCCATTCAGTCTCTCAAGCCTGCTCTGCTACTCCAGATCATAGCTATTCACCTACCTCTGTGCCATGTTTGCGGGTAGGGCTGAGGAACCGCAAAGATAAGAAAACTATAATGGGAGTTATCTGCAGGTCTCCAAACAGTAATCAAGGTTTGCTATCAAGCAGCTCAGCAACAACCTGCTCAGTGATGCCCAGTTTGGGTTCCGCCAGGTTACTCAGCTCCTGATCTCATTACAGCCTTGGTTCAAACATAGACAAAAGAGCTGAATTCCAGAGGGGAGGTGAGAGTGACAGCCCTTGACAACAAGGCCCAGTATGGCATCAAGGAACCCTGACAAAACTGGAATCAATGGGTATCAGGGGGCAAACACTCTGCTGGTTAATCATACATGGCATAAAGGAGGATGGTAATAGTTGTGGACAGTCAGTCATCTCAGCTCCAGGACATCTCTGCAGGAGTCCTTCAGGGTAGTGTCCTAGGCCCAACAATCTTCAGCTGCTTCATCAAAGATCTTCCCTCTGTCATAAGGTCAGAAGTGGGGATATTTGCCGGTGATTGCACAGTATTCAGCACTATTCACGATTCCTCAGATACCAAAGCAGTCCATGCTCAAATGTAACAAGATCTGGGCAATATCCAGGCTTAGGCTGACAAGTGGCAAGTAACATTCACACCACACAAATGCCAGACAATGACAATTACCAATAAGAGACACTCTAACTACCGTCCCTTGACATTCAACCGTATTGCCATCATTGAATCCCCAACGGTCAACATCCTTGGGGTTAGCATTGACCAGGAACTCAACTGGACTCACCACATAAACACAGTGGCTACAAGTGCAGGTCAGAGACTAGGGATAGTATCTCACCTCCTGACACCCCAAAGTCTATCCACCATCTACAAGGCACAAGTCAGAAGTGTGATGGAATACTCTTCACTTGCCTGGATGGGTGCAGCTCTGACAACACTCAAGAAGACTGATTGATTCACAGGACAGCAGGACTGACATGTAGGAAAGACTGGATCAACTGAGCTCGTACTCGCTGGAACTTAGAAGAATGAGGGGGAGTTTCATAGAAACATGTAAAATCCTGATGGGAGTGGACAGGCTAGTTGTGGAAAAAATGTTCCCAATATTGGGGAAGTCGAAAACAAGGTGTCAGTCTCAGAATAAGGGGTAAGCCATTCATGACTAAGATGAGAAAGAATTTCTTCACTCAGAGAGTTGTGAACCTTTGGAATTCTGTCCCCACAGAAAACTGCTGGGGCCAGTTCTTGATATATTCAAGAGGGAGCCGGACATGGTCCTAGCATATAAAGGGAGCAAGAGGTATGAGGAGAAATTACATGATCAGCCATAATCGTATTGAATGGTGTGTGGGCTTGAAGGACCGAATGGCCTACTCCGGCACTTCTATTCTATGTTTCTACATTCTCAGGATATGAGGTAGACTGTTTTGGACTAAGATGAGGTGAAATTTCTTCACTCACAGAGTGATGAACCTGTAGAATTCTGTACACAGAAAGCTCTGAAGATACTGATGAAAAAATGAATAGAGTTTCTAGCGCGTTATGTATCAAGGGATACTGAGAGAGAGCTGGAATGTGGTGTGTGAGATCGAGGATCAGCCACAATCATGTTGAATGTGGTGCAGATGATGGACTGAATGGCCCACTCTTGCTCCGATTTTCAATATTTTCTCCATTTAACATTATCTAAGTGTACTTGCTGGGATCAGGAATATGAAGCAAACCCAAGGGTAAACAACTATTTGAACTAATGAATGAATTACTCAGCCAGAGCTCTAGAAACAGCCTGCAACATTTGGTGGCATTCATCATATCTGCTGTACACTGTGTTCCAAAGTGTTGAATACCAAAATAAGGCCAACCTGCCATTCAACTAATCATCACTGCCTGTTCTTTGCATTTTACAGACTTATCCAAACCAATGTTAACTGTGGATTCCAGTCTTCTAGTGAAAAATGGAAAGATTACTTTTAATTGTACAAGTCACCAGAAACATTCTGATTTCACATTTTATTTATACCACCATGAAGAGACAAATTACACAGAAGTTCAGCACACTTCTACACAGAACAACTCAGTCACCTTCACTATGACAAATGTGGAACACACTAATGGAAGACCATACGTTTGTCTGTATAAAGCCAACATGAGGGAAAGGTTGCTAACATCAGCTCAGAGTGACCCTGTACACTTCAATTCTGGAGGTGAGATTTACAAAACTACTGTGTTCATTTGAGAATCAGAAATGTGTATCTTTGTTATTTTAACACCAAATGCTCCAATTCCAATTAAAAGTTTTATTTTCCAGTTTGGTTCATTGTTCCTCACAATCTCCAAACAGTCGAGGGACTCCCCCCTCATCTGTTCTATGCATTAATAAAATGCAAAGTAAATTAAGTTTCAAGTCTGACTAGAGAAATGGTGCATAGGGAAGGCTTCACATTTCTGGGCCATTGAAACTAGCAGAGATGCAAGTGGAACTTAAAAATATAAATTTACGTGACATGACTGGATGGCATATTTCCAACTGGAGGTTAATTATTGTTTTTGAGGGAGAATTAAACTAAATTAAGGGATGGTGGGGGAAGCTGAAATTAAAATTCAAAGCATAGAAATATGGACAGAGACATCTCGAAAATGCAGGCAATATTAGCGCAGAGTGGTTCAGTTTTAGGAGGCATGAGACTGGGGGTGTTGAAAAGGGAATGCATTGCAACTTAAGATTATTCAGAGTACATGTGTAAACTCCTTGAGGTAAGATTGGTGAGGTACAGATAGAGGTTCCTAAATGAGATTATGAAATTGTATTGATAGCAACTGATAAGGAGGAATCAGAGTTGTATATTCCTGGCTACAATCTAATCAGGGAGGAACTGGGGATGAGACAGTAAGATGCTTTTAAAATACTGAAGATGAGGACTCAGCGAGATGGCGGCAATTCTGTAGAACTGCTGTGGATGGCTCTGCCTAACAGCCAAGGCATACTGGTGTTTTTGCCATCCCAGCCAATTTATGTGGAGGAATTATTAATTTAAAACCTTACAGAACACATATTTCTTAATATTTGGGAGTGGGAAGGACGCCAAAAGAAAAAGGTGCGAGCAAACAGCAGCAGGGAGGACACTCCCCTGCACCAGAGACCACAGCAGCAGCAGCCTCTCCTGAACCCCCAGGGAATCTGACAGACTCACAGGAATTAGCGGTGGAGATGGCGAGACTTACCTCGAAGGTTGGTGCTGCGATTGAGGAGATCCGTGCCCAGATCCAACCCATCGCATCCGTGCTGCAGAAGCGTGAACAGAAGATCAATGGCCTCCAGCAGCAGATGGAGGAGGTGGAGGGTCAAACCAAGACCTTGGAAGCGGCGATCGAGTCCACATCCATTTGGATCCAGGTATTGGAGCAGGAGGTGCGAGCCTTACAAGACCAGGTCAACGACCTTGAAAATCGAGGTTGGAGAACAAATTTTTGAATTGTTGGGCTTGAAGGAGCTGTGAAGGAGGGGATGGGTAAGGTGATGGCCCCAATGGGCAGGGGGTAGAGTGTCCCATTCAAGGCTTTATAGTTGGTTTTCTTTGTAGTTTTTTGGTAGCAATGGTTGTTTGTAGTTATGATAGAGTAGTTTTTGTATACACAATTCTGTGATGCTATGAGTCTTTATTTACTTGTGCTCAGCGCATTGTAAGCAGGTTTCTCCCTCCCAGAGGTTCAAAGGTCTCTGAAAGGAGATATGGCTAAGTCTCTTGTTAAATGGTGCACATGGAACATCAAGGGAAGTCAATCACCTGTTAAAAGGAAAAAAAGTGTTTTCTAGCCTTAAAAGGGAAAGGGTTATTATCACCCTACTGCAGGGAATCCATCTTGATGATTGAGAACACCTGAAGCTACAACAGGGGGTCATGACCGGGTATTCGTTTCATCCTTTACTACTAAAATTAGGGAGTGGTGGTACTTATCCAGAAAAATCTTTCGTTCACATTATTAGAACAAATAATGAGCAAGGGTGGTTTGTGATACTTAAGGCCCTGATGCATGGGGAGGAGAATGATATTTTAAATGTCTACTGTCCTCCAGCGCATCCCCTAAAATTGTTGGTTAGCGCCTTCTCTAAGTTGAATGCCTTTGGAACACGGCACAATATTATAGGGGGGGACTTTTAGTTGCCTTTTGGATCCGAAAGTGGACAGGATGCCTAGTGGGCTCCTTCGCAGGCCAAGCAAGTGTCTGCCTTATGCGAGGAATTGGGGCTGGTGGATATTTGGAGATGTCTTCACCCTACCGGCGTCTTCACCTTACCTTTTATTTTAAACCCATATAAATGTCACACGAGGATTGATCTTTTTCTGGCTCCCTCGACCCTTCTGGATTCAATTATGGGCTGTAAAATTGGGAACGTAGCTATCTCTGATCACACAGCAGTATATTTGGAAGTTAAGGCCAAGAGTGAGGGGTTAGATTTGCGGCACAGGCTTCTGGATCCATTTCTGGATCCATTTTTAGTTTTAGTAAGGCATTTGATAAGGTTCCCCATGGTAGGCTTATGCGGAAAGTCAGGAGGCATGGGATAGAGGGAAATTTGGCCAATTGGATAGAAAACTGGCTAACCAGTCGAAGTCAGAGAGTGGTGGTAGATGGTAAATATTCAGCCTGGAGCACAGTTACAAGTGGAGTTCCGCAGGGATCAGTTCTGGGTCCTCTGCTGTTCGTAATTCTTATTAATGACTTGGATGAGGGAGTCGAAGGGTGGGTCGGTAAATTTGCAGATGATACGAAGATTGGTGGAGTTGTGGATAGTGAGGAGGGCTGTTGTCGGCTGCAAAGGGACTTAGATATGATGCAGAGCTGGGCTGAGGAGTGGCAGATGGAGTTCAACCCTGCCAAGTGTGAGGTTGTCCATTTTGGAAAGATAAATAAGAATGCGGAATACAGGGTTAATGGTAGGGTTCTTAGTCAGGTGGAGGAACAGAGGGATCTTGGGGTCTATGTTCATAGATCTTTGAAAGTTGCCACTCAGGTGGATAGAGCTTGTAAGAAGGCCTATGGTGTATTAGCGTTCATTAGCAGAGGGATTGAATTCAAGAGTCGTGAAGTGATGTTGCAACTGTACAGGACTTTGGTTAGGCCACATTTGGAATACTGTGTGCAGTTCTGGTCACCTCACTCTAGGAAAGATGTGGAAGCTTTGGAGAGGGTGCAGAGAAGATTTACCAGGATGTTGCCTGGAATGGACAATAGGTCATACGAGGATAGGTTGAGAAAGCTAGGCCTTTTCGCGTTGGAACTGCGAAGGATGAGGGGTGACTTGATAGAGGTTTATAAGATGGTCAGAGGAATAGATAGAGTAGACAGTCAGAAACTTTTTCCCCGGGTACAACAGAGTGTTACAAGGGGACATAAATTTAAGGTGAAGGGTGGAAGGTATAGGGGAGATGTCAGGGGTGGGTTCTTTACCCAGAGAGTGGTGGGGGCATGGAATGCACTGCCTGTGGGAGTGGTAGAGTCAGAATCTTTGGTGACCTTTAAGCGGCAATTGGATAGGCGCATGGATGGGTGCTTAAGCTAGGACAAATGTTCGGCACAACCTCATGGGCCGAAGGGCCTGTTCTGTGCTGTATTGTTCTATGTTCTATGTTCTATGTTCTATGTTCTATGTTCTCCTTAAGGATTCCCAATTTGTGGAATACTTTTTGAAGGAGTTTCAGGAGTACTTCAATTCAGGCATGGCTGATAGTCCATCTATGCTATGAGAGACTGCTAAGGCATTTACTAGGGGATTAGCTATTTTCTATTCGGCTAACCAGAAATGACAGAAGGGGGAACAGCAGCGTCTACTTGAGACGCGTTTGAAAGCCACCGAGGTGGCATATTTTGCGCGGCCTTTGGTGACTAAGCTACAGCGGATCAAGGCCCTCTGGGCTGCCTTTAATTCAATACTTACACAAAACGGAAGAAAGAACTTACTTTTGCTAGACAAAGGCTATTCAAATATGGGAATAGGCCAGGGAAATATTTAGCATATCTGACTAGGGCTGAAAATGTGTTGCTGGAAAAGCGCAGCAGGTCAGGCAGCATCCAAGGAACAGGAGAATCGACGTTTTGGGCGTCGATTCTCCTGCTCCTTGGATGCTGCCTGACCTGCTGCGCTTTTGCAGCAACACATTTTCAGCTCTGATCTCCAGCATCTGCAGTCCTCACTTTCTCCTCGTATCTGACTAGGAAAAAGCATGCTCCCCAATCCATTACTGCA
The DNA here is from genome assembly GCF_004010195.1 of Chiloscyllium plagiosum. Lineage (NCBI taxonomy): Eukaryota > Metazoa > Chordata > Chondrichthyes > Orectolobiformes > Hemiscylliidae > Chiloscyllium > Chiloscyllium plagiosum. The sequence goes on from NC_057747.1 coordinate 258,795, forward strand.
ACTAGAGACAACACTGGGTTCCTTACATATGATGCCAAAAGGATTAATGAGGCTTTTCGGAGTTTTCACTCTGAATTGTATCGGCCTGAAGGTTGCGAGGATTGGTGGGCTAAAATGGAAGTCCAGAGGTAACTTTGGAACAGACCTCTCTCCTTAATGCCCCCTTGACAGGAGGAAGCTATGCAACTTCAGAGTGGGAAAGCACCTGGCCCTGATGGTCTCCCAGTTGAGTTTTATAAGGGGTTGATAGGGATTCTGTCAGGGCCGATGTTGGAGATGTACAATCACTCCTATATGCATGAATGCTTACCACCATCTTTGAGAGAAGCCAATATTTCCCTCATTCTTAGGCAGGAGAAGGTTCCTGAGGATTGTGCCTCATCCAGGCCCATCTCTCTATTAAGTTCAGATTTCAAGATTCTGTCTAAGATCTTGGCACTGAGATTGGAGAAAGTGTTGTCCCATATTGTCAAAGAAGACCAGACAGGTTTTATAAGGGGCTGTGGGTCTTCTAATAATATTAGAAGGTTGCTGAATATGGTCCAAGTATGCCAGCAACGATTGATTAGGGGTTGGTGATTTCCTTAGATGCAGAGAAAGCATTTGACCGGGTGGAATGGCCATATCTCTTTTATGTTAGGTGGGGTCTTTGCTAGGTGGGTGGAGGTTTTATATCGCCACCCTCTGGCCGCGGTCATCACCAACGTGATGTCTGGGAACTTTAGGATTGATAGGGGTAGTTGTTAAGGCTGCCCCCTTTCATTGTTGTTGTTTACATTGGTGATAGAGCCGCTGGCAGAGGCCATTCGTCAGAACATCCACATAACCGGTCCGGAAGTGGGATCGAGGCTACACAAGATTATACTGAATGCGGATGATGTCCTTCTGGTTTTATCGAACCTGGTGACCTCCGTACCCAATCTGATACAATGTACTAATTCATTTGGGACTATTTCAGGATATAAGATCAACTTTGCAAAATCGGAGGCTATGCCTTTGGGGAACCACAAGGATATGCCAGAGGCTGAAGGTGGCCCTAGGTTCTCTTTTAAGTAGTCACGGGTGGGGTTCTGATACATGTTTGATTTGAATTGAATTTAAATCAAATTGAATTTATTATAATGTGTACCGAGGCACAATGAAAAGCTTTGTCTTGTAAGCAATACAGGCAGATCACAGAGTTAAGTAGCATAGATAAGTAAATAATACTGAACAGCTGTAAAAACAAAAACACAGGTACAGGTGAATGCTAAGAGTTTGTGAGTCCATTCAGTATTCTAACAACAGTAGGGTAGAAACTGTTTTAAACTGACTGGTGTGTGTGTTCAGGCTTCTGTACCTTCTCCCTGATGTAGAGGTTGTAGAAAAGCATTGCCAGGGTGGGATGGATCTTTGAGAGTGCTGACGGCCTTTCCTTGACAGCGGGCCTGGTAGATGGATTCTATAAATGGGTGGTTGGCCTTTGTGATTGTCCAGGCTGAGTTTACCACTCTCTGTAACCATTTACGATCTTGAATGGTACAGTTGCCATCTAGGTAGTGTGAAACATCCAGACAGAATGCTTTCGATGGCACGCCTATAAAAGTTGACAAGGGTATTCACTATCATGCCAAATTTCCTCAGCTTCCTGAGGAAGAAGAGATGTTGTTGGGCATTTGTAACCAGTGTGTCCACATGAGGAGTCCAAGAGAGCTTGTTGTGGATGACAACTCCCCGGAGCTTGACACTCTCCAGTCGTTCCACCTCTGTACTGTTAATGTGTAGGGTGGCATAAGTAACATCCCACCGAAAGTCAATATGAGTTCCTTGGTTTTGCCGGTATTGAGAGCTAGGTTGTTCACAGTGCACCATTTTTCCAGGTCTTCCACCTACCATCTGTAGTCTGTTTCGTCGCCATCTGAGATTTGACTGACTATGGTGGTATCATTAGCGAACTTGTAAATAGCATTACTTTGGTATTTGGCGACACAGTCATGGGCATGCAGTGAGTACAGAGGGCGGGCTGAGTATGCCCCCCGGGAGGCTCCAGTGTTGAGTGTTAGTGAAGATATTTCCCAGATATCAGGAAATATATATAACCATATTGAGCCCAAATCATTTACCTGCCCTCTTTTGAGTGCGATTGGGCAGGTAAATGATTTGGGCTCAATATGGTTATATATCAAGACCACCCAGGCAAAATGCCCTCTTATTAACCTGTTGTTCATGGATAAGGTGATGGACCACTGCTGGAACCCCATTGTTATTAGTACGGTCAAGGCATGGAGGGCAATGCATCAGAGTAAGGGTTGCTTATCCAAAACTTTGCCACTTACGCCCATAGGTGATTTACTGGGGTTCTGACCAGAGATGATGGACTCAGGGTTCAAACTATGGGCTGCGAGAGGAGTTTCCAGTTTGGGAGACTTGATTGAGGAGGAGGTTATGATGTCTTTCAAGCAATTAAGCTGCAAATATGGGCTGTCCAGCAGAGATCTTTTCCATTTCTATCAGGCTGGGATTTCATCCAGAAGAAGACTACGCTTCTCACTAAGCTCTATAAGCCCGATACAGAGAGGTTGTTGCTACCTTCCACAAGCACCCTCTCAATTAGTGCCCTTTATGGACCTAGCAGGATATTAACCGGTTTTGTGAGGTCTGGGAGCAAGAACTAGGAGTGGAGATCTCTTCTGAAACATGGGAGGACATATGGGAGAACGCATGAAAGATCTCAATCTCTAATAGGACATGCGCTATGCAGTTAAAAGTTCTGCATCAGAATTGTCTTGCATCGGACCATCTGGCGAAGTTTTAAAAAAGGCCATCTTCAATGTGCCCCAAATGTAAATAAGTGTAGGTACTCTTATGGACATGCCACAGACTCCGTGTTTATTGGTGTGCTGTGGCGGGAGGGATAGGGAGGGCATTGAGGACCGAAGTTAAAGTAGACCCCATATCTCTCCTCCTATGTCTCCCAAACTTATTATCGTTAGACGGGCATGGGAAGAAATATTTCATATTCTTACTTACTTTGCACGGAAGAATATTCTGATGATTTGGGTTTCTGAGAACCCACTAGGCTTGCTGGGATGGCGGAAATTAATTATGGAGCACATTCCCTTGGATGTTTTTACAAACATGGTGTACCACACAACAGACCTTTTTTATAAGACATGGCAGCCCTTTTTAAGTTATTTGAATACAGCTTTGTCTGCTATCTTAACTATTGTGTTTGTTTAATCAGGATGGTTAGGTTTGCTGAGCCCCGGGGCCCTGGAGGGGGACTCCTGGGTTAATACGGGTATATATACAATGCTCCCGGTTCTTTTGTTTGGGACCTTTGCGTTGAGCGTTGCTATTTTGCATTTTTGTGTGTTCTTTTGCTTTTTTTTTGTTTTATTAGTCACTTACTTATTTATTGGTGTTATTTTCCACAATGTTGGGTTTTCTTTTGTACTATACGGTAAGTTAGTAGTTAGTAGACAGTAGTTATAATGTAGTTTGTGTTTTTCTTTATTATACTGGAATTTGTTATTTGTTATATTTTCAATAACTTTATATTTTTGTAAAGTCAAAATCTTTTTTTCTTGCTAATAAATATGTTTACAAACAAACACTGAAGAGGAATGTTGCAGATGAGGTCAGAATCTAAATAGAGTTAAGGAAAAAATGAAAAATTGTCATGCTGCTTATGGTATGTGGTAGACTAACAAATAAGAAAGAAATGGAGGAATAAATTTGCAGAAAAACTATAGAAGGATGTCAGAGTTAGATGAACAATGGTAATGAGATATTGCAATTATCTTAATGTCATCTGGACAGCAGTAAGGTTAAAGTCAAAGGGGTAAGACGATGGGAGTTCCCAAACTGTCAACAGGGTAAATTAAATTAAATTAAATTAACACCCCCAGTAGTTCTGGGCAGTGAAACAGAGCAAGTGGAACACACTTCACTGGAAGAACCTTTGTAAAATGACATTGGCATCATGAGTCAATTTAGAATAGTTATGAAAGATGAGAAAGAGAAATCAGATGTGTAAATACTCAACTGTGGTGAGTTACAACGGGACCGTCCCAACTGATTAGAATCAAAGATCAGTAGGTCAAACACGGTCTGAACAAAGCAAAAGGATCAAGGAGAAGATAGTTTGGGTGCAGATTAGACATGTACCTATGAGATGGGAAAAGACAATTGTCCCTTCCTAACACAAGTTATAAGATGAATGGAAATCTTGCACCTCTTTCATGATTTTACAATCATGGATCTTTGAGGATATTGATGAGTGAAGGAAGGAGATTAGAGATTCTCTGATCATTTTCAAATTCTCCTTAGATATGGAACAGCAGCATAATCCTTGAGAATTCTGAGTGTTAGACAGCTGATCAAAGCTAGTGAAAGGGAACTACAGCTAACTATATACTGGTGCCTAACATCAATGAAAGGAAACAAAACATGGGAATATAAACTGGATAACATTATTTGCAAACCGGAATATAGATTCAAGCAGCCCGGATTTGTTAAGACTGAGTATTTTGATGGTGTTCGTTTATGAAGCCATTTAGATGATTGATGAGTGTAATATGTTTGTGTTCTGAAAATGGACTTTATAATCTTGAACGTTTAAGTCAAATGAAGCTCCTCTTCTTGTCATTTTATGACATCATCCCTCTCCACTACTCCACACAAGCTTCAGAGTTGAAGACCTTCACACAACCAAGATTTCATGGCTCGAGATGCAGAGGGCATTTTAGGAAATCATTCATCATTTAGGTACTGTACCGAAGTTGACAGAATTTGTTTGAACTCTAGTACTGCATAAACCATTCTTGAGATGGTTGAGACATAGCCAATTATAGCATGTTTCACCGACTCTTGGGGGGAGAATTCCTTTGGTTCATCAGGTAACATTGGGGCCTCTGCAGGCTAATGAGATATCTGGACTGATTATTAAGATGAATGCCTTGAGAGTCTAGGAGTTAGTCCATGTGTAAGAAGCTGATCATTGACCTGAGTCTCTTTATTGTTGGTCAGTCTTGAAAAGAAAATGATGAGGCTCACCAATATAATATACAATGATATATTTGATGAGGGTCACTGATGTGCTTTGTCATCCTACACTCAATGTAACTCACTTCGTTTGGAAAAATGCATCTGCAACTTATATACTATGATTGACAAAGTTGTACATCCTCTGTTGTACTTGCTTTCTGCTTAGAAATATTAGGATGGTTACTGGCCCAGAGGGGAACTTGCAGTTGCTCCCTATTGTGGGAACCAACCTGTGAGAGAAGAGAAATGTGATATATGCTGAGATGCTGAAGTGGTTAGTTATAGGCTGAAGAGTGTTAATGGAAGATCTAAACAGGTTTTACACTCTGTTGAGAAGGTCATGTTTTCCAAGCTCAACACAATGAAGGAAAAGAAGAATTATTCACAGAATAGGGCTAATATGTTCCTATTAGAGTAAAAGGTAAGGCTGGCAGGAGTAGGGAACTCTGGATGACTAGAGATATTGAGGCCCTGGTCAAGAAAAAAGGAAGCATATGAAATGTATAGGTAGCTGGGATCAAGTAAGTTCCTTGAGGTGTATAAAGAATGTTAGAGAACACTTCAGACAGAAATCAGGAAGGCTAAAAGAGAAGACAAGGTGGAAATGGCAAAAAAGGTGAATGAGAATGCAAAGACATGCTATAAGTACATAAAACACACTAGAACATAGAACATAGAACAGTACAGCAGAATACAGGCCATTTGGCCCATGATGTTGTGCCAAGCATTTATCTTAATCTATGATCAATCTAACCTCCACACCCCTCAATTTACTGCCGTCCATGTGCTTGTCCAGCTGTCGCGTAAATGTCCCTAATGTCTCTGACTCTACCACCAGCGCTAGCAGTGCATTCCACATACTCACCACTCTCTGTGTAAAGAACCAACCTCAGACATCTCCCCTATACCTTCCTCCTTAAAATTATGCCCCCTCATGACAGCCATTTCTGCCCTGGGGAATAGTTTCTAGTTATCTCTCTATCTATGCCTCTCATTACCTTGTACACCTCTATCAAGTCACCTCTCTTCCTTTATAAGGTAGATAAATCTCCAGGACATTATGAAGTGCATTCCCAGGACTTTGTGGGAGGTTAGGGAAGAAATTGCAAAGCCCCCAGTGGAGATATTTGTAAAATTGATAGCCACGGGTCAAGTGCCCAAAGATTGGAAGGTGGATAATGTTGTGCCATTATTAAAGAAAGGCTGCAGGGAAATGCCTGGGAACTACAGACCAGTGAGTCTTACATCCATGGTGGTTAGGTTGTTAGAGGGGATTCTGAGTGACAGGATGTATACATATTTGGAGGGGCAAAGACTCATTTGGGGTGGTCAACATGCCTTTGTGTATGATTTAGAGCAGCGCTCTGAAAGCTAGTGCTTACTTAAACCTGTTGGACTATAGCCTGGTGTTGTGTGATTTTTAACTTTGTGCATGGAAATCATGTCTCACAAATTTGATGGAGTCTTCTGAGGGGGTGACCAAAAAAGTAGATGGGCAGTGCAGTAGATGTTGTTAACATGGACTTTAGCAAGGCCTTTGACAAAGTACTGCATGGTAGGTTGCTGAGTAAGGTTAAATCTCAGAGGGTCCAGGGAAAGCTAGCCAATTGGACACAAAATTGATTTGATGGTAGAAGACTGAGGGTGATGGTATTTTTCAGACTGGACGCTTGTTACCAGTGGTGTGCCACAGGGGTCCACTGTTATTCATAATTTATATAAATGATTTGGCTGATAATTTAGGAGGTATAGTTAGTAAGTTTGCAGATGACACCAAAATTGGTGGCATAGTGGAGAGTGGAAAAGGTTATCTGGGAATGCAGCAAGATTTCGATTAACTGAGCAAGTGGGCTGAGGATTGGCAGATGGAGTTTGATTTAGATAAATGCAAGATGTTGCATTTTCATAAAGCAATGGTAGGGCCCCGGGGGAGTTTTATAGAACAAACAGGATCTAGCGCTATAGGTTCATAGCTCCTTAAAAAATTGAGTCAAGGTATACAGGGTTGTGAAAAAGGCTTTCAGTATGTTAGTTTTCGTCAGTCAGAATATAGGAAATGGGACATCTTGTTTCAGATGTATAAACTGTTGGTGAGGCCACATTTGGAGTAATACATGCAGTTCTGGTCACCCTACTATAGAAAGGATATTATTAAACTAGAAAGAGTGCAGAAAAGATTTACTCGGATGCTATCTGGACTGGAAGGTTTTGTTATTAAGGAGAGATTGAATAGGCTGGGACTCTTTTCTCTTGAACATAGGAGACTGAAAGACTACTGTAAAATGTATATAAAATCATGAGAGGCATAGATAAGGTAGATAGCAGACAGCGTTTCCCTGTGGTGGGAGTCTAAAACCAGAGGGAATTGATTTAGGATGAGAGAGATACAAAAGGGCCCAGAGGGGCAATTCTTTCACACAGAGGGTGGTGATTGTCTAAAAGTGGTGGAGGTGAGTACAATTTTGTCATTAAAAAAGAAATTTAGACAGGTATATGGGTGGGATTGGTATGGAGGGATATGGACCAAATACAGGCAAATGGGACTAGTTTAAATTGTGAAAACTGGGCAACGTGGGCAAGTTGGGTGCAAGTGTCTGTTTTCATGCTGTAGACCTCTCTAACTCTATGAGAAGGGCAGCAGAAAGATCAAGGCAAAGAGTATGAGTCATAAATATTGGAGAGGACACTATAAAGAAAACTCATCCTGTCTGAGGGCTGTGCTCAAACTGAAAGAAGCTGAAGCACTTTACATGCAAGTGTTTTGCTGACAAGAAGGAAAGCAAACCCAAAAAGTTGTCAATAGACAGATATTGAGTGATAATTCTGATGAATCACTTTACATACACAATTTTATGTTGATATCATCAAGTCTCAATGTTAAAAAATGGTTTGCGACCATTAGAAAGATAACTGCAGAAGGAGATCATCAAGTGAAGATAGGTACCAGTGCTCAGCACTGTATCATGATCTTCATAGAAGTCGCTCAAACTGTAAATGAGACACTGAAAGTAAAGTTGAGGCTGGAACAATGTGAATTCCAAGAGGAAAAGCAAAGCTGAAAACCCCATGAAATTGAAAGAAAGAAGATCAGGAGTTCCAGATAGTAGACACTAAGAACAATCCAATCAGCTCAGCTGATACAAGTGAGAGGTTTGAACTGCTAACTCTCCTCACCCCAGAAGAGATTTGTGCCATTTTGCATGACAGCAAGTCATTGATTGCTGAACAGATGCTGACAAAACTTTTCTCCACAGCCTATGGAAAGATGAATATAATCCCAAAGTTGATAAGAGCACTAGGCAAAAGTGAGGACTGCAGATGCTGGAATCGAGAGTCTAGATTAGAGTGGTGCTGGAAAACCACAGCAGGTCAGGCAGCATCCGAGGAGCAGGAAAAAAGGAACTGGTGAAGTCCACATTGATGCCCTGGGATTGAAGTGTTCCGAGGCAGAAGATGAGGCATTCTTCCTTCAGACGTCGGGTGGTGAGGAGACCCAGGACCTGCATGTCCTCGGCAGAGTAGGAGGGGGATTTGAAATGTTGGGCCATAGGGTGGTGAGGTTGATTGGTGTGGGTGTCTCGGAATTGTTCCCTAAAGCGCTCTGCAAGGAGGCGTCCCATCTCCCCAATGGAGAGGAGACCGCATCGGGAGCAATGGATACAATAAATGATATTGGTGGATGTGCAGGTGAAACTTTGATGGATGTGGAAGGCTCCTTTGGGGCCTTGGATGTTGGTGAGGGAGGAGGTGTGGGCACAGGTTTTACAATTCCTGCATTGGCAGGGGAGGGTGCCAGGAAGGGAGGATGGTTTGTTGGGGGACGTGGACCTGACCAGGTAGTCATGGAGGGAACGGTCTTTGCAGAAATAGGTGGGGAGGGAAATATATCCCTGGTGGTGGGGTCCGTTTGGAGGTGGTGGAAATATAGGTGGATGATGCAGTTTATGTGAAGATTGGTGGGGTGGAAAGTGAGGACCGGGGGGTTCTGTCCTTGTTACGGTTGGAAGGGTGGGGTTTGAGGGCAGAGGTGTGGGATGTGGATGAGATGCATTGGAGGGCATCTTTAACCACGTGGGAAGGGAAATTGCGGTCTGTAAAGAAGGAGGCCGTCTGGTGTGTTCTGTGATGGAATTGGTCATCCTGGGAGCAAATACGGCAGAGGCAGAGAAATTGGGAATATGGGATGGCATTTTTGCAGGAGGAAGGGTGGGAAGAGGTGTAATCCAGGTCGCTGTGGGATTCGGTGGGTTTGTAAAAAATGTCAGTGTCAAGTTCGGTCATCATTAATGGAGATGGAGAGGTCCAGGAAGGGGAGGGAGGTGTCAGAGATGGTCCAGGTGAATTTAAGGTCAGGATGGAATGTATTGGTGAAGTTGATGAATTGCTCAACCTCCTCACGGGAGTACAAGGTGGCACCGATGCAGTCATCAATGTCATGGAGGAAGAGGTGGGAAGTGGTGCCGGTGTAACTACGGAAGGTGAACTGTTCAACGTAGCCAACAAAGAGACAGGCATAGCTGGGGCCCATACAGGTGTCCATGGCTACTCCTTTGGTCTGGAGGAAGTGGGAGGATTTGAAGGAGAAATTGTTAAGGGTGAGGACCAGTTCAGCCAAATGAATGGGAGTGTCAGTGGAAGGGTACTGTTGGGGATGTCGGGAGAGGAAGAAACGGAGGGCTTGGAGGCCCTGGTCATGGCGGATGGAGGTGTAGAGGGATTGAATATCCATGGTGAAGATGAGGCATTGGGGGCGGGGGAAATGGACATCTTGGAGGAGGTGGAGGATGTGGGTGGTGTCTTGAATGTGTGTGGGGAGTTCCTGGACTAGGGGGGAATAGGACAGTATTGAGGTAAGTGGAGATGAGTTTGGGGGTGCAGGAGCAGGCTGAGACAATGGATCGGCCGGGGTGGTCAGGCTTGTGGATCTTGGGAAGGAGGTAGAACCGGGCAGTGCGGGGTTCCTGGACTACGAGGTTGGCAGCCATGGGTGGGAGATCTCCTGAGGTGATGAGGTTCTGTATGGTCTGGGAGATGATGGTTTGATGATGGAGAGTCTAGTCATGGTCGAGGGGGCAGTAGGTGAAGGTGTCTCCGAGTTGGCATCTGGCTTCAGCGTTGTAGAGGTCAGTGTGCCAAACTACCACTGCAGCCCTTTTACCTGCTGGTTTGATGGTAAGGTCGGGATTGGAGCAGAGGGCTGCGCATTGTGAGGGTGAGAGGTTGGAGTGGGGGAGTGGGGTAGACAGTTTGAGGTGGTTAATGTCTTGGCGGCATTTGGAAATGAAGAGATCGAGGGCGGGTAATAGGCCAGCGCGGGGTGTCCAGGTGAATGGAGTGTGTTGGAGGCAAGTGAAGGGGTCCTCGGAAGGTGGGCGGGAGTCCTGATTGTAAAAGTAAGCTCGGAGGCGGAGGCGGTGGAAGAAGTATTCGACGTCACGATGCGAATTGAATTAATTGATGCATGGACAGAGGGGATAAAGGTAAGGCCTTTGCTGAGGACTGATCATTCGTCCTCAGTGAGGAGGACATGCAGGTCCTGGGCCTCCTCCACCATCGCTCCCTCACCACCTGACACCTGGAGGAAGAACACTTCATCTTCCGCCTCAGAACACTTCAACCCCAGGGCATCAATGTGGACTTCACCAGTTTCCTCATTTCCCCTCCCCCCACCTGACCCCAGTTCCAACCTTCCAGCTCAGCACTGTCCTCATGACCTGTCCTACCTGCCAATCTCCCTTCCCACCTATCCGCTCCACCCTCCCCTCTGACCTATCACCTCCATCCCCAACCCCCATTCACCTATTGTACTCTATGCTACCTTCTACCCAGCCCATGTCCACTTCCCCCCACCCCCAATTCCTGATTAAGGACTTTTGCCGGAAACGTCGATTTTCCTGCTCCTCAGATGCTACCTGACCTGCTGTGCTTTTCCAGCACCACTCTAATCTAAACTCTGATAAGAGTGCGAGTTCAACTTATTATCTGCCAAAGAAAGTTCCAGTTCCCCTCAAATCCAGTCTGAAAGACACGATAGAGAAGCTGGAAAAGAAGTGACAACCCATACCTACGAGTACCTGTGAAAAAGCTGAGATTATTCATAGATTCAAAAGATATCATAAGACTTTGAAAAGAGTCACCGATGATCAACTACTGAAGGTGTGTGCCATGCCTAAAGGTCTTTACCACCCTGGATGGGCAGAATAGATACTGGCAAGGGAAATGACATGAAAGCATCTGTTGTCTGACAATACTCTGCATCCATTTGAGAGGCACAGATGGCTGCGCAAAGAAGAAGAAACAAAGAACAAAGTATAGCACAGGAACACGTCCTTCGACCGACCAAGCTTGCACAACACATAATGTCTTTCTAAACTAAGGATCTCTTGCCTCTATGCAGTCCCCATCCCACTATTCCCATGTATCTACCAGGATGGCCCTTAAACATGGCTTTTGTATCTACGTCTACCACTTCCTCCCATGGCGCATTCCAGGCACTGTGTAAAAAACCTGCCTTTCACATCTCCTTTCAACTTGCCCCCTTTACCTTAAACCTATGCCTCCTAATAATAGACATTTCTACAGTGGGAAAACAATTCCAACTATCCGTTTCATCCATGTCTCTCATCATTTTGTAAACTTCAATCAGGTCATCTCTCGCCTCCAATGTTTAAGTGAAAACAAATTGACTTTGTCCAATCTTTCCTCATAGCTAATACCCTCTGAAGCAACTAACATCATGTTACACCATTTCTGTACCCTCTCCAAAGTCTCTACATCCTCTGATAGTGTGGTGATCAGACCTGTATACAGCATTCCGAATGTGGCCTATACAACTTAACAATTTTTATGTTCTATGACCCAACCAATGAAGGCCACCGTCTTGACCACCTTATTGACTTGTGTTACCACTGTCACTTGTACACCTAGATCTCTCTGTATGTTAATGCTTCTAAGGGTTCTGCCATTTATTGTATAATGGCATTTCCATTTCTCCGGAAGCATATCAACCCCAACAGCATGAGATAGTCAGTAATCTTCCAGGTATGAAGCCACTATGGATAATCTGCTAGTTTATGGATATGGAGAAATGTTGGAAGAAGACTTTGTAGACTATCATCAGAGTCTGTAAGACTGCTGGAAAGATCTCACCAGAGGAACCTGAAGATGAACAAGAGAAAATTTCAACTGCAACTAATTGAAGCATAGGTTATGTACTGTCAGTGAAATGATTTCACCCTGATCCTGAGCAGACAAAAGCTACAGCAGAGATGTAGATTCAGATATGAGAGCACAAGAATGATTTATTGGTTTTGTTAACTGTCGAGCAAAGTTCTTACTCAATTTATCATCTTAGAATGGGTGGCTCAGTGGTTAGCACTTCTGCCTCACAGCACCAGGGACCTAGGTTTGACTCTTGCCTCGAGTGACTGTTTGTGTAGAGTTTGCACATTCTCAGCATGTCTGTGTGGGTTTTGTCCCACAACCCAATGATGTGCAGGTTAGGTGAATTAACCATGCTAAAGTACCCATGGTATTATGCTTCATTCTTGATGAAGGGCTTTTGCCCAAAACATCGATTTTCCTGCTCCTCAGCAGCCTGACCTGCTCTGCTTTTCCAGCACCACTCTACTCTAAACTCTGATCTCCAGCATCTGCAGTCCTCACTTTTGCCTATTAGGTGCATTAGTCAGGGGTAAACGTAGAGTAGGATAATAGGTCTGAGTGGGTTACTCTTTGGAGTGTCGGTGTGGATTTGTTGGGCTGAAGGGCCTGTTTCCATACTGTAGGGAATCTAATCAAGAATGTGAACCTTTCGATAAATTCACTGCAAAGAGGTACTGTGCCTTGGACTAAGATGTCAATTTTACTCACTGCAAGTGTCGGCAGTACCGATGCTGAGATACTACACATTTTGTGAATGATGGTGGTACTCTGCAGTGTGATGTCCTTGGATCAATCCTCTGCCAGAACGACTGGTTTTCTTTAGAGTTAGGGTAATAATACAAAGTGAACAACATTCTGCAGGAATGAATAGACACCTACCAAACAACCCTTAGAAACTTTCAGGCGTACCATTAGAAGACCTGAACACTTTATATTGTTTATATGTAATATGTGTGCAGGGCTAGAATTAAGTAGGTGGTCTAGAACGAGCTTTGGTTTAGTTTGGAAATGATCAATTTCTTTATAGATCACGTATATTGTGTAAGCTGCAGGCACAGAAGGTACATGCTGGTTTAACATTCCCATTGCCTTCTTTTAGAGGCAGAAGACATTAAAGTCACCATATAGAAAATCTCATAATGAGATGGGAGAGGGGTGCGGAGTGGAGCTGTAGCAACCATGGATACAAATCATCCATTTGTTATAGGTTTCAGACAATTAGTAGCTATGGAAGCTTTGTTAAGGACTTCAAGGCATGAGAGAGTATTCCCAGGTATATTCAGCTGCTGAGTAGCACAAAGCAAGGGCAGTTATTCGTAATGTTTTCAGTTCAGTTATCCATTTTGAGTTGACCAGCTTCCTTAAGATGTTATTTTCTCAAAGCTTTTCTCAAAGTGGGGAAGCATGAGGCCCACTCATCAGACCAAAGCTCAGTTCATGCCCTGGACTTGACAAGACATAGCACCATGTTAAATTTTACAGATGGCACAAAATTTTTAAAAATATAGAAAGCAGTGAGGAAGTGAGTACGAAAGTAAGGGAATATGATGAGATACTTGAAATGAGCAGAGACATGTTAGATGCAATTTAACTGGGAAAAATATGAAATGATACATTATGAAGAATAAACAGAGACAATATGTGTGAAATAAGTTAACTATAGAAGGTCATAACTATAGAGAGATCTAAGAGTTTACATGGACCGGTGTTTGGAGGTCTTTTACAGGAAATTATATAAGATGATTAAAGAATTCCTACAATGATTCTAAAAACTACACAAAAGCCAATAAACATGTACAAATCACTCATAACACCCTAGCTCATTGATAATAGTTCTAAGCACTACGTTTTTGGCCTCAGAGTGCCGGTGAGATGTATGAGAATGTGGACAACCCTGAGGGAATTTATTTAAGTCGACCAATGAGAGAAGCTGGGCTTTTCTACTTTTAAAACAAAAAGGATTCAAGGAAGAGTTAGGTTGATGTGTTCAAAGCCCATGCAATGTTTTGACAGGATAAATGAGATAAACTCTTTCCACTGGTTTCACCTCTTATTTGTTAACCAATGGACTTAGAGTGAAAGTAATTGGCAAAAGTACTGTGGGTAAAATGAATGAAATAATTTGCTTCAAGTTATCGTGATCTGGAAGGCACTGTCAGATGGAAACAGATTGAGTAACAAATTTTAAAACTAAATTGAAATACACTTGATGGAGACAAAGAGGCAGAACAATGGAGAAAGAACAAGGTAATGAGACTAAAATAGATTAGAGTGGTGCTGGAAAAACACAGCAGGTCAAGCAGCATCCAAATTCCTGATGAAAGGCTTTTGCCCGAAATGTCGATTTTCCTGCTCCTCGGATGCTGCCTGACCTGCTGTGCTTTTCCAGCACCACTCTAATCTAGACTCTGATTTCCAGCATCTGCAGTTCTCACTTTTGCCTTATGAGACTGAAATGTTTTGTCATGCTGTCCTCCAGTTGATGGTACCTTGTCAGTGCTTTATCCTTGAAACCTTATCACTAAGTCACAAATTCAAGGGCACTTAAAGAGATAAGGAGTATTTAAAGTGTAAAAGCTTGATGCAGCATGTTAAAACAGCACACCAGGGAATCACCAGGGAGGGATTTTATTACAAGTACTGTGTATAAATAGTGTTGCATAAAATGGTGTTTCTTTATTGAAGCTTGTTTTTTCTGTCCTAGTTCTGATGAGTGAAATATGAAAAGCTACACCTTCCAGTCTCCTTTCAGTTTAAACACTGTACCATGTCAACACTCTGTTTTGATTTAATATGGTGTGCACTTCAGATTCAACAGATATTCAGGGGTTATTCTTTATTTAATTTTCAGCTAATTACTTACTTTGTGCAGGAAAAGCTCATTTATGTGGCTCCATTGTGTTCCCTTATTTCCTTTAGAGAACTCCTCTAACTTGGAGGCTGGTATTGGCTCGGCTGTGGTTCTGGTTCTCATCCTCGCGCTGCTCAGTTTTTGCTTCTGGAAGAAAGGTGAGTCTTAACATGTGCAAATATCTGTCCAGAAAAAATATTCAAACTTAAGTAATTGGCACTTTTATTTTATTCCATTACTGAACATCTCCCCTAAGCATCTACTACTGGACGCCTAACATCAGACTGGCACGGTAATGATGAAATGCAAAAGTACTGATCCATGAAATAATTAAAAGTCTGGAATGACCTAAAGTTTTAATATTGAATTCAGGAAGAAGAGATGGCTAATCAGCCCTTGATTCGCTAGTATTTTTTGGTTAGATTGTGATTGAGCTATGTTTTAACTTGAACACTGTAAATCAAGATCAAACAAAATTGGCTTGTAGTCAGTCCTCACTGTAAGCATGCATGCTCTAGGCTAGGGCCCTTGTGGCACAGCAGTAGTGACTGTAGCTCTGAGCCAGGAGGCCTGAGTTCAAGACATAGCTGCTCCAGAGGTGTGTCATAACATCTCTGAACAGGTTAATTAAAAATGCCTATCTCTTGAAGGCTAGTATTTTCCATCCCACTTCCCTACGCTGAGACTCTGACACTGACACTCGAATTCAACAAGCAGGACTTTTCTACATTCCAATGGAAGCAAAATACTGCAGATACTGGAAATCTGCAGTATTTTTCCACTAAAATAAAACAACGAGTGTGGATGCTGAAACAAAAAATAGAAAATGCTGGAGAAACTAGGTCCCTTTACACCCACCCCCAATCCTGAAGAAGGGTTATACCCGAAACATTGACTTCTCCAACACCTTATGGTGTCTGACATGCTGTGTTCTCCCAACCTCCTGATGGTACCTGATGTGCTGTGTTCTCCCAGCCTCCTGATGCTGCCTAATGTGCTGTGTTCTCCCAGCCTCCTGATGGTACCTGACGTGTTGTGTTCTCCCAGCCTCCTGATGCTGCCTGATGTGCTGTGGGTTATCCTTGATCCTATCCGCCAAAGATTTT
>NC_057747.1:275443-285032 GCF_004010195.1 Chiloscyllium plagiosum
TCCAGTTCAGATGCAACCCGTCCTTCATGTACAGGTCCCACCTTCCATAGAAGGCATCCCAATTATCTACATATCTGAAGCCCTCCCTCCTACACCAGCTGTGCAGCCACGTGTTAAGCTGCACCCGCTCCCTGTTCCTCGCCTCGCTTTCCCGTGGCACCGGTAGTAAACTAGAGAACACTACTCTGTTCATCCTGCTCTGCAGTTTCCACCCTAACTCCCTGAAATCACTTTTTATATCCTTGATCCTTTTCCTGGCTATATCATTAGTGCCAATATGCAACATGATTTCTGGCTGTTCGCCCTCCCCTTTTAGAACCTTATACACCCGATCGGGGATGTCCCGGACCTGGCACTAGGGAGGCAACACATCTTCCTGGAATCCCAATCCTGACCACAAAATCTCATGTCAATTCCCCTAACTATCGAGTCCCTTACCACGAGTACTTTTCTATTCTGCCACCTTCCCTTCTTTGCCACAGTGTCAGGCTCAGTGCCAGAGAACTGACCACTATGGCTTTCCTCTGGTAGGTCATCCCCCTCAGCAATATCCAAAACGGTATACTTATTGCTGAGGGGAGTGTCCACAGGGGATCTTTGCACTGTCTTTCTGTCCCCTTTCCTCCCCCTAACTGTAACCCATCTATCATTGTCCTGAGCCTTTGGAGTGACCAACTCCCAGTAACTCCTCTCAATTACCCCATCAGCCTCCCAAATGATCTGTAGTTCATCCAGCTCTAGCTCCAATTCCCTAACACGGTTTTCAAGGAGCTGGAGTTGGGTGCACTTCCCGCAGATGTAGCCAGCAGAGACGTGTGCCATGTCTCCCACCTGCCACATTCTGCAGGAGGAGCAAGCAACTGCCCTAACATCCATACCCCACTTATCTGAACACCCACTCAGTACTAAAGTAGAAAGCTTAGTTCAAGTTGCTATAAAATTAATAACAAACTTATATTCAATAGAGGAAGTTTAGAATGAACCTTACCTTATTAACTTGGTTAGAGGAGGAGAGGGGCAGTGGGGGGAGGCGGCTTATAACAGCTGAGACGTCAACGATAGCAGATGTAACACCTACATATTAGAAAAATCAAGGAATAGGAGGTTTGGTGTTATTCCATTGAAGACATATTTTTCATGGATTGTACAAAGATTTTTGCAAGACCTGGTTCAAAAGGGATCCTATTTCAACACTATTTTTGGGAATACATGGTTATGTCCTAGCACCCATTGGACATTTTAAATTGATCCACTTACAGAAAATTAACCAAACTACATTAAATAATAGCCACAGCTATCAACTAAGAGAAAGTGAGGACTGCAGATGCTAGAGATCATAGTCAAAAAGTGTGGCGCTGGAAAAGCACAGCCAGTAAGGCAGCATCCGAGGAGCAGGAGAATCGACGTTTCGAACATAAACCCTTCATTAGGAATGTGGAGAGGGAAATAAATGAGAGGGGTGTGGGGCTGGGGGGTGGGTGGCTACGAATGCTATAAGTGGATGAAGGTGGGTGGTGATGGTGATAGGTATTAGTGGAGGGTGGAGCGGATAGTTGGGAAGGAAGATGGATAAGTAGGACACTTCAAGAGGGCAGTGCAAAGTTGGAAGATTGGATCTGGGATAAGGTGGGGGGAGGTGAGATGAGGAAACTAGTGAAATCAACATTGATTCCATGTGGTTGGAGGGTCCCAAGGTGGAAGATGAGGTGTTCTTCCTCTAGTCGTTGGGTGGATAGGATCTGGCAGTGGAGAAGGCCAGGACTTGCATTTCCTTAGCAGAGTGGCACATCTTCTCCACTTCCAACATCTCCACCCTTGAACCCCATTCCTCCAATCGCAACAAGGACAGCACGCACCCACCCACCCCGACCCCCACCCTCACCTTCCAACCCACCAACCTCCATATACATCACATTGTCCTCCACCATTTCTGTCACCTATAGTAAGACCCCACCACCAGACATATATTTTCCTCCCACCCCTATCAGCATTTCACAGAGACACACACACTAAACAACCCCACTGCCTTGTGGCTGATCACTTAAACTCTCCTTCCCAATCCACCAAGGACATGTAAGTCCTGGGCCTCCTCCGCTGACAAATCCTAGCCACTCGACAAGTGGAGGAAGAACACCTCATCTTCTGCCTTGGGATCTTCTGACCACTTGACATCAATGTCCATTTCACCAGTTTCCTCATCTCCCCTCCCCCCACCATATTCCAGATCCAACCCTCCAACTCAGCCCAGCCCATTTGAACTGTCTTACCATCTTCCTTCCCACCTATCCGCTCCACTTTCCACTCCGATCAATCACCATTACCCCCTACCTTCATCGATCTATCGCATTCCTGGCTACCTTCCACCCAGTGCCAACCACCTATTTATCTCTCAGCCTCGTTGGGCCCCCCACACCCCAACAACATTCCTGATGAAGAGCTTATGCTTGAAATGTCGACTCTCTTGCTCTTCAGATGCTGCCTGACCAACTGTGCTTTTCCAGCACCACACTTGTTGACCCGGCAGCTATCAACTGTAAAGAACAGTGGAAACCAATATCAAGATGGTCACAAAGGTTCAGGAGCAACCAGCCTGAGGGCTGTGTATTGAAGAAGGGTTGATCTGACTTTCCCGCATCTTGACTGCATGAGGATATGCATTTTATATCTGCTAGCATGGCAACAGTGAAAGCTGTGACTCCATTGGATTTGAACCCAACTCATGACTCCATTAGCCAAGGACCACAGAATATTCTGGGATATCTGCTGTGAGAAGAGATTAAAACACATGCACCTAGAAGCCAGCCCTTCAGTGAAGACATAGTGAAGCCTCGATGGAAGACTCAACAAAGATTCTCAGGGAAGATTCACAGCAGGAAATTCAGGCAGAAGACTTTGCGGCAATCCAAGAAGACCCAAGAGAAGATTCATTCTGACCTGCAAGTCCTACCTTTGTGGAAGAGAGCCAGCCCTACATTGGAAAGGAAGAATATTCCAATGGCCCAGCTCAAGTCCGTGCATAGAGAGAGTAAGTTAAATAGAGAGTAAATATTGCACAAGTTTTGAGTTTTTAAAAAGAAATATTTTGTTAATAAAATCAAGTTGAACCACACGCCAAATTCTGTGTCCCTTTGCCTGCCTCACCAAGAGTATTGGGCATAGTGTTTTTCATACATACCTTGGTTGGTGTCCAAAGGATGGAACAGCATAGTGTCTTTTAAAGCAAATTCAACTGTACCAATTGCGAAGTTCATGAGTTCAGTCAATACTAATCCGCACACTGATGGTGAGAATAGATCACCATGATATTGTGCTTCAGTGCAGAGGCCTATAACTTCCTTGAATGGCACATTGGTGAATGGGTTAGCAACATCAAATGAGCACGTGGACACTGCATTACAATTGATATACAAATCCAATTGCCTTTGCAAATGCAAAGGAATTCGTCATGTATCAATTGGCTCAAAAACTGGCTCAAAATTGGTTGTAGCATATCACCTGCTCATTTAGCCAGTTCTTGTTATAGAGAACTGGTTGTAGTTACGACAAGGCTTGCACCCATGGCTGCAAGAATTTCTTTACCTGTCTTAATAGCTTAATTCTGCACTCAGATTCATACATAAAATAGGGTGCATCAAAGTCATCCTACATGATACTGGCTATGCTGATCAGTTTACTTCTCACTTATATTACAGAACCTCATGAAAGGCCCTGAGACAGTTATTCTTAAGACTGAAAAGTGCCGAGTCCACCTCATTATCCTAGAAGAGTAAACTATCTCAACATTTCAGCACTAGGTGAATCTAGCTGTTTCACGTTGTTACTCTAAAGTAGCAGCACAAATGCTGTTTATCAATAATGGGATGCTGCCATCAAACCAAAAACACATTGTTCCTATAACACAAATTAGTTGTTTGGTATATGCGTCTAATCATCACTGTGGTGCGGTATGTGGCTGTACATCCCAAAAGATTGGCAGATCTTATGAAGCAGCATGTCCCTTGACAACAATAAGGTGCTGACTGTAGTTGCTTTTAAAAACTCACTCAATGTCCAGCATTAGATGTGATTCTGCAATTGGACAGCATTTGCTAGATAATCCCAATTATGGGAATAGTTACACTAACAACAAATTTAGAATTGTCAATCAAAGGCACATTTATATGTACGAGAATCGATGTCAATGAATAAACTGGGTCCGGATTCAATAAAACAGGTGACAACATTTATTTATTAGGGCAATGTCTTCACCTGTCAAGTTCAATATTTTAGGAAAGCTTGGCAAGTAACTATCAACCATCATTAATTAATGTATTTTCCACAGCAATACATATATCATAGGTCACTTGCTAAAGAATTTGCAGTCTCCTCTCAGATGATATAAATGTCAGTTTTTCTCTTTAATTTAATATTTCTTGCAGGTGTCCCTGCATTCCCACTTCAGGCAACTGTCTGTGTGGAGTTTGCACACACTCCCTGTGTCTGCGTGGGTTTTTTTTGGGTGCTCCGGTTTCCTCCCATAGTCCAAAAATGTGCAGGCTAGGTGAGTTGGCCATGCTAAATTGCCCGCAGTGTTAGGTGAAGGGGTAAATGTAGGGAAATGGATCTGGATGGGTTGCTCTTCGGAGGGTTGGTGTGGACTTGTTGGGCCGAAGATCCTGTTTCCACACGTAGGTTATCTAAATCTAATCTAATCACGCCCCTATCTAAATCAATGGAGCTGAAGTGGGGACGGTTGAGGGCATCAAGCTCCTGAAAGTGACAATGATCGATGACCTGCACTACCCACGTTAATGTGATGGTCACAAAGGCACAACAACGTCTCTTCTCCCTCAGGAGACTAAGGAAACTCAGCATATCTATAAAGACTTTAGCCATACCAAACCCTGATGCATTCAGATAGAATGCTTTCTATGTTGCACTTTTAAAACTAGGTGAGAGTCTTATGGACAACTACTCTGCGCTGGACTGTAACTACAGAGAGTTGTGAAAATAGCCCAGTCCATCACACAAACCAACCTTCTATCCATTGATTCTATTTACACTTCTCACTGCCTCAGAAAGGTATCCAGCATCAAAGACCCCTCCCACCCTGGTAATAATCTCTTCCAGCCTCTTCCGTCAGAGAGACATCTTAAAATACACGTACACAAGGTTCAAGAACAGTTTCTTCCCCAACTTCTAAATAACCTCTCCGATTTCAAATCGAATGTTGATCTTGTTTTTTGTGCACCTTCTGTGCAGCCGTAACTTTGTATTCCGTGTTCTGTTCTCTCACCTTGACCTTACTATGGTGTGATCGGCCTGTACTGCACACAAAACAAAACTTTTCACTATGCCTGGGTACATGAGACAATAATAAATCAAATTAAATGAAAAGAAATTGTGTTATTTGCCATAATGCTTAACATGCTATCTTTACACAGATTGGTACATGTTCCCAAATCTTTACCATTCCAAATCAAAGTATCTTATAATGTTACAGCACAGTAATGACTGCAATGTTTTTTGACTGGCCCAAACTGAGTATTTCTTTTAGGTCATTGTTAATGTTAAAAATTGTTGATCCTTGTATTTACATAAAACATGTTTGTGCATAAAGTAAACCTGTTTTCTGATTATACCATTAGCAAACTTCAAGACCAGTGGAAAAATGAGGTAAGGACATGAAGTGTTGAATTGTCTTATTATCTCATTTACACCAACACACACACACACACACACACACACTAAACCCCTAAACGTATTACAACAAATTTGCTTCTAGTAATGTCCACAATTGACAGTGAAACGAGTATCAAACAATCAGTTTTAGCACTCTGGCCAAATTCTCCATTTTGTAAACAGTACTGTAAGATATGAGAGGCAGCATTTTAATATCTCACATATACCATAGCCTTGGAGAGGGAAAGGAGCAGTTACCAAGGGAAGATCTTTAATTGGGGAAAAGGAAATTATGACGCGATTAGACAAGAGTTGGAAAGTACAGATTGAGAGCAATTGTTCCACAGAAAGCACACACCAGATATGGGGACACTGTTTAAGGAGCAGTTGTTGCGAGTGATGCACAAATTTGTTCCTCTGAGACAGGCAAGAAGGGGTAAGATTAAGGAGCCTTGGATGATAAGAACAGAGGAGCTTCTCGTCAAAAGGAAGAAGGTAGCTTACATAAGGTGGGGGAAGCAAGGATCTAGCATAGCTTTAGAGGATTACAGCCTTGCTAGAAAGGAGCTCAGAAATGGACTGAGGAGAACCAGGAGGGGGCACGGAAAAGGCTTGGCAGGAAGGATTAGGGAGAACCCAAAGGCATTTTACACATACGTGAGGAATAAGAGAACAATCAGGGAGCAGGTAGGGCCGATCAGGGATATGCATTGGGAACTTATGCATGGAGTCTGAGCAGATAGGGGAAACTCGAAATGAGTTTTTTGCTTTGGTTTTCACCAAGGAAAGGGACCTTGTTGTGATTAAGAACTTTGAGGAGCTGAGGTACAGGCTTGAACAGATCAAGATTGATGAAGTTGATGTGCTGGAAATTTTGGCAAACGTTAAGATTGATAAGTCCTCAGGGTCAGACCAGATTTATCCTCGGTTGCTCCTGGAAGCGAGAAAGGAGGTTGCTAAGCTGCTGGTGAAGATCTTTACTTCCTCACTCTCCACGGGAGTCATACCGGAGGATTGGAAGGAGGCGAATGTTGTTACTCGTTTCCTGGCAATCCCTGGCAATTACAGACCAGTCAGTCTTACGTCTGTGGTCAGCAAGGTTCTGGAAAGAATTCTGAGGAATAGGATTTATGACTATTTGGAAAGGTATAGCGTGATTAAAGGCAGTCAGATGGCTTTGTGAGGGGCAGGTCATGCCTCACAAATCTTATTGAGTTCTTTGAGGAGGTGACAAGACAGGTCGACAAAGGTCTAGCAGTGGATGTGGTGTATATGGACTTCAGTAAGGCATTTGATAAGGTTCCCCATGGTAGGCTCATTCATAAAGTCAGGAGGTATGGGATACAGGGAGATTTGGCTGACTGGATTCAGAATTGGTTGGCTGACAGAAGGCAGAGAGTGTTTATAGATGGAAAGTATTCTGCCTGGATGTCGGTGTTGAGTGGGGTCCTGCAGGGTCTGTTCGTGGGCCTCTGCTCTTTGTAGTTTTTATAAATGACTTGGATAAGGAGGTTGAGGGGTGGGTTAGTAAATTTGCAGATGACACAAAGGTTAGAGGTGCCGTTGATAGTATCAAGGGCTATTGCAGACTGCAGCCCGACATGGACAGGATACAGAGCTGGACGGAGAAATGGCAGATGGAGTTCAACCTGGATAAATGCGAAGTGATGCATTTTGGAACGTCAAACTCGAATGTTGAATATAGGATTAAAGACAGGATTCTTGGCAGTGTGGAGGAACAGAGGGATCTTGGTGTTCAAGTGCATAGATCCCTCAAAGTTGCCACCCAATGGATAGGGTTGTTAAGAAAGCATATGGTGCTTTGGCTTTCATTAACAGGGGGATCGAGTTTAAGAGCTGCGAGGTTTTGCTACAGCTGAGACCACACTTGGAATATTGTGTCCAGTTCTGGTCGCCCTTCTATAGGAAAGATACAGAGGCCTTGGAGAGGATGCAAAGAAGGTTTACCAGGATGCTGCCTGGACTGGAGGGCTTGCCTTATGGAGAGAGGTTGACCAAGCTCGGACTTTACTCTCTGGAGAAAAGGAGAAAGAGAGGTAACCTGGTCGAGGTATATAAGATAATGAGAGGCATAGATAGAGTCAATAGCCAGAAGCTTTTCCCCAGGGTAGGGTTGACTAGCACGAGGGGGTCATAGTTTTAAGATATTAGGAGAAAGGTATAGAGGGGACGTCAGAGGAAGGTACTTTACGCAGAGAGTTGTGAATAGAGTGATAATTCATTGGCTAAGAAGTTCTTTGCAATGTCCTGAGACAATGCCTGTCTTAGAGGGAAACATGCAGTGCTGGTGCTCCCATATGTATCTGCTGCCTTTGTCTTTCTAGCTGGTAGCGATCATGATATTGGAACGTGCTGTCAAATGAGCATTAGTGAGTTGCCGCAGTACAGCTGTAGGCATTACCATTGTGCATCAGTGGTAAAGGGACTAAATGTTTAATTTGGAAGATACAGTGTACATCATGTGGCTGATTTATTCTGGATGGTGTCGAATTTCTTAAGCTTTACTGGAGCTGCACAAATCCAGGCAAGTGAGGAGCATTTGATTACATTCCTAACTTATGTCCAGGAGTGACAGACAGGCTTTGAGTAGACTGTGAGTTACTGCAGATTTCTTAGCCTCTGATTTACTCATATAGCTACAGGTGAAAACAATGACTGCAGATGCTGGAAACCAGATTTTGGATTATGGTGCTGGAAGAGCACAGCAGTTCAGGCAGCATCCAAGGATCAGCAAAATCGACGTTTTGGGCAAAAGCCCTTCATCAGGAATAAAGGTAGAGAGCCTGAAGGGTGGAGAGATAAATGAGAGGAGGGTGGGGGTGGGGAGAAAGTAGCATAGAGTACAATAGGTGAGTGGAGGAGGGGATGAAGGTGATAGGTCAGGGGAGAGGGTGGAGTGGATAGGTGGAAAAGGAGATAGGCAGGTAGGACAAGTCCGGACAATTCATGGGGACAGTGCTGAGCTGGAAGTTTGGAACTAGGGTGAGGTGGGAGATGGGGAAATGAGGAAGCTGTTGAAGTGTTCCGAGGTGGAAGATGAGGCGTTCTTCCTCCAGGCATCTGGTGGTGAGGGAGTGGCAGTGAAGGAGGCCCAGGACCTCCATGTCCTCGGCAGAGTGGGAGGGGGAGTTGAAATGTTGGGCCACGGGGCGGTGTGGTTGATTGGTGCGGGTGTCCCGGAGATGTTCACTGAAGCACTCTGCTAGGAGACGCCAGTCTCCCCAATGTAGAGGAGACCGCATCAGGAGCAACAGATACAATAAATGATATTAGTGGATGTGCAAGTAAAACTTTGATGGAGTGGAAGGCTCATTTAGGGCCTTGAATAGAGGTGAGGGAGGACGTGTGGGCGCAGCTTTTACAGTTCCTGCAGTGGCAGGGGAAGGTGCCAGGATGGGAGGGTGGGTTGTAGGGGGGCGTGGACCTGACCAGGTAGTCACGGAGGGAATGGTCTTTGCGGAAGGCGGAAAGGGGTGGGGAGGGAAATATATCCCTGGTGGTGGGGTCTTTTTGGAGGTGCCAGAAATGTCGGCGGATGATTTGGTTTATGCGGAGGTTTGTAGGGTGGAAGGTGAGCACCAGGGCCGTTCTGTCCTTGTTACGGTTAGAGGGGTGGGGTCTGAGGGCGGAGGTGCAGATTGTGGACGAAATGCGTTGGAGGGCATCTTTAACCACGTGGAAAGGGAAATTGCGGTCTCTAAAGAAGGAGGCCATCTGGTGTGTTCTGTGGTGGAACTGGTCCTCCTGGGATATCCAGAGGAGGCGGAGGAATTGGGAATACGGGATAGCATTTTTGCAAGAGGTAGGGTGGGAAGAGGTGTGATCCAGGTCACTGTGGGAGTCTGTGGGTTTGTAAAAAATGTCAGTGTCAAGTCGGTGATCATTAATGGAGATGGAGAGGTCCAGG
>NC_057747.1:285391-302464 GCF_004010195.1 Chiloscyllium plagiosum
CTGGACTAGGGGGGGATAGGACAGTGTCGAGGTAGATAGAGATCAGTTCGGTGGGGCAGGAGCATGCTGAGACAATGGGTCGGCCAGGGTGGTCGGGCTTGTGGATCTTGGGAAGGAGGTAGAACCGGGCAGTGTGGGGTTCCCGGACTATGAGGTTGGAAGCTGTGGGTGGGAGATCTCCTGAGGTGATGAGGTTCTGTATGGTCTGGGAGATGATGGTTTGGTGATGGGGGGTGGGGTCATGGTCGAGGAGGCAGTAGGAAGAGGTGTCCTCGAGTTGGCGTCTGGCTTCAGTTGTGTAGAGGTCAGTGCGCCAGACTACCACTGCACCCCCTTTATCTGCTGGCTTGATGGTGAGGTTGGGATTGGAGCAGAGGGATTGGAGGGCTGCGCGTTGTGAGGGTGAGATGTTGGAGTGGGGGAGGGGGGTAGACAGGTTGAGGCGGTTAATGTCCCGGCAGCAGTTGGAAATGAAAAGGTCGAGGGCAGGTAATAGGCCAGCGCCGGGTGTCCAGGTAGATGCAGTGTGTTGGAGGTGGGCAAAGGGGTAGTATCCTTATCTCAGAACCAGAAGGCCCAGATTCAGGTCCCGCCTACTGCAGAGCTGTAGTAATAACATGTGTGAACAAATGTCAGAAATTTGTAGAAGATATGGACACACGGAAAATTATATGAAGTAGTAATTGTAACCATAGATTGAAAACTTAGCAAAATGTTGCATTTGTCATTCCTCCAAGAATACCAAGATACATCACAGCTTGAAAATGCGCATCCCATCCCATTGGCACCTTGAGCTGTCCTTGCATTTCCTAGAGGTCAGGAACTGCCCCAGAGATATGTTCACTACCTAGTGTACAATCAGAGACAAGGTTATTAAGAATATACTATTCCTACTTTGGGAAGCAGAGATGATCTCCCATTTATATAATGGTTTAGTAAACATTTTCCTGAAAAAGTGAATAAGTATTAAAAATAGGCATCTTTAATACAATAGGAAATTGATTCGACTGTTTGAAAAAATAATTATTTTCTTTTATTTTATTTAGCTGTTGTCCTTCACCTACAGACACCGTCGGGGAGGGATGATGTAAGTTACAAATATCTCAGTGGGGGGAAGCTTATTATGTTTGGTTTTGATGTTGTCTGATTTACAACATAGCTGATAAACTCTACCATTTATTTCAGGGTCAACGAAATACCTGTGCCAGCACCTATGCAGTGGTGAAGAACATTTGCAAGTTCTCAGTGTTCCTTCTCAACAAGACTTCCAGTACCAAGCAAAGTGATGCTCTTTAGAATGTTGTGTATTTAAGTGTTTATTTTCCTGAGGGAAGTGGTACATGCAAATCATCTTTGCTCTGATCTCTGTAGAGACTAATAGCTTTTCTTAAAAAGTGAATATCCCAGTGATGAATGAGAAGAACGAAGAATATGATTCCACACTTTAAGATTTGTTCTGTATTAAATAAACTAAAATTAACATGATCTAGCCTTAATTAACAGGCAGCAAATATGAAAGTAAAGGTACTTTTGTATTAACTAACAAAATGGGAATATGCCTAATTTTCCCAATATTCTGCACTTTAGGCAGACACGCCACATTACAGGAAATATCACACAGTCACTCCCAGCTCCTTCAGGGAGGCTCACTGTTCCCATCATGCCTGGGCGAAACCTTGAGAGTCTTTTGACAATTATTCCACTCAGCCCAAGTTTTCCAATTGTAAACATCACCAGCTAGTCACACCTTCGCAACATTATATTTTTTGAATCTTCAAGAGCCTTTGATCAACTTTGATCAAGTGCATTTTCCTTTACTATTTGCTTCTGTTTGGCTCTCAAGTCAAAAGTCCTTCAAATTGTGTTGGCAATGTCCCTTTAAATATAGAACCTGCATTGTGCAGGTTACCAGCACATGTATGAGCTATAAATCAACGCTAGTTAGTTTTACATGAAAATGTCAGCAGATCTGTTTCATATTGAACAGTACCTGGGAGTCAAGGTGCAGTCTAGTTCATAGGTGAAGTTATGGGGTCAAAATTAACGTACAAATTCAGGTTCCATAAATAAATCTGTTTGAACTATTGAACACATAAGCAACCATTTGTATGGGAATAGGGAATATTTTACATCATTTCTAGTGTTGACTAAATGTTGAGAGTGTAGTGCTGGAAAAGCACAGCAGGTCAGGCAGCATCCAAGGAGCAGGAGAATCGACGTTTCAGGCATAAGCCCTAATTCCTGATGTAGGGCTTATGCCCGAAACATCAATTCTCCTGCTCCTTGGATGCTGCCTGACCTGCTGTGCTTTTTCAGCACTACACTCTCAACTCTGAGCTCCAGCATCTGCAGTGCTCACTTTCTCCTAGTGTTGACAAAATATCTACTTTCAATGAACATAGGATAAAAAGTGTACCATTTCAAATACTACAGCTTGACACACTGGGAAGGAGCTTAAATTAAACGCACAATACAGAAGAGGCCCTTCAGCCCACGCCTGTACCACCAAAGGTACACTGTTTCAAGTCTGACTTTTCTGCACTAAGCCCATAGCCATTAATCTTACGATACTTCAAGTGCTGATCCAAGTTCTTTTTAGAGGTTGAGGTTTACCAATGTAACTATCCTTCCTGGCAGTGCATTCCAGACCCCAGTCAATGTGAAAATGTTTTTCCTCAGTTCCCCTCCAAACCTCCTGCGTTTCACTTTAAAATTATATTCCTTTGTTATTGCCCCTTCAACAAAGAGGAACAGCTGCTCTCTATTCACCCAGTTCATGACCCTCAGAAACCTCTATCACGAATTCCTCAACCATCTCTGCTCCAAAGAAAAAAACCTGAACTTATCAAGACTTTCTTCATAGTTAAACTGCTCCATCCCAGGCAATACCCTATGAACTTCCTCCAGTGTAATCACATCCTTCCAATCGAGCGGCAATTAAAACTGCAGAATACTTGAACTTTAGCCAAACCAAAGTTCCATACAGCCCCAACATAACCTACCTGCTCTTATAATCTATGCCATGACTGATAAAGATGCACAAAGTTCCCAGCCTCAGTTTGCTTTAGTCTCAGCAGCACTCCTCCATATGATCCAAGTGTCTCTTATTTATTTAAGGAGTTGGTCACCCTGGCAGCAAGTATCACTGGGCTATTCATCGTTTGAAGAGATAGAATCTTTGTTACTTTGATAGATAAGTAACACTTGTTTATAATCTAGACTAATGTCCCTTGTCTCAATTTGCATGACTGGTCACAAATATTATGCATGAAGTCAGTGTTGAAGGGATGAATGGAAGCACTGTCTTTGCTCACTTTCACTGTCCTAAAGAGTGACTCAATTCTCCTCAAATATCAAAATCACTCGATTACACAGTCTGCTCCGTGGGTTCTGTCAATGTTGTTTTCTCCTGATATTGGGATCCAGTTTGCATGCTCTGATCGTTGACTTTCAGGATCAGAACCCATGCAGTCATTCATGCTCATTCCAAACACATGGGGCAGTGGGAGAATCCATTTGGAAAGTTCCCAAAGTACCCAGGAAAATTCAATCATAGGTATAATTTTAAAAAGTCATCCTGCCATAGTTGATTTGGCGAGAAATGTAAGTATTGCTGCTGGGCCCGCTAGGGTACAGTGGTAGTGTTGGGAGAAAGGGAGAACAAAAAGAACCTTTTTTAGAGCTTAACATCTCTGCACAGGTTGATCAGAAATATAGGTATAAAACAGATCCATAAGTACTGTTATGATACAGTGGTATGTCCCTACCTTTGAACCAGAAAGGCCTGGGTTCAAGTCCAGCCTGCTCCAGAGTGTGTAATAAAATCTCTGAGCAGTTGATTAGAAACATTTAGAACAAAATGTCACCCCAATCCCCAACTAGAATAGAGAAAATTGGTGAAGAGCTGCTCCCAGTCATTGGCTGGTTCTGCCCCATGATGGCTGCTGACATGCTCACTGGTGAGGCATTTAGCAGATGCTCGCAGGCATGGAAAAGAATCAACCTGTGACTGGAGGAATAGCAAGAAGGACAGTGGTGACAGTGAGCTAGACTGCCAGGTTTGAGCAAGTTGGAGTGGTAGTGGAACCAGGACAGGAGTGAGACTGGCAAGGTCAGGGCCCAGGGAGGAGGCCCATCAGACCATGTGAGACTGAGGCTGGACGTTTGAGGAGTGGGGGAGATGCAACTGAAATTGCAGAGGGAAATGAAAGTTACAGAGTGGGGGTAGAGAGACTGACAAATGAGGGAGAGGGGTAGCAAAGTGGAGAGAATGTCTACAAAGGTAGGAGTGCAGCTTTAAATTAGATTAGATTGGATTAGATTAGATTACATACAGTGTGAAAACAGGTCTTTCGGCCCAACAAGTCCACACCGCCCCGCCGAAGCGCAACCCACCCATACCCCTACATTTACCCCTTACCGAATTTAGCATGGCCAATTCACCTGACCTGCACATCTTTGGACTATGGGAGGAAACCGGAGCACCCAGAGGACACCCACGCAGACACGGGGAGAACGTGCAAACTCCACACAGTCAGTCGCCTGAGGCGGGAATACTCAGCTAACTGGGAATCTGGACAATATGAAGTGAATTCCTGAGAGTCACTAGAATGAGGATAGGACTGGAATGGGAGTTGGAAGTTGTCGTGGATTCTGTTGTAATAAGTGCTGTGTTAATTGGATAATTTAATACTAAACAGCTTTATTTCATATATCATTTATATAATTTACATCTCAAAGCATCCCACAGACTGAATTACTTGAAGTGAAGTGATTATGTTAAAGAGAAACATGCAACCGAAGAGCTGTTACACCAAGGGAGACATGTTTAAGATGAGGCCATTTTGTGTATGGAAGTGAGGGCAAGTTATATTTATATTTAAAAAAAGCATTAAATGCTAACTTATGCCAATTATTGTCTAGTGTCAATTTAAATACCATGGTATCTGGGAAATTAATGCTTTCTGTGTGTTTTATAATTTTAAGTTTTCATTGAGAATGTTTGATGAATTTTTATAATTTTGTTTCTATGAGAGTCCAAATATCCTAAACATCAACTACATAATTTCTTCACCGAATATGTGAGTTTTGACAATGACAAAAGGGCCCCTGAATAAGTAGACCTCAATAAAATCTCAAGTTAAACACCCAGAGAAAGAATATATTTTGCCCTCTGCTCCCTTTGATATCAAGAAATCCTCCATGTGAATCACATAACTGATCTAGCAAAGCCAATCCCAGTCATACAGCACTTTGCAAAAAACTTTGCTGTTAGGAATTTTACCTTCCCATCTGATGCAGAGCTGCTGTTGTTGGACTGAGGTAGACAAGAAGTCACTTGATACCAGGTTATCGCCCCATTCACTTACCATTCACCTTTTGACACTTTACTCACACTTGCTGATATTTTTGATCACCTGCCCAGACCTATTATTCGTCACTCCACTCACATCATTTATATGATCTTTTGATATCTCTGCCCATAAATTCTGTGATTGCGTGCTTTTCCTCACTTCACCTGATGAAGGGGTCAGCACTATGAAAGCTTGTGATTTCAAATAAATATGTTGGATTATAACCTGGTGTTGTGTGACTTCTGACTTTACCCCATCTGATGCTGCAAACAGTTCTCAGACAATGAAGATGGAATGCTTTTAGTTCCTTATGTGACGTCAGTAGGTTGTCCAGATCTCTCATCCTTAAAGAAGTGATGTAAGAGCCACTGTCTGACAGAATTTCATCTTTATTCTAAGGCTGTTTGCCAAAAGTCAGCCTGCTAAACACTGAGGTCAGTTTTGCCAGGTAATGGTTGATGTCCAGCAAAGAGATTTTGATTTAAAGTCGGCATGGGATGTGGGTATCACTGATTTAAGTCAGCATTTATTGCCCATGCTTAATTGTCTGGGGGGAGTAAGAGTCAACCACATTGCTGTGGGTCTGGCGTTACATGTGGGTCAGACCAAATAAGAATGGCAGATTTTCTTCCTAAAGGACAACAATAGTTTTATAACAATGGTTTTATAATCAGCAATGATTGCGATTATAAAGACATCATTAGACTTTTGATTCCAGATTTTTAATTGAAAGTAAAATTCTACCATGACAGGATTCAAACATGGGTCCCAGATCATGACCGGGGTCTTTGGATTATTAGTCTAGTGATAATGTCATTCATCTGACCTCAAAAAAAGCAAACCTGCATCGTTGAAATGAAGCACGTGTGGTTGAAAATAACTTTAGGATCTTGGAGAATGTGGCCAAGAACTTGTGGATCCAAGATTTCTGTTGTCTTCAGATCTATTATCAGGCCAGAATGCTCTGAGACATTTGTAAGTCTCCATAGATTATGGTCATAAAAATTACTGTTTCAAAATATCTGTTTTGAAAATAAACTTCAGCAATGTTAAGAGCTCTTCTACAATTCAATGCTTCCTTTTTGATCAATGAAATTTGGCTGAGTTTTCTGAAGTCCAGACGATATAACTCCATATTAATGTTACAGGAGAGATTTTCGTGTAAATTCAGCATGAATTGTGGGTATCACTGTTTTAAGTCAGCATTTATTGCTCATGACTAGGTGTCCGTGGGGAGTAAGAGTCAACCAGATTGTTGTGGGTCTGGAGTTACATGTAGGTCAGACCAAATAATGATAGTAGATAGCCAGGTGGCTGGAAAAACACAGCAAGCCAGGCAGCATCAAGAAGTGGACAAGTCAACGTTTCAGGTATAACCCTTCTTCAGTCTAGAAGAAGAGTTACACCCGAAACATCAACTTCTCCACCTCCTGATGTGGCCTGGCTTGCTGTGTTCTTCCAGGCTCCTGCCTGTTTATTTTGGATTCCAACATCTGCAGGCCTTTTTGTCTTAGATCAAATAAGGATTGCAGATTTTCTTCTTAAAGGACATTAGCTAACTAGATAGGTTTTATAACAATCAGCAATGATTTCATGATCATCATTAGACATTTAATTCCAGATTTTTAATTGTAAGAAAATTCTACCATGGCAGGATTCAAACATGGGTTGTTTGCAATTGATTGTTCTCTAATGCATATGTTAAGAATTCACTTATAGCTGTTAATGATCCTTTCAAGCTTTAAGCCTTTGCAAGTTGAAGGGACTGTCATTTGCCCTGAGGTAGATGTGTACTCCTGTGACAAGATCTTTGTGCTTACAGATGCCTGACCAGGAAGTATATTATGGCAAATTGATCTGGAGTCAAGACACAGTCTCGCTAGGTGTTGTAAAGCAATATACCACTTTGCATGACACTTTCTATCATACCATTATGAAACAAAGGAATGATACATCATGGAACATCATGGGGCAGCATGGTGATTCAGTGGTTAGCACTGCTGTCTCTCAGTGCCAGAGACCTGGGTTTGATTCCAACCTTGGGCAACTGCTTGCGTAGAGTTTTCACATTCTCCTTGAGTCTGCATGGGTTTCCTCTGGGTGCTCCAGTTTCCTCCCACAATCCCATGTGGAGGTTAGATTAATTGGCCATGCTAAATTGCCCATACAGTTCAGGGATGTGTGGGTTAGGTGCATTAGTCGGGATATATAGGTAGGGGAATGGGTTTGGGTGGGTTACTCTTCAGAGAGTAGGTGTAGGCTTGTTGGGCCAAACGGCCTGTTTCCACACTGTAGGGATTTTATGATGATCATTTTTTCAGAACAGCTATGTTCATACAGACCTTCCACCAATCTTCCCAGAGAAGTGTCAGAATCTTTCGTTAAGGTGATAGTGCCATTCAAAGGACCTGTTCTATTCACAGTACCTCAGATAGACATGTTTTATGGCATTTGTGCCCACTGCTTGAGAAGAATCAAATGCAAGCTCTTCCAGTGTGCCTGCTGTGCAAGTTCCTCACTGATATTCTTGCACTATATGGATTGTTGCATTACAAGATTGCTGTTCTGCCTAACAAGACACTTTCATGTCTAATTGTTAGGCACTGGGGCTGGAGACTGATCACAGATATCGTGGAGAACCTTTTATTGTAGCTGCCTGAAGTTCCTTAATCTTGTTTTCATTTCCTTCACCCGGCCTTCACTGTTTTCTCATGCTCCTTGCTGCTGATTTCTGGTCCAATATACTTTTATTGAATCATGCAATCTTTATTTATAGAATCTCTACTGTGTGGAAACAGGCCATTTGGCCCAACAAGTCCACACCGACCCTCTGAAGAGTAACCCACCCAGACACATTCCTCTACCCTTATCCCATACTTACCCCTGACAAATGCACCTAACCCACACATCCCTGAACACAACGGGCAATTTAGCATGGCCAATTCATCTAATGTGCACAGTTTTGGATTGTAGGAGGAAACTGAAGCACCCGGAGGAAACCCATGCAGTCACGCACCCATGCCAGGAGGGAGCATGAGAAAGGCTTGGCAGGAAGGATTAGAGAGAACCCAGAGGCATTTTACTCAAACGTGAGGAATAAGAGAATGATCAGGGAGAAGGTAGGACCAGTCAGGGATAGCGTAGGAAACTTGTCCATGGAGTCTGAGCAGATGGGGGAAGCATTATATGAGCTTTTTGCTTCATTTTTCACTAAGGAAAGGGATCTTGTTGTAAATGAGAAGTTTGAGGTGCAGGGAAATGGGCTTGAACAGATCGCAATTGAGGAAGTTGATGTGCAGGAAATGTTGGCAAACATTAAGACTGATAAGTCCCCAGGGCCAGACCAAGTTTACCCTAGGTTGCTCTGGGGCGTGAGAAAGGAAGTTGCTAAGCCACTGGCGAAGATCTGTTTCCTCACACTCTACGGGATGATGTTGAGGCTGTAAGCTTCCCAGGGAAAATAAGAGTTGTTCTTCCAGTTTCCATTTAGTCTCACTCTGACAGTGGAGGAGGCCAAAGATGAGCATGTCACTGGCAGAGTGGGAGGGGGAATTAAAATGGATGGTAAGGTCAGGTTGGTTAGTGTGTGCAGACACAAATGCTCTGCAAACTGATCCCTGAGTTTGTGTTTGGTCTCCCCGAAATAGAGGAGACCACATTGGGAACAACAGGCGCAATAGATCAAGTTGGATGAAGTGCAGGTAAATCTCAGTTGAATCTGGAAGGATTGATTAGGGCCTTGGATGGAAATGACAGGGGAGGTGTGGGGCCAGGTGTTGTACATCTTGGGGTTGTAGGGAAAGGAACTGGGTGTGGTGGAGAAGTTGGTGGGGATTGTGGAGTTGACAACAGTCATGGAATGAACAGTCCCTGTGGAAAGCAGATAGGGGTGAGGGTCTGATTGTTGATGACCGAAATGTTGGATACGTCGGATTCAGAAGTTGATGGGATAGTACATGAGGACTAAGGGGACTCTATCCTTGTTGTTGGGGATACAGAATTTGAGGACAGAAGTGTGGAAGATAGAGAATATGCATTTGAGGGCATCCTTAATTACTGAGTAGGGGAAATGACGGTCCCTAAATTAGGAGGATATCTGGGATGGCCTGGAGTGGAACACCTCAGCCTGGGTTAGATGCAGTGGGATTGGGAATATGGGATAGTATTTTTGCAGAGGGTGGGTGAGAGGATGTGTAGCTGAGGTTGCTGTAGGAGTATATGGATTTGAAATGGATATCTGCAGAGATTGGGCTTCCGGAGATGAGAGGGAGAAGTCCAGGAAGGAGGGGGGAGGTGTCAGAAATGGCCCAGGTGAACTTGAGGGTGGGGTAGAAAGTGTTGGCGAAGTTAATCAACGAGGAGAAAGTGAGGACTGCAGATGCTGGAGATCAGAGTCAAAAGGTTGAGCACTGGAAAAGCACAGCCGGTCAGGCAGCATCGAGGAGCAGAAGAGTCAACATTACAAGCATAAGCTCTTCATCAGGAATGTCGGGGGGAGGGGCCCCAAGGGGACATAAATGGGAGGGGTGTGGGCCTGGGTGGAAGATGGCTGGGAATGTGATAGGTAGATGAAAGTGGGGGAGTGATGGTGATAGGTAGGAGAGGAGGGTGGAGCGGATAGGTGGGAAGCGAGATGGACAGTTCAAGACGGTGGTGCCGAGTTAGAGGGTTGGATCTGAGATAAGGGGGGGCAGGGGAAATGTGGAAATTGGAGAAATCACCATTGATCTCATGTGTTTGGAGGGTCCAAGGTGGAAGATGAGGCGTTTTTCCTCCATCGGGTGGCTAGAGTTTGGCGGTGGAGGAGGCCCAGGACTTCATATCCTTGATGGAGTTGGAGAGGGATCGAAAGTGTTCAGCCACAGGGTGGTGGGGTTGATTGGTGAGTGTGTCCCAGAGATGTTCTCTGAAATGTTCCGCAAGTTGGCGTCCCTCTTGTCGAGGAGACCACATCGAGAGCAACAGACAGAGTAGATGATGGGGGTGGAAATACAAGTAAATCTCTGTCGGATGTGGAAGGATCCTTTGGGGCCTTGGACGGAGGTGAGGGGGGAGGTGTGGATGCAGGTTTTGCACCTCTTGAGGTGGCATGGGAATGTGCCGGGAGTGGAGGGTGGGTTGGAGAGGGGTGTGGACCTTATAAGGGAGTCGCGGAGGGAATGGTCTCTGCAGACCGCAGATAGGGGTGGGGAGGGAAATATATCCATAGTGATGAGGTCAGATTGTCGGTGGCAGAAATGGTGGAGGAGGATGCATTGTATCCGGAGGTTAGTGGGGCGGAAGGTGAGGACCGGGATTGGGGGGGAGTTTCTGTCTTTGATGCGATTGGAGGGGTGGGGTTCAAGGGCGGAGGTGCGGGAAGTGGAGGAGATGCGCTAGAGGGCATTATTAACCACATGGAAGAGGAAACTGCGCTCCCTGAAGAAGGAGGCCGTCTGAGATGTTCTATGGTGGAATTGGTCCTCCTGGGAGCAGATGCGGCAGAGGCGGAGGAATTGGGAGTAAGGGATGGTGTTTTGCAGGAGACAGGGTGGGAGGAGGTGTAGTCCAGGCAGCTGCAGGAGTCAGTGGGTTTGAAGTAAATGTCGAAGTTGAGTTGGTCACCGGAAATGGAGATGGAGAGGTCCAGGAAGGGGATGGTGGTGTCCGAGATGGTCCAGGTGAACTCAAGATCAGGGTGGGAGGCGTTCGTGAAGTTGATGAACAGGTCAACCTCCTTAGGAGCACAAGGTGGCACCAATACAATCATTGATGTAGCAGAGGAAAGGGGGAAATGGTGCGGGTGTAGCTGTGGAACCACGTACCCGACAAAGAGGCAGGTATAGATGGTGCCCATGCGGGTTCCCATGGCTACTCCTTTGGTCTGGAGAAAGTGGGAAGATTCGAAGCAAAATTGTCAAATGTGAGGACTAGTTCAGTCAATCAAATGAGTGTGTCTGTGGACCCCCAAGGTGCACGTCACTTCCGTTGGTAACGTCAGCCATGATCACATAACCACACACACTCCAGTGCATCTCCTCCACTTCCTGCGCCTCTGCCCTTGAACCCCACCCCTCCAATCACAACAAGGACAGAACTCCCCTGGTCCTCACTTTCTACCTCACCAATCTTCAGATACAACACATCACCCTCCGCCATTTCCACCACCTATAATGGACCCCACCACCAGGGATATATTTCCCTCCCCACCCCTACCTGCGTTCCGCAAAGACTATTCTTTCTGGGACTCTCTTGTAAGGTCCATGCACACACACCCCAACCCACCCTCCACTCCCAACACCTTCCCTTGCCACCACAAGAAATGCAAAACCTGCTCCCACACCTCCCCCCTCACTTCTGTCCAATGCCCCAAAGAATCCTTTCACATCCAACAGAGATTTACCTGTCCTTCCACACACCTCATCTACTGTGTCCGTTGCTCTTTACATTGGGGAGACAGGACACCAACTTGCGGAACATTTCAGAGAACATCTGTGGTCAACCTCTAGGACACATGCACCAATCAACCCCATCATCCTGTGGCCGAACACGGCAACTCCCCCTCCTACTCTGCCAAGGACATGCAAGTGCTGGGCCTCCTCTACCGCCAAACTCTAGTCACAAAACGCCTGGAGGAAGAATACTTCATCTTCCGTCTTGGAACCCTCCAACCACATGGGATCAGTTGTGATTTCACCAGTTTCCTCATTTCCCCTCCCCCCAATTTATCCCAGATCCAACCCTCTAATTTAGCACCGCCCTCTTGAACTGTCCTACCTGTCCATCTTCCTTCCCAACTCTCCGCTTCCACTCTCCTCTCTGACCTATCACCATCACCCCCCAACTTCACCTACCCATTGCATTCCTAGCTACCTTCCCCCCAGCCCCACCTCCTCCCATTTATGTCTCAGCCTTCTTGGGCTCCCCCCACATCCCCACATTCTTTTGAAGAGCTAATTCCCAACACATCGACTCTCCTGTTCCTTGGATGCTGCCTGACTGGCTATGCTTTTCTAGCACCACACTTTCTGATTCAAAGTTGATCAACTGCTCTAGCTCCTCGTGGGAACATGAGGCAGCACTGATTCAGTCATCAATGTAGTGGAGGGAGAGGTGAGGAATGGTGCCGGTGTAGTTGTGGAAGAGAAACCGTTCTACTCAAACAGCCACAGCATGCAGTACTGACCACTGCCTTGTCAGCAGGAGAGGGAAATTTTCTCATGTCCAAACACAACATCCCCTTCACAAGAAATAATGCCAAATACCAGCTCTGCTTCATGAACAATGGCTATTCATCTATGGCTTACCAGCTAGTGCTGGTATTTGCATCTTGGATGTTATTGAGCCCAATTGATTTTCTCCATAAAGGCAGAAGTAGCATTTGATAAATGCAGAACTAGCAACAAGGACTGACTTGAGATTTTACTTAACTGAGATGACTTTTGCCTACATGATCCATAACATGAAGCCAAACGACCGAAAAATTTGCAAGCAGATAAGAAATAAACATAGAAAAGACAGAAAGATATTGCATACACAATAAATCAACAGACAGGAAGCTGTGATAGTTTACACTTCAGAATTTTAATAACTGTTCATGGATTGAATGAATCAAACATAAACTGTTATACTCAAAAGAATCAGAAATAACTGTTTGGAATAAACTATTAAAAGAAAAGGACAAAATTATGCAGGAATTGAAAGCAATTAGCCATGACTGGCAAAAGGAAGCAGTGGAGGCTACATGAACAAAACAGCTTTGACACCTCTTTTGATAAACTGGATGCTTTATTTCTGTAAAGGACATGGATTGCTCTGCAGAAGAATTTAATGAATTAATCACAGGAAAGCTGTGTCTACAAACAAACTGTTATGGCCAAATGTAAAAAGGAACAAAGAAGTTACTTCTGATAAAAAGACAAACTGCAGACTTGGGAATAATTTGAATGAAGGAACTGAAAGAGTCGTTAATAATTTCTGGGATAAAAATTTGTATAAGAATCAAACACCAGGACTTCATTTAGCAGAACTCTGGAGAACAACATTGCATAAGGATCAAACACTGGTCGCTTCCAGAAATAGTCCATTGTAGGTGGGATCGTGGCCAAGTCCTACCATTAATCGGGTCATAGCCAAGTTGGATTGTGAGCTTACATGAGAGGGCATTTTCTTTAGTTGCTACATGCAATAAAGTTCCAATCATTGTTTCAGTATTTGATTGTCTGTGAGATTCTTAATAAGTAGCCGAAGTAAAGGTAACTTATGGTGAATTACCCACAACAAAGAAACATAGACTGCTGTGATAATGGGAATCTATCAGCTATTTATGAAGGAACCAAGAGGATATTTAGCACTGCCATCACTAAAAAGGATCTTTCCTCCTCTAAATTTATAGATGGCAAACAGACTAAAGTTAACGAGTTGACAGTGCAAATAGAGACAAATGGATATAATGTGGTGGTGATTGCAAGGATGTCAGCTTTGGGAATTGAATATTCAGTGGGTATTCAGTGTTTCAAAAGGATATGCTGAAGGGAAAGGAAGTGATCAGTGTTATACATGAGAAATGATATCAGCACTGGACTTTAAAATGTAGAATCAGTCTGGGTCAAAATAAGAAATAGCAAAGGAAAATAAGTCCATGATAGGAGTGAGCTGTGGGTCCCCAAACAGTGATAAACCAAGAAATAGTGGGGGCCTATAAGAAAGTTACAGCAATAAACCTGGGTGATTTTAATATGCCTATAAACTAGACAAATCAAACTGGCAGTGAGGGAAAACTTACTGATTGTGTTGGAGACTATTTCTTGCAACAAATTGTTGGGAAATCAGAGACCAGGCTATTCTGGATTGGATGTTGCTTAATGTGGTGGGATTATAATGACCTCAGAGTAAAGGATCCTTTAGTTAAGATTGATCATAGCATGCTAGAATTTCAAATTCACTTGGATTGCAAGAAACTGGAGTCCACAAATGGAGTCAAACAAAAGTAATTAAATAAAATTGAGGAACTGGAAGTAGAAATTGCTGTAAGGGAGTATGGCATAGTAGCATTGACAGAAACATACCTCAAGTCAGAACAAAACTAAATACTTAACATCCCTGGTTATAAGTATTTTAGTAGAAACAAAGTGGGTAAAAAGGGAGGAGGTAATACAGTCTTGATCATAGTATCATAGCCCTTGAACAGATGCAGTTTCTGAACATAGTTTCTAAATACAGTTGGAGGTGAGAAACAGGAAGGGAGCAGTGACCTTGTTAGATATTTATTATCCACCTCCAAACAGTGGGGAGGAGGTAGAAGAGAGCATTTGTGGGCATAATATGAAAATCTGCAGAACAAGTAGGATTGTGATAGTTGATCATTTCAATTACCCTCGGGTAGATTAGGGAAAAAGCAGAGTTAGAGGGCATGGAAGGGAAAACATTTCTGCAACATGTGCAGGAGAATGTTCTGGATCAGTACATGTCCAGTCCTGAAACAAAACAAAATGCTGGCGAAACTCAGCAGGTCTGGCAATTTCTGTGGGAATGAACTAGAGCAAGTTGATGGGAAATGCATTTTGGTGAATAAAACAATGGATGAAAAAAGGGAGACTTTCAAAAGAGAGATGCAAGTTAGATACATATCCATGAGATAGAGATATCAGATATCCAAAGCTAAAGTACCCTAGATAACAAAAGATATTGGTAAGAAAATAAGAAAGAAAAAGGAGGCACATGATGCATCTGTAAAGAGTGCTGGTTTGCAATCAATAATTTGCTGATTTTTAGGTGGTTTGAATCACCCCCAGATCCCTGGTTCTGACACTGGACTTATTTCGGGAATGTGAAATGAGGAAGGCAGTAGAAAGATGTTGCACGGCAAAAGAATCTCTGTGTTATTTAACTTCACAGGTGCAAGTTTAATACAAAAATAAAAAGGCAAATGCGATAAAACAGTGAAATTGACATAATTATACAGGGAACAGTAATTGAATACAGTATCAAATTAAACAGAGTTTAAAACACTATTCAAAGCTAAACAGCACATTTCATCACAGGCACTTCCTCCAGGCTTGCTACTCTTGGGGTCCCTGCACTGTCACCACCCACCCTCCCCTCGCTGCTAGATTGGTTTGAAACTTTGGGGTCTCGGGTGTTTCAGCTCACACTGGGGAAAAGACAGTTTTAAAATATGTCCAGTTGCTGAGGTTCTTGCTGTCGGTTCTCATGGCTTGGAACAGGCCAGGGTGAATGAGCCTCCTGATTATTGAATGAGGTGCGAATGGTTCTTCGATTAAAGTGAATGGGTTTCCAATAGTTTTGAATGCCCAGTATTTCTCTGGATGTAGGTTAGGGTTTTACTGGTAACATGAGGGCCTTCACATTCAAAGGCAAACAGTAGTACAATGGTGTGGAATGTTAAGAATCTCTGTGTCTGAGCAACTTGATTAAAAGTTGAATAGTTTTGCATTTTTGTAGACTCCATAATTTCTTGGCTGTTTGCTCTTCAGGCTGGTGCTCATTATCTTTAGCTAAGGCATTTGTGGGGGGTCTTCCTTTAGCTTTACCTCTGTTCCTGACAGCTGCCCCTAGGCTTGCATACTGCCCGTCAGGCAGCATCTGAGGAGCAGGAGAGTTGACATTTCACCGCCTTCTTGACCTGCAATCTTCTTCCCGACCTCTCTGCCCCCACCCCCTCTCCGGCCTATCACCCTCACCTTAACCTCCTTCCACCTATCGCA
Organism: Chiloscyllium plagiosum; assembly: GCF_004010195.1. Lineage (NCBI taxonomy): Eukaryota > Metazoa > Chordata > Chondrichthyes > Orectolobiformes > Hemiscylliidae > Chiloscyllium > Chiloscyllium plagiosum. The sequence continues at coordinate 301,452 of NC_057747.1, forward strand.
TTCCCAACACCCTTCCCCCAAGTCCCTCCTCCCTACCTTTTATCTTAGCCTGCCTGGCACACCCTCCTCATTCCTGAAGAAGGGCTTAGGCCGAAACGTCGATTCTCCTGCTCCTTGGATGCTGCCTGTCCTGCTGCGCTTTTCCAGCAACACATTTTTCAGCTCTGATCCAGCATCTGTAGTCCTCACTTTCTCCTACTGGGTAATGAACCCAGCCAGTTGTTAGATTTGAATACAAGTGAGCACTTTGGTGATGGTGACCACAATTCAATTATGTTAACTTTAGCAATGGAAAGGGATAGGTATATACCGTGGGGCAAGAGTTATTACTGGGGAAAGGTATTTATGATGTGATGAGGCAGGATTTAGGATGCATTGGATGGGGAAGGAAACTGAAGGGGATGGGCACAATTGAAATATGAAGCTTATTCATGGAACAGCTACTGTGTGTCCTTGATAAGAATGTATCTGTCAGACAGGGAGGAAGTGGTCGTGCAAGGGAACCGTGGTTTGCTAAAGAAGTTGAATCCCTTGTCAAGAGGAAGAAGAAGAGTTATGTTAGGATGAGATGTGAAGGCTCAGTTTGGGCACTTGAGAGTTACAAGTTAGCCAAGGAAGACCTAAAGAGAGAGCTAAGAAGAGCCAGGAGAGGACATGAGAAGTCATTGGCAGATAGGAATAGTGCCAGAAGACTGGAGGACAGCAAATGTGGTTCCCTTGTTCAAGAAGGGGAGTAGGGATAACCCTAGTAACTATAGGCCGGTGAGTCTCACTTCTGTTGTGGGCAAAGTCTTAGAGAGAATTGTAAGGGATAGGATTTATGAACATCTGGATAGGATTAATGTGATCATTGATAGTCAGCATGGTTTTGTGAGGGGCAGGTCGTGCCTCACAAACCTTACTGAATTCTTTGAGAAGGTGATTAAGGAGGTAGACGAGGGTAAAGCGGTAGATGTGGTGTATATGGATTTTAGTAAGGCATTTGATAAGGTACCCCATGGTAGACTACTGCA
>NC_057747.1:303322-306573 GCF_004010195.1 Chiloscyllium plagiosum
TTATGGGCATTTAAACGGGCATTGGATAGGCATATGGAGGATAGTGGGCTAGTGTAGGTTAGGTGGGCTTGGATCGGCGCAACATCGAGGGCCGAAGGGCCTGTACTGCGCTGTATTTTTCTATGTTCTATGTTCAATGTTCTAGGATCAAGGAAAATCCTAAAGCTTTCTATAGGTATGTCAGGAATAAAAGAATGACTGGAGAAAGATTAGGGCCAATCAAGGATAGTAGTGGGAAATTGTGAGTGGAGACCAAGGAGATAGGAGAAGCGTTAAATGAATATTTTTGATCAGTGTTCACACTGGAAAAAGGCATGTGGTTGCGGACAATACTGAGACACATTCTGGATTAGTGGTGCTGGAAGAGCACAGCAGTTCAGGCAGCATCCGAGGAGCAGTAAAATCGACGTTTTGGGCAAAAGCCCGAAACGTCGATTTTACTGCTCCTCGGATGCTGCCTGAACTGCTGTGCTCTTCCAGCACCACTAATCCAGAATCTGGTTTCCAGCATCTGCAGTCATTGTTTTTACCCAATACTGAGACACAGGCAACTAGACGAGGAGGTGTTAGCAATTCTGGAAAACGTAAAAATAGATAAGTCCCCTGGGCCGGACAGGATTTATCCGAAGGTTGAGACGTGACTTTATTGAAACATATAAGATAATCAGAGGGTTAGATTGGGTGGACAGTGAGAGCCTTTTTCCTAGGATGGTGATGGTTAGCACAAGGGGGCAAAGCTTTAAATTGAGGGGTGATAGATTTGGACAGATGTCAGAAGTAGATTCTTTACTCAGAGTAATAGGGGCGTGGAACGCACTGCCTGCAACAGTAGTAGACTTGCCAACGTTAAGGGCATTTAAATGGTCATTGGATAGGCATATGGATGAGAATGGAATAGTGTAGGTTAGATGGGCTTCAGATTGGTTCCACATGTCGGTGCAACATCGAGGTCCGAAGGGCCTGTACTGCACTGTGATGTTCTATGTTCCACCATAGAGTCATAGAGATGTATAAAATAGAAACAGACGCTTCGGTCCAACCCGTCATGCCGACCAGATATCCCAACTCAATCTAGTCCCACCTGCCAGCACCCGGCTCATATCCCACCAAACCCTTCCTATTCATATACACATCCAAATGCCTCTTAAATGTTGTAATTGTACCAGCCTCCACCACTTCCTCTGGCAGCTCATTCCATACCTGTACCACCCTCTGTGTGAAATAGTTGCCCCTTAGGTCTCTTTTATATCTTTCTCCTCTCACCCCAAACCTATGCCCTCTAGTTCTGGACTCCCTGACCCCAGGGAAAAGACTTTGCCTATTTACCCTATCCATGCCCCTCATAATTTTGCAAATCTCTATAAGGTCACCCCTCAGCCTCCGACGCTCGAGGGAAAACAGCCCCAGCCTGTTCAGCCTCTCCCTATAGCTAAAAACCTCCAACTCTGGCAACATCCTCGTTAATCTTTCTGAACCCTTTCAAGTTTCACAACATCTTTCCGAACACTGTCAAACAGTGGCCTAACCAATGTTCTGTATAGCCGCAACATGACCTCCCGACTCCTGTACTCAATACTCTGACCAATAACAAAAAGCATACCAAACACCTTCTTCACTATCCTATCTATCTGCGACTCCACTTTCAAGGAGCTATGAACCTGCACTCCAAGGTCTCTTTGATCAGCAACACTCCCTAGGACCTTACCATTAAGTGTATAAGTCCTGCTAAGATTTGTTTTATCAAAATGCAGCACCTCGCATTTATCTGAATTAAACTCCATCTGCCACTTCTCAGCCCATTGGCTCATTTGGTCAAGATCCTCTTATAATCTGAGGTAACCCTCTTCGTTGTCCACTACACCTCCAATTTTGGTGTCATCTGCAAACTTACTAACTGCACCTCTTATGCTCGCATCCAAATCATTTATATAAATGACAAAAAATAGAGGGCCCAGCACCGATCCTTGTGGCACTCCACTGGTCACAGGCCTCCAGTCTGAAAACCAGCCCTATACCACCACCCTCAGTCTTCTACCTTTGAGCCAGTTCTGTATGCAAATGGCTAGTTCTCCCTGTATTCCATGAGATCTAACCTTGCTAATCAGTCTCCCATGGGGAACCTCGTTGAATGCCTTACTGAAGTCCATTTAGATCACATCTACCGCTCTGCCCTCATCAATCCTCTTTGTTACTTCAAAAAAAACTCAATCAAGTTTGTGAGACATGATTTCCCATGCACAAAGCCATGTTGACTATCCCTAATCAGTCCTTGTCTTTCCAAATAATGTACATCCTGTTCCTCAGGATTCCCTTCATCAACTTGCCCACCACAACCATCATGTCATCTGCAAACTTATTGACCCACTCTTCCACTTCCTCATCCAAGTTGTTTATAAAAATCACAAACAGCAGCGGTCCCAGAAGAGACCTCTGCGGAACACCACTGGTCACCGATCTCCAGGCTGAATACTTTCCATCTCACACCACCTTCTGTCTTCTATGAACCAGACAATTCTGTATTCAGACAGCCAACTTGCCCTGTATCCCGTGCCTCCTTACTTTCTGAATGAGCCTACCATGGGAAACCATATCAAACGCCTTGCTAAAATCCATATACATCACATCCACTGCTCTACTTCATCACTGTGTTTAGTCACATCCTCAAAGAATTCAGTAAGGCTTGTGAGGCATGACCTGCCCCTCACAAAGGCATGCTATCTCTAATCAAGCTATGCTTTTCCAAATAAATTCTTTCTTTCAGAATCTCCAGTAATCTGCCCACCACCAACTTAAAACTGACTGGTCTGAAACACCCACGGATACCCCTATGCACTACTCCAGTGGACAGTGAGGATGCAAAGACCATCGCCAAAGGCGCAGCAATCTCTTCCCTCGCTTGCCGTATTAACTTTGGGTATTTCCATTCTGGCCCAAACTTTCTGGCACGTCCTCCTTCCATCAACCTGTCCTCACAAACAACAAGGTCCCTCTCACTAGTGAATATTGAAGCAAAGTATTCATCCTCCTCCTAGGAGGAGGCATGGGTGGCCGTGGCTGACGAGGGAAGTTAAGAAACATATAAAGTTAAAAGAGAAAAAGTATAACATAGCAAAGATAAGTGGGAAAACGGAGGACTGGGAAGCTTTTAAAAAACAACAGAGGATTACTAAGAAGGAAATACGCAGAGAAAAAATGAGGTAGAAGGTAAATTGGCCAAAAATATAAAGGAGGATAGTAAAAGCTTTCTTAGG
>NC_057747.1:309341-313079 GCF_004010195.1 Chiloscyllium plagiosum
AACCAGAGGACAAAGCTTAAAAATACGGGGTAGGCCATTTAGGACAGAGATGAGGAGAAGCTTCTTCACCCAGAGAGTGGTGGCTGTGTGGAATGCTCTGCCCCAGAGGGCAGTGGAGGCCCAGTCTCTGGATTCATTTAAGAAAGAGTTGGATAGAGCTCTCAAGGATTGTGGAATCAAGGGTTATGGAGATAAGTCAGGAACAGGATACTGATTAAGGATGATCAGCCATGATCATATTGAATGGTGGTGCAGGCTCGAAGGGCAGAATGGCCTACTCCTGCACCTATTGTCTATTAAGGACTTCCCAACCTCCTCTAACTCCAGGCACAAGTTCCTTCTGCTATTCCTGATTGGCCAGAGTGAGGGTAGGGCCTTTCTCTTGTTCCTCACATCCGTGTAGAACACCTTGGGGTTTTCCTTAATCCTACATCCCAAACCTTTTCATGACCCCTTCTACCTCTCCTTAAGTCCATTCTTCAGTTCCTTCCTGGCTACCTTGTAACCCTCTAGAGCCCTGTTTGATCCTTGCCTCCTCAACCTTAAGTAAGCGTCCTTCTTCCTCTTGACTAGATGTTCCACATTATTTGTCATCCAAGGTTCCATCACCCTACCATCCCTTCCTTGCCTCAGTGGGACAAACCTATCCAGCACACTCAGCATGTCCTCCCTAAACAACCTCCACAATTATATTGTGCGCTGCCCTAAGAATATCTGCACCCAATTTATGCTCAACAGTTCCAGCCTAATAGCATTGTAATTCCCCGTCACCCAATTAAATATTTCCCATACTGTCTGCTCCTACCCCTCTCCATGACTATAGAAGTAGTCAGGGAGTTGTGATCTTATCACAGAAATGCTCTCCCGAGATCTGACACCTGACCTGGTTCTTTGCCAAGCACCAAATCCAATATGACCTTCCCTGTGTCAGCCTTTCTACATATTGAGTCAGGAATCCTTTCTGGATACACCTGACAAAATCTGCTCCATCCAAACTATTTACACTAAGGAGGTTCCAATCAATATTAGGGAAGTTGAAGTACCCATAACAACAACACTGTTACTTCTGCATCTTTCCAAAATCTACCACCCAATCCACTCCTGTGTCATTATTTCAGGGTCTGTAGAAAACTCCCAACAAAGTGACTGCTCCTTTCCTGTTTCTGACTTCCACCCTTGACTCAGTAGACAAACCCTCCTCAACGACCTTTTCTATAGCTGTGGTTTATCCTTGATTAGCAGTGCCACTCCCCCATCTCTTTTACCCATCTCCCTATTCCTTTTGAAACATCTAAACCCCAGAACATCCAACAAACATTCCTGCCCATAATATCCAAGTCTCCATAATGGCCACAACATCTTAGCTCAAGTACTGCGCCATGCTCTAAGTTCATCACCCTTATTCCGGACACTTCTTGTGTTAAAATAGGCACAGGAGAAAGTGAGGTCTGCAGATGCTGGAGATCAAAGTTGAAACTTTATTGCTGGAACAGCACAGCAGGTCAGGCAGCATCCAGGGAACAGGAGATTCGACGTTTCGGGCACAGGCCCTTCTTCAGGAATGGGAAGAAGGGCCTGTGCCCGAAACGTCGAATCTCCTGTTCCCTGGATGCTGCCTGACCTGCTGTGCTGTTCCAGCAATAAAGTTTCAACTTAAAATAGGCACACTTCAACCCATCACACTGACTGCAACTTTGCCCTGTCAACTATCCATCCTCACAGACTCTCTGCATGCTGTACCTACTTGTTCACCAGCACCCCACCCTCTGATCTGTAGCTCCAGTTCCCAGCCAAACTAGTTTAAACCCTCCTGAATAGCTCTAGCAAATTTTCTGCCCAGAACACTGATGCCCCTCCAGTCCAGGTACAACCCAATCTCCTTGTAGAGGTCCCACCTTCCCTAGAAGGTATCACAATGATTCATATGTCTGAAGCCCTCCCTCCTACACCAGGCCTGCAGCCATGTGTTCAGCTGCACGAGCTCTCTGTTCCTAGCCTCACTAGCCTGTGGTACCGGTAGCAATCCTGAGATTACTACTCTGCTCGTCCTGCGTTTTAGCTTTCAACCTAACTCCCTATGTTCACTTTTGAGGGCCCCCTTCGTTTTCCTAGCTATGTCATTGGTACCATGACTTTTGGCTGTTCCCCCTCCCCCTTAAGAATCCTGTAGATTCAATCAAAGACATCCCTGACCTTGGCACCTGAGAGGCAACAGCCTACCAGGGAGTCTCGTTCGCGACCACGGGATCTCCTATCTGTTCCTCTAACCACTGATTTGCCTATCACTATCGCTCTCCTACTCTCCCCCTTCCTTTCTGAGCCACAGAGCCAGGGTCACTGCTGGAGACCTAGCCACCGAGGTTTTCCCCTGGCAGGTTCCACCACTCAACAGTATCCAAAATGATATACTTATTATTGAGGAATCCCTGCACTGACTGCCTATCCCCTTTCCCTCTCCTGATGGTTACCCAGCTACCTTTATCCTGTAACTTCAATGTGACTACTTCCCTATAACTCCTCTTTCTCACCCCCTCAGCCTCCCGAATGATCTGAAGTTTAGCCAGTGCCAGCTCCAGTTCCCTAACACAGTCTGTGAGGAGCTGGAGCACTTCTCGCAGGTGAAGTCAGAAGGGACACTAATGGTGACCTTTAACTCCCACATCCTGCAAGAGAAGCATGCAACTGCCCTAGCTTCCATCCCCTCTGTTCTCAATTGTCAAGAGATTTTAAAAAACCTTATCTAACCAATCCTCCACACAGCTTTTTTTGGTTAAAAGAAGACAATGGGTGGGAAACACTACATTTGCAGTTTTTCGGCTTTAACTGCTGCCCGACGAGATGAGTTCACTTACCCAGCAGTCCCCATGTCCACTTCCACTCCTGTTCAGCCTTTGCTCCACTGAGTCACGAGGCAAGTATTTAATATTACAATTTACCTTTCCGGCTGCCTCCTGGCTTGCGCTCTCTCAACTCCTGCTGGTGTAATGGAGGCTGCTGATTCACAAAGTTGTTAATATTCTACGAATGTTGCAGATTTGGACTTACAGAAGGCATCCAGATTAATTACAAATTAGAGATGTTTTGGATTGATGAGTCTGGCAGCATGAATTAGCAGTTAGCAAGAAAATCGGAAAAAGAGGGTAGGTATACATGAGCATTTCTCAAAATGGAAACAAACTGAACGTGGTGTTCCCTAGAGATCCATGTTGGAACCCATGCATTTTCTGTTTTGTAAACGATTTGGAGGTGGGGGTTGAGGACAAAATCTCTAATTTTGCAGATGATACTAAGCTAGGGAGAATAGTGAATTTTAAGAATGGTGTTGTTCAGCGTGACATTGACAAGTTGGCCGATTGGCAAACACCTGGCAGATAAATTTCTTTGCAGAGAAATACAAGGTAATACATTTTGGTAGAAAAAAATGCAGGGATAATATAGGCTCAATGGTACAACTTTGAAGGGAGTACAAAAACAGAGACCCCTCAAACAGAGGGAACAGGACAGCACAATGCTCAGTGGTTAGCATGCTGCTTCACAGTGCTAGGGACCGGGGTCAATTTCAGCCTTGGGCAACTGTCTGTGTGGACTCTCCACATGTCCATGTGGGTTTCCTCCCACAGTCCATGCTAAATTGCCCCATAGTGTTCAGGGATGTATAGGTGTGTGCATTAGATTAGATTAGAATTAATTACTTACAGTGTGGAAACAGGCCCTTCGGCCCAACAAGTCCACACCAAC
>NC_057747.1:313105-341462 GCF_004010195.1 Chiloscyllium plagiosum
CGCTGTGAGGCAGCAGTGCTAACCACTGTGCCACCGTGCCGCCCACGGTCATGGGAAATCTACAGTAATAGGGTAGGGGAATTGATCCAACTCTTCGGAGGGTTAGGCCAAATGGCTTGTTTGCATGCTGTAAGCATTCTATGATTCAAAGTTTGAGTGCGTAATTCACTGCAGGTGGCTAGGTAAGTTGAAACAATTGTTTAGGTGGCTTACAGGGTCCTTAGGTTTAGAAATAGAAGCTGAAGAGTATAAAACCAAGGAAGTGATCAGTTCGGAAAAGATTTACCAGAATGTTACTGGTCTGGAGGGTTTTTCCACTGGACTGTAGAAGGTTGAGGGACGACCTGGTTGAGGTTTATAATATCATGAGGGGCAGAGATAAGGTGAATAAAGGCCTTTTTCCCTAGGGTGAGGGAACTTCAATATTAGAGGACATACTTTTAAGATGAGAAGAGAATGATTTAAAAGAGACCTGAGGGACAACTTCTTCACACAGAGGGTGGTTCATGTGTGGAATGAACTGCCAGAGGAAGTGGTAGATGCAGGTACAGTCACAACATTTAAAAGTCATTTGGATAGGTACATGAGGGTTTATGGATCAAAAGCAATCATGCGGGACTAATTTAGTTTGGGAAGTTTGGTTGGCATAGATGAGTCAGACTATCAGTGGTTTATTTCCACGCTGTATGGATCTATGAACACATTTTGAGCAATATGTTCAGTTCTGGCACCTTATTTAAGGGTGTTGTAGCCCTGGACAGATTGCCACACGAAAGGTAATATCCAAGGTACAATCACATGAGATTGGGGGTAATTTATTAGCTTGGATAGGGATTGGCTAACCTACAGAAAGCAGAGTCTAGTCTTTTTCTGGTTGACAAGTTATAACTGCTGGGGTGCTACAGGTTTTTATCCTTGGGTCCCAATTATTTACAATCTATATTAATGCAGTTTTAAAATGTACTATCGCCAAATTTGCATGTGATAATAACTGAAAAGTTGCAATGAAAGAAATAAGAAATTTAAGTGGATATGGATAGGTTTGCTGAATGGGCCAAAATTTGGCAGACAAAGTTTAATATGGATAGAATCATAGAATCCTTAGTGTGGAAGCAGGCCATTCAGCCCATTGAGTGCACACCAACCCATCAAATCGAAAGGAATTTCACAGTGCTTTCGTGCACAAGGATTTGGATTTCTCCTGCACGAATGACAGAAAACTAGTGTGCAGGGTTTTTTTAATTCAATTTGTGGGGTGTGGATGTCACTGGCTGGCCAAAGTTTATTGCCCTTGAGAAGGCGGTCAAAGAAGGTACAGCATATAAGGAAAACTGAAATTTAACATTTATTACTGAAGGAAAACTATAAAAGTACAGAAGTACCTTGCTGCAAACTAAAGAAGGCATTGATGAGACCTCACCAGGAACAAAGAGTACAGTTTTGGTCCCCTCATTTGAGAAGGGATATAATTTCACTGGAGGCTGTTCTTAGTTCTTGTTCTCTAGGTTCACTAGATGGATTCCAAAGATAACAGGTTTGCCTTATGGAGAGAGATTGGGCAGTTTAGGTCTACGTTCTGGAAGAATGAGAGATCAAATGGAGGCGTAAAAGATGCTTAAAAGGGAATGGACAAAGTAGATGGAGAAAGGAAGTTTTGAGGAGAAAGGGTGACAGATTTAAAACAGAGAAGTTTCTTCTCTCAAAGGATTGTGAATCTGTGGATTTCACTGTCCCAGTGTATGGTGGATGCTGGGACAATGAATAAATTTAAGGAGGAGACAGACATCTTTAATTAGTCGTGGTTGAAGGGTTAGGCAGCTTGGGCAGGACAAAATGAGATCAGCCATGATCACATTACATGATGGAACAAGCTTGAGGGACTTAATTATCTACTCCTGATCCTTGCTCTTATGTACATGGACATATCTTAGCATGGATAAAGGACTGGCTAACTAATAAAAGAAAGAGATTTAGGATTGATGGTGAGTGGGGGTAGCTGTTTCAGAATGACAATCACTAACTAGTAGAGTTTTACAGAATTCAGTGCTGGGAACAAAGGTATTTAGAATCATTACTCAAGAATTGAATGAGGGAAGTAAGTATATTGTTGCAAATTTTGCAGATGAAACAAAAATAGGTGAAAAGGCAAGTACTGAGGATAACAGAGTTTACATACTGCTAGATGTATGTGAGTGGGGAAAATTGAAATTTAGTGCAGGGAAATGTGAGGTTGTTACTTTGGCAGGAAGAATAGAGAAGCTAAATATTATTTAAATAGAGGAAGACTGAAGAAATCTGCAACAAGGAGGGTTTGAGGCCCTCATGCTTGATAAATCACTTTGTGGATTCCTGATATGGGGGGAAATTTTCTCACAAGCGGTTCGGCAGGTTAGACCTGTACTCACTGGATTCCAAACTCTTTATGAGGTTTTTTAAAAAATTTCTACTCTTGGCCTCATCATAGAATCCCTACAAGTGTGCAAATAGGCCATTCAGCCCGTCGAGTCTACACCGACCCTCCAAATAGCATTTCACCCAGACCCATCCCTATACCTGTAACCCTGTATTTCCCATGGCTATTCCACCTAGTCTGCACATCCCTGCACAATCCTCACCTGGACTGTGGGAGCACACAGAGGAAACCCATGCAGATATGGGGAGAATGTGAAAACTCTACATAGACAGTCGCCCAAGGGTGGAATCGAACCACAGTCCCTGGCATTGTGAGGCAGCCGTGTTAACCACTGAGCCGCCATGTTGCCCTGACATCCTTAATAAAAACATGTGGTGATGGGTTGGTTTCTAATAGTGGTGGGCACAGATGGTAGCAGAATTAGCTACCTTGCATTACTAAAGAAATTAAACCCATTGCAACAACAGGAGTCCAATGCAGCCACATAATGGGCCAGAAGACTGTTGCTGGGCACATTTTGGGTGTAAAACAATCTTAATGCAGCAACCTTTACAAAGGCAACTCTGTGGTGATCAATTATGCTCCCAAAAAAACCAGGAGCAAATCATGCACTTTCCCACTGTCTTCTCCTTTAAGCAACTTGATGTTCCTACAACAAATGTTACCCTCAGCCCGAGGTCCTGTCTGATACCAATTCCACAAACCATATTTAAGATCAGAACATTTAAAAATAAGGCATCAATCACACATTACATTATGAGGAATTTTACTATATTCATCAATACACTGTGCATCACAGAGCACGGAGTATTTAACTTTAAACAAATGTTTATCACATTGTATTTTAGCCTTTCTGGATCAAATTCTGAATGAAAGCCAAGTTGTCTGCAGTCAAATAAACTACAGTTCTAAAAAATATGCAATTTAAAATTTATACATGTGAACAATGGCCCGAAGTATATTTTGACAATCCTCTTCGACCCCCAACTCTTCATGGCCAACTTTCCTTTCAATGCAAACTGTAAAGTTTTGTCCATCAGGCTTCTTTCTGTCCTTTCAGGCTGGATTTCATTCTGCGCTTCTCCTTCTGACCCAGCATACGATGGATCTTCTTGCGAGCTTCTTTCTGCCTTTTAACCTTAGCCTCTTCCTGTTTGCGTTTCTCTGCAAGAAACTCTTTGTGCTGCTGGTGTTCCTTTTTACGTTCTTTCTGCACTTTGTAAGCATTCACTGTGCTCAGAGCAGTAAGCAGGGCTGAGATCTAAGGACAAAAACATTCATTGTTAGGCACACAAATCCTAGTAACTTCTCACATCAACTTTGCGATCAAAACAGAGAAAGTTGACGATTACAATGAACTTAGCGAGTATGTTGAAGTAGATTGGGAAACCAGATCAAAACGTTTGATTTTAAGATTAGATTACATTACATTACATTACAATGTGGAAACAGGCCCTTCGGCCCAACAAGTCCACACCGACCCGCCGAAGCGTAACCCACCCATACCCCTACATTTACCCCTTACCTAACACTACGGGCAATTTAGCATGGCCAATTCACCTGACCTGCACATCTTTGGATTGTGGGAGGAAACCGGAGCACCCGGAGGAAACCCACGCAGACACGGGGAGAACGTGCAAACTCCACACAGTCAGTCGCCTGAGGCGGGAATTGAACCCGGGTCTCTGGCGCTGTGAGGCAGCAGTGCTAACCACCGTGCCGCCCACAAGTAATGGTAAACATCAGAAATAAAGAAATATTTCATAATTCACAACAAACCTATATTCCCTTCAGAAATTAAAATAAAAACACAATAACTATTAAGCAAAATTAAGAGTAGTATTACATTAATGGAAGAAGCTTATAAAAGCAGAAATTGCTGGAAAAAATCAGCAGGTCTGGCAGTATCTGTGGAGAAACAAAGAGTTAATGTGCTGTGTCCAATATGCCTCTTGTTTTAGGGAAGAGGCATATATTGTTTCCAAAATGAGCTGTAAACCTGAGGATTGGCAGATTTTTTATATTTCAGAAAAGGATGACCAAGAATGTGATAGCAAAAGGATGACAGAAAACCACTTAGCAAAAGCTTCAATAAGTAATCAAAACATAACAGGCTAATAAAACAAGCATGAATTACTTGTTATTACTTGTTAGAATTATTTGTTCTCACAGTAGGAGACATTGACATGAATTCCAGAAACAGCTGGAAGTCAAAGGTCTGGTGAAAGTACCTTAAAAAGAAAAGTAATATTAGTCTTTGTAACTCTTACAGCAGAGGTGGATAAATCCTTGAGCAAAAGGGATGAAAGGGGCAGTAAGGAACATGGAGTTGAGGTTACAATCAGATTAGTCATGATCGCAGAGGTTACTCCTGGTCCGAACTCTCATGACCACAGTAATTTCATCAGTGATGTTCCTTCAATTATTTTAAAAATGAATAAATCCCCTGGATCTGACTGCCTTCCTCCTAAAGTTTGAGAGGACAGACATACTAGATGCTACTGATCATCCAAGATTCCCTGGAACCAGAACAATCCATGAGGTTTAACAGATAGAAAGTACAATTCCCCTTTCAAAGAGAGGGGAAACTGAGAAAACAGGGAACATTAGGTCATGTAAGCCTGACAACAGCAGTCAAAACAGATTTATGAGAGGGCAATGTTTTAAAGAAATCAATTGTTTTAGGGTTATAACATGAAGGAGGACATCAGCGAAGTGGGGCATTTGGATTTTCAGAAAGCATAAGAGACATGAAATGCTCATGGGTATCAGGGAAAATCATTAGCAACAAGGATTGGTAAATGGACAAAAACAGAGCAGATTAAATGGATAATTTTCAGATCTCTACCAATGATCTAGTTGAAGAAGCTGAATGTAAAGTAGCCAAGTTTGCTGACAACACAGAGTGAAGCGGTAACACAAGTTATGAGGAAATGCCCAAATGGTTACAAAAGGATAGACCAGTTAACAGAGTGGTAGAAATATGGAGCTGTCCACTTTGATGAGAAAAACAGAAAAATGATGAGAGATTGGAAATTATGGCCCTCAAACTGTGTTCTTGTACCTGAATCGTCAAGTAAACTTGCAGATACAGCAAGCAATTAGGAGGCAATACCTGGTGGTATTGTCACTTAGTGGTGAGGCCACTTTTGGAATACTGTGCACAATTCTGGTTGCACTTCTATAGGAAAGATGTTGAATTTGAGAAGGTGCAGAAGAGATTTATAAGGACTGAAGGGTTTGAGTTAAAGGGACAGACTGAGTAGGCTAGGGTTTCTCCCCTCGGAGCGTTGGAGGCTGACGGGTGAGTTTAGACATCTTTATAAGATCACAAGGGACATGGATAGGGTGAATAGCCAAGGTCTTTTTCCTAGGGCAGGGGAAAGATTTAAAAAGAACTTGAGGGGTATCTTTTTCACGTAGAGTATGGTGCATGCATGGAACGAGCTGCCAGAGAAACTGGTTGAGGCAGGTACAATTACAAAATTTAAAAGGCATTTGGATGGGTATTTGATTAGGAAGGGTCATGAGGAATATGAGCCAAATGCTGGCAAACGGGACTTGGCCAGATTGGGATGTCTGGTCATCGCGGATGAGTCATTGAGTCATAGAGATGCACAGCAGGGAAACAGACCCTTCGGTCCAACCTGTCCATGCTGACCAGATATCCCAACCCAATCTAGTCCCACCTGCCAGCACCTGGCCCATATCCCTCCAAACCCTTCCTATTCATATACCCATCCAGATGTCTTTTAAATGTTGCAATTGTACTAGCCTCCACCACTTCCTCTGGCAGGTCATTCCAACCTCTATGTGAAAAAGTTGCCCCTTAGGTCTCTTTTATATCCTTCTCACTAAATCTTGCCCTCTAGTTCTGGACTTACCCCACCCCAGGGAAAAGACTTTGTCTATTTATCCTATCCATGCCCCTCATGATTTTATAAGGTCACCCCTCAGCCTCTGATGCTCCAGGTAAAACAGCCCCAGCTATAACTCAAATCCTCCAACCCTGGCAACATCCTTGTAAATCTTTTCCGAACCCTTTCAAGTTTCACGACATCTTTCTGATAGGAAGGAGACCAGAATTGCATGCGATATTCCAACAGTAGCCTAACCAATGTCTTGTACAGACGCAATATGACCTCCCAACTCATGTACTCAATACTCTGACCAATAAAAGAAAGCATACCAAATGCCTTCTTCACTATCCTATGAGTTGGACTGAAGGGTTGGTTTCCAATGCCGCTGACTCTATGACTAGTAATCCCTAGACCCAAATAATGTTCTAGGGAACAAGGTTTGAATTTCACCACAGTAGATGACGGAATTTAAATTCAATTTTTAAAAACCTGGAATTAAAAGTCTAATGGGACTCTACCAAATCTAATTATGATCTGTTGTTGTCAGATTAACTGACCCAATGCTCCCTGTTCTCTCAGTTCCTCCTCTCTTCGAAAAGGGATTGTTGTTAAAGCCCATCTGACCTTTAGGAAAGGAAACTGCCATTCTTATCAGGTCTGACCTACATGCAACTTTTAACTGGCCTCTGAAATAGTCTAGCAATCCACTCAGTTGTAGGGGTGGCACGTTGGCTCAGTGGTTAGCACTGCAGCCTCACAGCGCCTGGGACCCGGATTCAATTCCAGCCTCGGACAACTGTCTGTATGGAGTTTGCACATTCTCCCTGTGTCTGGGTGCTCTGGCTTCCCCCCTCCACAGTCCAATTGATGTGCAGGCTAGGTGATTTGCTAAATTGCCCATATTGTTCAGAGGTGTGTGGGTCAGGGGGAATTGTAAAGTAATAGGGTGGGTTGCTCTTCCGAGGGTCGGTGAAACAGGCCAAAGGGTCTGTTTCCACACTGAAGGAATTCTAATTCTAATACATTAGGCAAGGGCAACTAGAGAAGGGCAATAAATGCTGCCCAGCTTAATGAGGCATCTGACCACTTCATACCCAAAAACCCGCTCTGAAAGCTCACAAAATATGAGGAAAGTTGTGACAAATTCAATCATATAGCTGAGACAATCTATAACATGCAAAAACAATCAGCAACATCTTAAAGCAAACAACCAACAACATTCTTTAAAAAGCCAATTTGCCCCATGGTTATTGCATCTTTTAAAAGATTCCAGGATCTGGATCTTCACTTAAAAAAAAACTAACCAGCTCTCCCTTGGGCCATACCATATATGTGTAACATTGTTTCTTGAAATCCTTCCATTAGTTTGAGATATATTGTTTATATTCTATATCATTTACAGACAGAAGCAAAAACATTACTTCCACCCACATTCAGTGGTGGACCAAGGTAAGGGGGCAATTATTTAGCACAAAGCTGAAGAGAAGTTTCTTCACTCAAAAGGTTTCTGAATCTTTGAAATTACCTATTCTACAGAGCTGTGGATGCCATATGCTATTCAAGACAGAAGTCAACTTTCAGATATTAAGAGAATCAAAAGGAAATAGAAATAGTCAAGAGACTAACCAAGTTGGAGGTCTTCAATATATTCAATGGCAGAGCAGACTTGAGGGGTCAAAGATCTACCTTTGTACCTATTTCTTGAACTTTCCATGACCAAGTTGCTTCAGTGTCTCCTGGATACTATTTTCTCTTTTATTCCCATGAAAAAAATAAACCAGTACTACCTCAAAAGTTAATCGTTCATGGATAAACTGTGCAAGTCACTCGAAAAACACACAAGATCCAGGCTATCTCAGCAAGTTGGATCCAAAATTCTAATTAAAATTAGATGCAATTAAATTCTGCCAAGTGTTTTGGTGATGCATTTTGGAAGATGTAACGAGGCCAGAAGAGTACACAATAAATGGCAGGACGCTAGGAAGCAGAGAAACAGACTGCTATCGAGAGATTTCGGAAAGTAGCAGAACAGGTCAATAGAGTGGTTAAGAAGGCATACTTGCCTCATCAGTTGAGGCATAGATTATAAAAGCAAGGACGTCATGTTGGAGCTTTACAGAACACAGAACATTACAGCGCAGTACAGGCACTTCGGCCCTCGATGTGGCATTGACCTGTGGAACCAATCTGAAGCCTATCTATCCCACACTATTCCATTTTCGTCCAAATGTTTATCCAATGACCTTAAAGTTGGCAAGTCTACTACAGTTGCAGGCAGTGCATTCCATGCTCCTATTACTTTCTGAGTAAGGAAACTACCTCTGACATCTGGCCTATATCTATCACCCCTCAATTTAAAGCCATGTCCCTTTGTGCTAGCCATCACCATCTGAGGAAAAACTATCCACCCTATTTAACCCTCTGATTATCTTATGTCTCAATTAAGTCACCTCTCAACCTTCTTCTCTCTAATGAAAACAGCCTCAACTGTTCCTCAGCCTTTCGTTATAAGACCTTCCCTCCATACAAGGGAACATCCTAGTAAATCTCCTCTGAACCCTTTCCAAAGCTTCCACATCCTTCCAATAATGCAGTGACCAGAATTGTATGCAAAACTCCAAGTGCGGCTGCACCAGAGGTTTGTACAGCAGCAGCATGACCTTGTGGTTCCGAAATTCAATCCCCCTACCAATAAAAGCTAACACACCATATGCCTTCTTAACAACCTATCAACGTGGGTGGCAACTTTCAGCGATCTATGTACATGGACACCAAGATCTCTCTGCTTAACTACACTACCAAGAATCTTACAATTAGCCCAACACTCTTTATTCCTGTTGCTCCTTCCAAAGTGCATCACCTCACACTTTTCTGCATTAAACTCCATTTGCCACCTCTCCGCCCAGCTCTGCAGCATATCTATGTCCCTCTGTAACCCACAACATCCTTCAGCACTATCCACAACTCTACTGACCTTAGTGTCATCCGCAAAATTACGAACCCATCCTTCTATGCCCTCATCTAGGCCATTTATATAAATGACAAACAGCAGTGGCCCCAAAACAGATCCTTGCGGCACACCACTAGTAACTGAATTCCAGGATGAACATTTCCCATCATCTATCACACTATCTTCGTTCAGCTAGCTAATTTCTGATCCAAACCGCTAAATCACCCTCAATCCCATTCCTCCATATTTAGTGCTATAGCCTACTGTGGGGAACCTTATCAAATGCCTCACTGAAATCCATATACACCACATCAACTGCTTTACCCTCATCCACCTGTGTGATCACTAGCTCAAAGAACTCAGTAAGATTTATGAGGCTCAACCTACCCTTCACAAAACCATGTTGATTATCCCTAATCAACTTATTGCTCTCTCAACAATTATAAATCCTATCTCTTATAACCTCTTCCAACACTTTACCCACAACCGAGGTAAGGCTCACTGGTCTATAATTACCAGGGTTGTCTCGACTCCCCTTTTTGAATAAGGGGATAACATTTGCTATCCTCCAGTCTGCAGGTAATATTCCTGAAGACAATGACGACATAAAAAGTCAAAGGCTCAGTAATCTCCTCCCTGGCTTCCCTCCTAGGATAAATCTGATCTGGCCCAAGGGACTTAACTATTTTCACACTTTCCAGAATTGCTAACACCTCCTCCATGTGAACTTCAATCCCATCTCGTCTGGTTGTCTGTATCTCAGTACTCTCCTTGATAACATTGTCTTTTTCCAGAGTGAATGCTGACAAAAAATATTCATTTAGTGCTTCCCCTATCTCCTTAGATTCCACACACAATTTCCCACTACTATCCCTGATTGGCCCTCATGTTTTTCTACTCATTATTTAATTCCGGATATACCTCTGGAAAGCTTTAGAGTTTTCCTTGATCATATCTGTCAATTACTTCTCATGTCCCCTCCTGGCTCTTCTTAGCTCTCTCTTTAGGTCTTCCCTGGCTAACGTGTAACTCAAGCACCCGAACTGAGCCTTCACAAGTCAGCCTAAGATAAGTCTTCTTCTTCCTCTTGACAAGAGATTCAACTTCTTTAGTAAACCACGGCTCCCTCACTTGACCACTTCCTCCCTGGCTGACAGGTAGATACTGATCAAAGACACACAGTAGCTGTTCCATGAATAAGCTCCACATTTTAAATGTGCCCATCCCCTGCAATTTCCTTCCTCATCCTATGCATCCCAAATCTTGCCTAATCGCATTATAATTGCCTTTCCCCCAGTTATAACTCTCGCCCTGCGGTATCCCTTTCCATCACTAAAGTAAACAAAACCGAATTATGTCCACGATCACCAAAGTACTCACCTACCTCCAATTCTAACACATGGCCAGGCTCATTACTCAGTACCAAATTCAAGGTGGCCTCCCCCCTTGTTGGGTTGTCTACATCTTATGTCAGGAAACCATCTTGTATGCATTCGATAAAAACTGACCCATCTTGCACGCATTGGACAAAAACTGATCCATCTAAAGTACTCGAACTGTAGTATTTCCAGTCAGTATTTGAAAAGTTAAAGATTCCCCATAACAACTACTATGTACTCTCGCTCCTATAACAATCGTCGTTGTTATCCTTTCTTCTACATCTCTAGAACTATTCAGAGGCCTATTGAAAACTCCCAAAAGGTGACCTCTCCTTTCCTGTTTCTAACCTCAGCCCACACTACCTCAGTAGACGAGTCCTCAAACATCCTTTCTGCCACTGTCCTTGGCTAACAATGCCACACCTCTCCCTCTTTGACCATCTTCTCTGTTCTTACTGAAACATCTAAACCCTGGAACTTGCAAACAACCATTCCTGTCCCATTCATGTCTCTGAAATGGCCACAACATCGAAGCCCCAGGAACCAACCCATGCTGCAAGTTCACCCACCTTATTCCGAATGCACCCGGCGTTGAAGTAGACATACTTCAAACAACCTTCCTGCTTGCTGGTGAACCCTTGCAACCTTGAAACCTCATTTCTGACCTCACTACTCTCAACCTGACACTGGAACTACAATTTAGGTTCCCATTGCCCTGCGTAATTAGTTTAAACCCTCACGAACAGCATTAGCAAATCTCCCCGCAGGATACTGGTACCCCTCTGGTTCAGGTGTAGATCATCCGGTTTGTTGAGGTCCCACCGACCCCAGAATTAGCCCCAATTATCCAGGTATCCGAAACCCACCCTCCTGCACCATCCCTGTAGTCATGCATTAGCCACGGCACGGGCAACAAACCAAAGATAAAAACTCTCTTTGTTCTCTCACTTTGGTTAGACCACAGCTGATGTACTGTTCTGGTCACCACGCAATTGCAATTGCACTGGAGGGCGGTGCAGGAGATTCACCAGGATGTTGCCTGTTTTGGAGTATTTCATCTATGAAGAGTGACTGATTAAGGTTGGGTTGTTTTGTTTAGTAGCAGAGAATGTTGAGGGGGACATGATAGGGGTGTATGAGAGGGATCTAGAGAGGAATAAGTTGCTGAGGGATAGTCAACATGGTCTTGTGAAGGGTAGGTCGTGCCTCACAAATCTTATTGAGTTCTTTGAGCTAGTGACCAAACAAGTGGATGAGACTAAAGCAGTTGATGTGGTGTAAACGGATTTCAGTGAAGTGTTTGAGAAGGTTCTCCAAGGTAGGCTATAGCACTAAATATGGAGGAATGGGATTGAGGATGATTTAGCGATTTGGATCAGAAATTGGCTAGTTGAAAGAAGACAAGAGGGTGGTAATTAATGGGAAATATTCATCCTGGAGTTCAGTTACTAGTGGGGTACCACAAGGATCTGTTTTAGGTCTACTGCTGTTTGTCATTTATATAAATGACCTGGATGAGGGCATAGAAGGACGGGTTAGTAATTTTGCGGATGACACTAAGGTCAGTGGAGTTGTGGATAGTGACGAAGGATGTTGTAGGTTACAGAGGGACATAGATAAGCTGCAGAGCTGAGCGGAGAGGTGGCAAATGGAGTTTACTGTGGAAAAGTGAGAGGCGATTCACTTTGGAAGAGGTAACAGGAATGCAGAGTACTGGGCTAATGGTTAAGATTCTTGGTAGTGTAGATGAGCAGACTTGGTAGTGTAGATGGTGTCCAAGTATATAGATCCTTGAAAGTAGCCACCCAGGTTGATAGAGTCATTAAGAAGGCATAGGGTGTATTACACAGTGCAGTACAGGCCCTTCGGCCCTTGATGTTACGCCGACCTGTGAAATGAATCTGATGCCCATCTAACCTACACCGTTCCATTGTTATCCATACGTATGTTCAATGCCCATTTAAAAGCCCTTAACATTGGAGAGTCTACTACTGTTGCAGGCAGGCTGTTCCACGTCCCTACTAGTCTGACTAAAGAAACTAACCCTGATATCTGTACTAAATCTATCATCCCTCAATTTAAAGCTATGTCCCCTCGTGTTAGCCTTCACCATCTGAGGAAAAAGGCTCTCATAGTCCACCCTATCTAACCCACTGATTATCTTATACATCTTGATTAAGTCACCTCTCAACCTTCTTCTCTACAATGAAAACAGCCTCTGGTCCATCAGACATGTAAGACATTCCTTTCATACCAGGCAACAGCCTAGTAAATCTTCTTTGAACCTTTTCCAAAGCCTCCACATCTTTCCCATAATGCAGTGACCAGAACTGCACGCAATACTCCAGGTGCGGCCTTAATGTCTTGTACAGCAGCTGAAGCATGACCTCGTGGCTCTGAAACTCTATCCCCCTCCCAATAAACTCTAACACAGCCTAGTAAATCTTCTTTGAACCTTTTCCAAAGCTTCCACATCTTTCCCATAATGCGGTGACCAGAACTGCACGCAATACTCCAGGTGCGGCCTTAACAATGTCTTGTACAGCTGAAGCATGACCTCGTGGCTCTGAAACTCTATCCCCCTCCCAATAAACTCTAACAAACCACATACCATCTTAACAACCCTATCAATCTGGGTGGCAATCCTCAAGTATTTATGCACCTGACCATAACTCCATTAGCTTTTATTGGTAGGCCTGACATCGGTGGTGGGCAAGTTGTTGGAGGGAATCCTGAGGGACAGGATGTACATACATTTGGAAAGGTAAGGACTGATTAGGGATAGTCAACATGGCTTTGTGCATGGGAAATCATGTCTCACAAACTTGATTGAGTTTTTTGAGGAAGTAACAAAGAAGATTGATGAGGGCAGAGCGATAGAAGTGTTCTATATGGACTTCAGTAAGGCATTCAACGAGGTTCCCCATGGGAGCCTGATTAGCAAGGTTAGATCTCATGGAATACAGGGAGAACTAGCCATTTGGATACAGAACTGGCTCAAAGGTAGAAGACAGAGGGTGGTGGCGGAGGGTTGTTTTTCAGACTGGAGGTCTGTGACCAGTGGAGTGCCACAAATATCGGTGCTGGGTCTTCTACTTTTTGTCATTTACATAAATGATTGGATGCAAGCATAAGAGGTACAGTTAGTAAGTTAGCAGATGACACCAAAATTGGAGGCGTAGTGAACAGCGAAGAGGGTTACCTCAGATTACAACAGGATATTGACCAGATGGGCCAATGGGCGGAGAAGTGGCAGATGGAGTTTAATTCAGATAAATGTGGATAGGGTAAATAGACAAAGTCTTTTCCCTGGGGTTGGGGAATCCAGAATTAGAGGGCATAGGTTTAGGGTGAGAAGGAAAGATATAAAAGACACCTACGGGGCAACTTTTTCACACAGAGGGTGGTACGTGTATGGAATGAGCTGCCAGAGGTGGTGGTGGAGGTTGGTATAATTGCAACATTTAAGAGACATTTGGACGAGTATATGAATAGGAAGGGTTTGGAGAGATATGGGCTGGGTGCTGGCAGGTGGGACTAGATTGAGTTGGGATATCTGGTCAGTATGGACGGGTTGGACCGAGGTATCTGTTTCCATGCTGTATATGACTCAATGACTCTAAAAGCACTGAGTTTCGGAACCATGAGATCATGCTGTAGCTGCTCAAAACTCTGGTGCGGCCGTTTTTGGAATATTGTGTACAGTTCTGGTCATCTCATTATAGGAAGGATGTGGAAGCTTGGGAAAGGGTTCAGAAGAGATTTACTAGGATGTTGCCTGGTATGGAGGGAAGATCTTACGAGGAAAGGACGAGGGACATGAGGCTTTTTTCATTAAAGAGAAGGTTGAGAGGTGATTTAGTTGCAAAATATAAGATAATCAGAGGGTTCAATAGGTTGGACAGTAACAGCCTTTTACCTCGGATGGCGATGGCTATCACGAGGGGACATAGCTTTAAATTGAGGGGTGATTGATACAGGACAGATTTAGTTTCTTTACTCAGAGTAGTAGGGCATGGAATGCACTGCCTGCAACAGTAGTAGATTTGCCAACTTTAAGGGCATTTAAATGGTCATTGGATAGGCATATGGATGAGAATGGAATAGTGTTGGTTAGATGGGCTTCAGATTGATTCTCCAGGTCGGCAACAACATCGAAGGCCGAAGGGCCTGTACTGCGCAGTAATGTTCTATGCTGCATGAGGAGGAGAGGGGTGGGGGGGCATGTTCTCGTATCTTCTGGAATGTCTTGGCAACCTAAGAACCTTCAACTCTGTTTTGAAGAAGTGTCACTGGAGTTGAAACATTAACTCTACTTTCCCTCCAAAGATGCTGCCAGAGTTTCTCCAGCAATTTCTGTTTTCCATTGTTTTGATTCACTGGTTCTTCAAACATACTGCAACAAAGGGTTTTTATTCCAAATTCTGGTTCATGTAAAAGGAAACAAATGGCTATCCAATGTGAAATATTAAAATATTATAGGATTAGAGGCTAAAAGTAGGAGACACTACAAGGAGCTGATGAGACTACATCTGGAGTACTGAGAACAATTTGGTTGTCTTATTTAAGGCCAGATATAAGTTCATTGTAGACAGTTCATAGAAACATAGAAGTCATTCATTCATCCATTCAAGACTGCACCACCATTCAATATGATCATGTCTGACCATGCAATCTCAGTATCCCATTCCCACCCTCTCCCTATACACCTGACCCGTTAAGCCACAACACCCAGCTCCCTCTTGAATATATCTCATAAACTGGCCCCAACAACTTCCTGTGGGACAGAATTCCATACGTTCTCTGAGTGAAGAACTTCTTCCTCATCTCAGTCCTTAATCTTATTCTTGTGACTCCTTGTTCTGGACTTCCCCAACATCAGGAATATTCTTCCTACAACTAGCCTGCCCAGTCAGGATTTTATATATTTTTAGGAGATCTCTCCACATTCTTCTAAATTCCAGCAAGTGCAAACCCAGTCTATCCAGTCTTTCTTCATATGTCAGTCCTGCCATCCAGGGAATCAGTCTGGTGAACCTTGGTTTGACTTCCTCAACAGCAAGAATGTCCTTCCTCAGACTAGGAGACCAAAACTGCACACAATTCTCAAGATGCAGCCTCACCAAGGTCCTGTATCATTGCAGTAAGACATCCTTACTCTGATACTCAAATCCTCTTGCTATGAAAGAGTGCCATTAGTTTTCCTCACGGTCTGCTGCACCTACATGCCAAACCTGTTCCACCATGAAACCAGGTCTTGCTGCACCTCATTTTTCTGAACTGCCACCATGCAGATAATATTCTGCCTTCCTGTTTTTTGACCAAAGTGGATTCACCTTATATTGCATTTGCCAAGTATTTGCCCACTCAGCTAGTCTGTCCAAGTCATTCTAGAGCCTATGGGTATCCTTCTCACAGCACAATCTGCCACCAACTTAGTGTCATCACCAACTTATGGCATTCAATTCCCTCGCCCAAATCGTTGATGTATATTGTGAACAGCTGAGGTCCAGGCATTGAAGCCTGTGGCACCCCACTCGTCACTGCCTGCCATTCTGAAAAGGACCTGTTTATTCCAACCCCATGATTCCTGTCTGCCAACTGGTTCTCTATCCATGCCTCTGATTACCTCTGATACTATGAGCTTTAATTATCCTCACTAATCTCGTGTGGAACATTGTCAAAAGCCTTTTGAAAATCTATTTACACAATATCTATTGATGCACCATTGTCTACCATACTGTCACATCCGCAAAAAAATTCCAGAAGATTTGTCAAGCATGAATTCCCTTTAGTGACTCCATGCTGACGAGGACTGCTTCTGTCCCCACTTTCCAAATGCCCAGTTATTACATCCTTAATGATTGACTCCAGCATTTCGCCCGCCACTGGTGTCATGCTAACTGGCCTATAATTCCTCATTTTCTCTCCTTCCTTTTTTTTTTAAAAGCAGTGGAGTTACATTAGCTACCCTCCAATACATTGGAATTCTTCCAGAGTCTACAGAATGTTGGAAAATGATCACCAATGTAGCCACTATTTCTAGAGACACTGCCTTAAGCACTCAGCGTAGGGAAACGTGATGGCTGAGTTGTCAGCACAGCTGCCTCACAATGCCAAGGACCCTCCAGCCTCGGGCGACTGTCTGTGTGGAATTTGCACATTCTCCCTGTGACTGTGTGTTTTTTCTCCAAATGGTCTGGTTTCCTCCCACAGTCCAAAGATGTGCAGGTTAGGTGGATTGGCAATGCTAAATTGACTATAGTATACAGGGATGTGTAGATTAGATGTATTAGTCAATAGAACATAGAACAATAAAGTGCAGAGCAGGCCCTTCGGCTTTCGATGTTGCACCGACCTGTGAACTATTCTCAGCTCGTCCCCCTACACTATCCCAAAATCATCCATGTGCTTATCTAAGGATTACTTAAATCTCCCTAACTTGGCTGAGTTGACTACATTCCACGCCCTTGCCACTCTCCACATAAAGAACCTGCCTCTGACATCGGTCATAAACCTATCAGTCCTCAATGTGTAGTTATGCCCCCTCGTACATGATGACGTCATCATCCTAGGAAGAAGATTTTCACTGTCTACCCTATCTAATCCTCTGATCATCTTGTATGTCTATACCAAATCCCCTCTTCGCCTTCTTCTTGCCAATGAGAACAGGTTCAAGTCTCTCAGCCTTTCCTCATAAGACCATCCCTCCAGACCAGGCAACACCCTGGTAAATCTCCTCTGCACCT
Organism: Chiloscyllium plagiosum; assembly: GCF_004010195.1. NCBI lineage: Eukaryota > Metazoa > Chordata > Chondrichthyes > Orectolobiformes > Hemiscylliidae > Chiloscyllium > Chiloscyllium plagiosum. The sequence goes on from NC_057747.1 coordinate 330,457, forward strand.
TTTCCAATGCTTCCACATCCTTCCCGAAATATGGGGATCAGAACTGTACACAATATTCCAAGTGTGGCCGCACTAGTGTTTTGTATAGTTGCAGCATGATATTGCGGCTCCGGAACTCAATCCCTCTACAAATGAAACCTAACACACCGTATGCCTTCTTAACAGCACTATCCACTTGTGTGGCAACTTTCAGAGATCTATGTACATGGACTCCAAAATCCCTCTGCACATCCACACTACCAAGAATCTTTCCATTGACCCAAGGCACAATCTGCCTTCTTGTTATTCTTCCCAAGTGCATCACCTCACATTTAGCTGCATTGAACTCTATTTGCCACCTCTCAGCCCAATTCTGCACTTTATCCAATTCCCCCTGCAAACTGTAACATTCCACACTGTCCACTATTCCACCGACTTTAGGGTCATCTGCAAATTTACTAATCCATCCATCTATGCCTGCGTCTAAGTCATTTATAAAAATGATAAACAGTAAATGATATGTGGAGCTTGTTCAAGGAGCAACTATTGAGTGTCCTTGATAATTATGTACCTGTCAGGCAGGGAGGAAAGGGTCGTGCGAGGGAGCCGTGGTTTTTTCCATCAACCACCACTCGCTGCCTTCTTTCAGAAAGCCAGCTTCTAATCCAAACTGCTAAATCGCCCTCAATTCCATGCCTCTGCCATGTGGAACCTTATCAAAGGCTTTACTGAAGTCCATGTATACCATGTCAACTGCCCTATCCTCATCCACACGCTTGGTCACATTCTCAAAAAACTCAATGAGGTTTGTGAGGCACGTCCTGCCCTTGACAAAACCATGACCATCCAAAATCAAATTGTTGCTTGCTAGATGATTATAAATCCTCTCTCTTCTAATCCTTTCCAAAACCTTTCCTACAACATAAGTAAGATTCACTGGTCTATAATTACCTGGGTCATCTCTACTTCCCTTCTTGACCAAGGGTACAAAATTTGCAATCCTCCAGTCCTCTGGTACTAAACCTGTAGACAATGACAACTCATACCAAAGGCAAAGGCTTCCCAGAGAATCCTCAGATAAATCCCATCCTGTCCAGGAGCCTTGTCTACTTTCACTCCTTCGAGAATTGACAACACCTGTTCATAACTAACCTCGATCCTTTCTGGTCTAATATCTCATACCTCATTCTTCTCCTCTACAAATTTTTCCTTTTCCTGATCTCCACAGGGTCCACACTCAACTTCCCACTTTGATTGGCCCTATTCCTACCCTAATCATGCTTTTATTCCTCACATACCTATAGAAAGTTTTAGGGTTCTCCTTTATTCTATTTGCTAAATACTACTTGTGTTCTCTCTTTGCTCTTCTTAACTCTCTCTTTAAATCCTGCCTAGCTGATCTATAACTGTCCATCACCTCATCTCAACCATCTTGTCTCATCAACACATAAACCTCCTTCTTCTTCATAACAAGAGATGCAATTTCTGTTGTAAACCACGGTTCCCTTACCTCATCACTTCCTCCCTGCCTGACAGGGACATAACTATCAAGGACACGCAATATCTGTCCCTTAAACCAGCTCCACGTTTTCATTGTCTGCGTCCCCTGCATTTTGCTACCCCATTCTGTGCATCTCAATTCTTGCCTAATCGCATTATAATTGCCCTTGCCCTTGCCCCATCGATAACTCTTGACCTATCCCTTTCCATCGCTAAACTAAACGTAACTGAATTATGGTCACTCTCTCCAAAGTGCTCACCTACAACTAAATCAAACACCTGGCCTGGTTCATTATCAAGCACCAGATCCAGTGTGGCCTCCCCTCTTGTTGACATACTGTGTCAGGAAACCCTCCTGTACACATTGGACAAAAACTGATCCATCCGACGTACTGAAGTTACAGCATTTCCAGTCAATGTTGGGGAGGTTAAAGTCCCCCATAATGACCATCCTGCTTCTTTCACTCCTACCCAGAATAATTTTGCTAATCCTCTCTTCCACTTCCGCGGGCACTGGATAGGCATATGGAGGATAGTGGGCTAGTGTAGGTTAGGTGGGCTTGGATCGGCGCAACATCAAGGGCCAAAGGGCCTGTACTGCGCTGTATTTTTCTATGTTCTAAAAAACTCCAAACAGTGTTACCTCTCCTCTCCTGTTTCTAACCTCAGTCCAGACTACATCATTAGATGAGTCCTCATCAAAAATTCTCTCAGTCACCATTATACTATCCTTGACTAACAAGGCCACACCTCCCCCTCTTTTATTGCCATGCCTGCTTTTAATGAAAGATCCAAACCCTGGAACCTGCAACATCCATTCCTCACCCTGCTCTACCCTTGTCTCCAAAATGGCCATAACATCGAAGTCCCAGGTACCTATCCATGCGGCAAGCTCACCTACCTTATTTCTGTGTCGAAGTAGACAGACTTCAAACCAGTTTGCTGTCTGCCAGCACATTCCTGTGACCCTGAAATCCTGTCCCAGTCCTTCCTACTCTCATCCTCCTGTGCACTGTGCACTGCAACTACACCTCTGGTTCCCATCCCTCTGCAGAACTAGTTTAAACCCACCCGAATAGCACCAGCAAATTTCCCACCCAGGATATTAGTACCCCTCTGGTTCATAGCCAGGGAAGAAAGAGTAAAAGATAACTCAAGTCAGTACAATGAGACAGTTAATGGGCTGGCACCAGGTTGGACAGCAGCCCCAGGAAAGGCAACTATTAGGCTTTCTTGAAGTACACATTGCTCATGAAACAGAGGATGTTAATTTCTTCCATTTTTTACACAATTACCTTTTTCTCATGTGCACTTTTGATAACAGCAACCCGCTTTTTATCCCGCGTCTCCTTGGCCAGTTTTTCTTGATTTTTAGGCTTGCTTTTAAAGGGCAGGGCTCTCTGCAGTGCCTTGGGGATGTGGAGGGGATTGAAATGTTTCATTTTCCTCTCGATGGGCTGCAGAAAAATGCATACAATTAGAAACAACAATACACAGGTCAACCAACCAGTTTGTTCACAAAATCCAATCACATAGTACAATTGATTACTGAAAATCGAACACTTTGTAGACAGAAAGCAGAGTAAAGTTGTTTCACTATCAGGGATTCCCAACCCAGACTGCTGCTCCTTTGCACTTGGTATCTGGATTCTGAGCCACATATTTGAAATAAATGATATGACTATATTCTACAGGGGGGGAGGCCATTTGGTCTATCGACGTATTCCAATGTTCTGAAAGGATTACTCTCATTTCTCTCCATTGCCACGCTCGCCCCCCACTCCCGATTACTGTCGGGCAAACAGTGCCACAAGTGCTGCAACCCCTCCCCACAACTCTCTATCTGAAATTCCCACTTGGTATCAATCCAGTCTCATTTCTGCTACCTCAAGGAAACTTTGTAATCATTTTGTAATGGTGGTAAAGCTAGTTGTCCTATGATAGTAATTCAAGCTAACTCAGAATCTGCTCTTCGCAGTATACTACTGACATAAATCCACCATTACCCTGTACAAGGAATCTTTGTTTGGCTTCGTCTTAATGCCCCAATCATGTTTGAGTTGTCCGACAGTTCTCATTCCAGTCCAGGTCTCCTTCTCACCACTTGGTCTCAGCAATGATGTGACTGGATTATACAACTTTGGCACCGAAACTGGAAACCACGTCCTCAGGAAAACAATATCTGAGAATCAACAAAACAAAGATTTGCAGGTTAGGTGAATTGGCCATGCTAAATTGCCCGTAGTGCTAGATGGATTAGTCAGGGGTAAATATAGGGGTGGGGTGGTGTGGGTTTCTCTTTGGAGGGTCGGTGCGGACTTGTTGGGCCGAAGGATCTGTTTCCACATTGTAGGGAATCTAATCTAATCTAAAACAAGCAATTTGCTTACTACTGGCTAATATGTCATATCATGATAAACGGTTAGGAAAAGCCATAATTAAATGAAGCATAAGATTTTCTTAAAGTTTTAAATCAAGTTGTGCATTCCCACACTTGGTGGGACACATAGATTCTCCATGAGGGGAGCAACAGAGTGCCAGTGAAAGGACAATTGTGTCCAATGTCATCATGAGCTCACAAACTGATTTCTAACAGGCACTCAGTTAGGCGCAGTAAAATCTGACAATTGCTACTGAGATTTGGTGACATTGATGTCATTATGTTGCAGTTTGAGTGCTGGAGGTTAAAGATTGAACCTTCTCGTTGAGAAAGCAAGAGGCCAACTACTCCTGCCAGACCAGAGAAGCGTGACACTAAACTTGTGCCTTAAACTACAGGAGTGCCTCCCCTTAATACAAAAATCGCAACAAACAAAATATCCGAAATCTCTCTACTTGAATATTCCATGAGCAGTTTTATCACTTGTTGAGACCTTGTCTTCAACTGTTACATTTAAAGATATTTGACTCACCACTCATCAGCAATTTGTCCTCAAAGGAGGCACGGAATCCTCCCTCTGGGGTACGAAGAGCTTTTTTCAGTTGACCACGTAGTCCACTCACAGTTCGGAGCGAAGCATTCTCAAATTTAGCAACTTCCAATGCAGAGTTAAACATTCCCTGTGTTCAGAAACAGCATTTGATAGCACAACCGGAAGAACAAGCTGATTGTGTGGTATGACCTCGGTTCTCAACAACCAACCCAAATACAACAGTTCAACTAGCTCAATCCCAAAGCCCTTCATGGGCACAGGGATAATTTCAGTGAGCTAAAATGAATAGTGAGATATCTGGATGAAAAGGGTTCCATCAGGCCGACGCAGCATGGATTCAGGAAGGGATGGTTGTGTTTGACAAACTTATTTAAATTCTTTGAAGATGCAAATAAGTGCTGTGGATAGAGGGAAATAGGTGGATGCTGATACCTGGACTTCCAGAAGGTGTTCGATAGGGTGCTGCGTAAAAGACTCATTCATAAGGTAAGAATGCATGGAGTTGCGGGGAATGTACTAACATGGACAGAGGACTGGTTAACCAACAGAAAGCAGAGGGTTGGGATTAAAGGTTTTTCTCTGGTTGGAGATTAGTGGTGAGCAGGGTGCCACATGGGTCAGTCAGAGTTGGGCCTGCAACTGTTCATGATACATATGATTTGGAAGAGGAGACGGAGTGTAGCATATCCAAATTTGCTGATGACACTAAATTGTGTGGAAAGGCAAACGGTGCAGAGGATGTGGAGGGTTTTCAGAGAGATTAGATAGCTTAAATAAGTAGGCAAGGGTCTGGCAGATGGAGTACAACGTTGGTAAATGTGATGTTATCCACTTTGGAAGTGAACATAACAGGTCAGAGTATTATTTAAATGGTGAACAGCAACATGCTGTTGTGCAGAGGGATTTAAAAGGGCTCGTTCATGAATCACGAAAAGTTGATTTGCAGATGCAATGGGTAATCAGGAAGGTAACGGAATATTGGCTTTCATTGCTAGAGGGATTGAAATTAAGAGCAGGGAGGTTCTGCTGCAATTGTACAAGGTGTTGGTGAGGCCACACCTGGAGCGTTATGTACAGTTCTGGTCTCCTTACTTGAGGAAGGATATACTGGCTTTGGAGGTGGTGCAGAGGAGGTTCACCAGGTTGATTCCGGAGATGAGGGGGTTACCCTATGAGGAGAGGTTGAGCTGCCTGTAATTTAGGACTTGCTAGAAATGAGAGAGATTTGGCCTCAAGATTAGTGGGAATAGATTTAGGACAAAGATGAGGAGGAACTTTTCCCAGAGAGTACTGAAACTATGGTATTCTCTACCCAAGGAAGCAATGGAGGCAGCTTCATTAAATATATTCAAGACACAGCTGGATAGGTTTGTGCATGGTGGAAATTAAGGGTTATGTGATAGTTCAAGTAGCAGGACCTGAAACGATGTATAGATCAGCTGTGATCTCAATGAATGGCGGAGGATGTTCGACAGGCCAAATGGCCTACTCCAGCTTTTATTACTATGAAACTATGAATCTGATCCAAAGGGGGATGAAACAAAGATGATCAAAAGGTGGTGGCCCAGGTATAGATGAAACATGACAGACAAAAGTAATACACCCAAAACTACAAACGAGTGGGTAACTGAAGAAATTTGAAATAACATGAAACATAAAACTGACCAACATTAGCAATATAACATAGTAGAGTTGAGCAGAATTCTGAAGGTGCAGGCAGAACAGTAAATGGAAATAAGAGATGCAGTGAAAGTTTATGACTGAAGATTAGTAACATAAAAAGGAAACCAAAATCATTTTATAAAAATACAGGTACTAATAATCAAAGGGAGAGTCAGGTTGATTGGCACCCAAAAATAAAACCTTCTTGTGGAGGCAGAGGGCACATCAAAGGTCAAAACTCACTAAAAACAGCAGGGCCAGGGAGAGAAATCATTGGCTCCGCTACTTCTCCCATTTCCAGGTCCCTCAACTAGTCTCAACCAACGTACAACCCACCACCCCAACCCTTTCCCTCAACTCCACATGCTTTTCTTCTATTCAAGATTTATCAATCAATTCAAAGCATCACTGAAAGATCCTTGCAAAACACTATTCAGACAATAACACAGACTTCAGTGACTGTCTCAGCCCTCGTTAACGTATTCTGTACATATCACTGTGTTGACACAGTGACATTAGATTCAGGCATGGGGCAAGATTCAATATTTGCAACCCAGACAAATTGTACAAGATTCATACAGTGGCTGGTAAGTATGTGGAATGGGCTGCCAAAGGTAGTGGTGGAAGCGAGTACAATTTTGTTATTTAAGAAACACTTAAGCAGGTACATAGATGGGATGATGAGTGATATGGACCAAAAGCAGGCAAATCAGACTAGTCTAATTGTGAAACCTGGGTGGCATAGACAGGTTGGGCCGAAGGGCCTGTTTCCGTGTTGTAGACCTCAATGACCTCTATATTTCCCATTTTGTAGAATCTGTGGGAGACTTGCTCCTGCCTGGATGTTTGAAGCAGTTCAAAATAACCATTTCACACCAGGTGTCTCATCAGATTCCCTATCTTCATGATAATCTCACAGGATCAAATCACGGTTCCTGATAAAATGGAATGACTGAATAACACAGAACAACAAGGCAGACAATTAAAAGGTGTGAAGAGAGATAAATTGGTACGATCTAAATATCATTACAGAATGAGGTAACTAAGACTGGAACTCAATATTCATGAATCCTTGACATTTAAGAAGAACAAGCAAAAAGGGAAAGAAAGCGGAGCTGTATGAGGTGAGGGATGCCATCGACGTCCCTGCCGATTACACTTGCAGGAAGTGCACCCATCCAACTCCAGCTCCTCCAAGACCGTGTTAGGGAACTGGAGCTGGAGTTGGATGAACTTCGGATCATTCGGGAGGCAGAGGGGGTCAGATTAGTGAGGAGGATCTCAGACTAAAGAAAAAATGTGAAATCTGTTTGAGGGGAGCTAAGAAATGGCAAGCAGCAGCAATAAACAACTCCTATCAAATAATAATAATCACATAGGGCAAAGTATTAACTGGGAGATTAGAGAAGCATGTGGCATGGGTAAACCTAACAAGCACTAATGCTGAGGAAGATATGTTTCTGGAGTGTGTTTGAAAGCAGTATGTTGAGCAAATGACTGAAGATCTAAGCTATTTTAGATCTAATATTACGTAGTGAGAAAGGGCTAATTATGATCTTTTTGCAAAAGAATCTTTAGCGATGAGTCACCTTAATATGGTAGAATAAGGAGTTATGTTTGGAAGTGAGGTGTTCAATTGGAAGACATGGTGCTAAATTTGAACAAAGAAAATCATGAACATACAAGGGAAGTAACACAATAAATGCATTGAAGACGATCCATTGCTTACGTATTATCATACTATTTGAAGAACTATTACATAGTTCACGGTGCTTATAGGCTCCTTTAAGGCACAAAAATCCCAAAAAGGTCAATCAAGCTAACAAAAGGAAGTTAAGGATTGTATGAAATTTAAAAGGCCGAATAAAGATTCCAGGAACAGTGATTAATCTTAAGATATGGAGGAGTTTAGAATACAGCAAAAGGAGGGAAACTGCTGGCAGTGATAAAGAAACTTCTCACCTTTATGAAGGCTGTATTCTTGTATATCTTGAATGGGAACCCCACCAGCTTGAGTTTTTTAACAATGGTTACAGACTTATCGAGATCCAGCACTACGCCTGTTGCTGCGATTCTGAAATCTTGCTGCAAGGATTAAGCCAAGAGTTAGTTTAGAGAACCTGACTCTTAACAGAACAAATAAAATCTAGATCAAATACTTGTTCTGCATCACCACCTGGCAACACAATGCATTATTTACAAGATGCAGTGAAGCACTGGTCAACTTTCCTCCAATAGCACCTTCCAAATTCTCAACACCCACCAGTTAAAAGGACAAGGGGGGCAGAAAAGAGGGTGGTACGTGTATGGAATGAGCTGCCAGAGGAAATGGTAGAGGCTGGTACAATTGCAACATTTAAAAGGCATTTGGATGGGTATATGAAAAGGAAGGGTTTGGAGGGATATGGCCCGGGTGCTGGCAGGTGGGATTAGATTTGGTTGGGTTATCTGGCCGGCATGGACGGGTTGGACCGATGGATCTGTTTGCATGCTGTACATCTCTATGACTCTATAAACGTAGGAACACCACAACTGGAAAATCCTCCGCAAGCCACTCACCATTCTGACTTGGACCTATATTGCTATTCTTTTGTAGTCATCATGTCAAAATCCTGAAACTCTCTCCCTAACAATATAGTGTGGGTATACCTGCATCACATGAACTGCAACAGTTCAAAAAGGTGGTCAACACCACTTTTTCAAGGCAATTAGGATTGCACATCAAATCCCAGTCTATCCACTGATGCTATGCCCAGTGAAAGAATGAAAAAGGACAATTAAAGATAATGAAATATATGTGCCCTCTAGAGATGCTTACATTCAGGAAAAAAAAATGTAAAAGCACATAATTAGCTAATGGACAGAAAGCAGAAATTAGTGGTGATGAATTTACACTTTTCTCCATTCACAACAGATGCTAAGTTCTGTTTGGTTTTGTCGTGAACCAGCATGCTGTACTGCGCAGTCCCTTAGAATGTGTGTGTTGGACACAGTCACACACACGTATTCTATCAGGAACATTGATGCATGTAGCATGTTTATTCCCTGTGTGACACATTTCTGATTGCTGCATGGCCACACACACACAAGTTGAGCTGGAACATTGATGGCACATGCTATTTAATTTGGACAAGTGTGAAATTTTGTGCTTTGAAAGGAATTAAATGACAGCATTGTGAGGTGGGTACAACTGCAGAAAGGGAGCATATATTATTTATCAATATTTGAAGCTGGCTTGAAAAGCTAACCTGGTTGTTAAGCAATTGCCTGGGATACTTTGATTTATATATGGTATACAGTGAATATAAAGATATGTGAGTTAAGCTGAATCTTTTACAAATGACAAAATGCCTTTTAGCCTTCAGGAGGATTTGGACAGACAATGAATGGATGAGAATATAATGTGGAAAAACATGAAGTTGTCCACTTTGGTCAGAGGAACAGAGGTGCAGAGTATTTAAATTGTGGGAGGTTTGAAAGTTTAGATGTACAAAGGTATCCTTGTCTGTAAGCTACTGAAAGCCAACATGGTGGTGGAGCAAGCTATTAGGAAAATTAATGGAACGTTTAACTTGATTGCAAGAGGATTCAAGTACAGGAGCAGAAAAATCTTGCTTCAATCATACAGAACCTTGATTAGACCACACGTGTACAAAACGGACTACATACAGTGTGTTCCTTTACCATGTGAAGAGTATTATTGCCAAAGAGGGACTGTAAGCTTGCCAGCTTTGTTCCTGGGAATAGCAGGACTGCCATATGAAGAGAGATTGAGAAAACTAGGCCTGTTATCTCCAATATTTTAAAGAATGAGAGGGGATCTCACTGAAATTTTCAAAATATGAGGTAGACAAGGGTGGATATAAGCAAAATAAAGGAGGATGCCAATGAGGATACCCTTTTGCAAAAGATTAAGAATCCTTGGAATTCTTTACCAGGGGACTGTGGACAGTGTTTGAGTCTGTTTAAGATAGAAATTGATAGATTTCTGTTTATTAAAGTGTCATGGGGTGAATGTGGGTAAAAGGCATTGAAGTGTTCAAGCAGCCATGACCATATTAAATGGTGCAGTAGCTTTGATTAGATTAGATTACTTACAGTATGGAAACAGGCCCTTCGGCTCAACAAGTCCACACCGCCCCGCCGAAGCGTAACCCACCCATACCCCTACATTTACCCCTTACCTAACACTATGGACAATTTAGCATGGCCAATTCACCTGACCTGCACATCTTTGGACTGTGGGAGGAAACCGGAGCACCCGGAGGAAACCCACTCAGACACGGGGAGAACGTGCAAACTCCACACAGTCAGTCGCCTGAGACGGGAATTGAACCCGGGTCTCTGGCGCTGTGAGGCAGCAGTGCTAACCACTGTGCCACCGTGCCGCCCACTGGTGGCCTGAATGGCCTACTCCTGTTCCTATGTCAGTTCTGACCATTTAACTGTGGGAAAGGCATCCAAAACCAGGACAGCAATACAGACAGGTTTGCTAGGATGAGCTGTCTGAAGAGACTAGAGAGCAGCAGTTGTCAAACTTAGGAGGTTTAGACAGTAAAAAGGGAGAAAACTGGCAGAGGGCCAATAAACAGAGGTCACAGATTTTTAAGTAACAGGTAAATGAGGGCAAATTTCTTTATACACAAATGGAAAAGGTGGTGGCATCAGATTGTACAGGAACTTTCCTGTCAGGCAGGAAAGAGATGGTCGTGTGAGGGAACCTTGGCTGACGAGAGAGGTTGAATGTCTTGTAAAGAGGAAGAAGGAGGCTTACATAAGGTTGAGGAAACAAGGTTCAGACAGAGCGTTGGAGGGATACAGGATAGCCAGGAGGGAGCTGAAGAAAGGGATTAGGAGAGCTAAGAGAGGGCATGAAAAATCTTTGGCGGGTAGGATCAAGGATAACCCCAAGGCCTTTTATGCATATGTGAG